>NC_090930.1:1181576854-1181896854 GCF_040938575.1 Ambystoma mexicanum | reverse complement strand
TAGAAAAGGTTGTCTCATACTCCAATTGGAGTAAAATAGGCTATGTGCAGGACAGGTCTGCATCAAGAGACAATCCAAACTCTGTGATCAGAGTATTAATTAGGGGCAAGAGAAGAAGTAAATTTTATTACGGTTGTTTAAATGTGAAAAGTTGACTAGTTTGTCTGTTTATGTGTCTGTGTTGAATTAAGGTGTCAAAGAGCGACAACAAGGTGTGAAAAGAATTGAGAAAAAGTTAAGAAGTTATACTATCTATCTAGGGTAGTGGTTGGTACCAATCCAGAGATAGACAGAGAAAATTACAGAAATAAAGGCTTTGAGCGGCGATTGTTGGAGCGCGCTCATATTTATTGTTTTAAGACTCAAAGCGGCAAAGATATTTTATAAATTCTGGTAAGTATTGAGAAACAGCTTCCCTTACCTCACCGGAAGTAAAAGGCGATACTACAGAAGACATAGGATTGTATCCTTTAAAAGAACTGAAAGTGGCAATGGGGTATAGTAATCCGATATGAGAACTGCCCGCTTATAGCATTGATGAAAGTCTGGAGGAGAGTAAGAGAAAAGAGGAGATCTTTAAGATCTTGCAGGACAAAGGGGAGAAAAGTGAGCGATCGAAAATATCGACAGAGATAGAATGGGAGATTAAGAGATGGAAAGGAGAAAAGGATAAAGCTGACAAGGTAACAGTCGTACAGAACAAATGGATGGGAGGACAGATATTGTTTAAGCTAAATGGGTAAAGCATTGAGGAAGTAAGGCAAAAGGAAGATCGGGTGAACAGGACAGGAAAGACAGGGAACGAGAGAAGAGATACAAAGAAGATGAGCATAAAAAAAAGTAGACAAGTAGACAGGCGAGAACAGATGTATCAGGAGGAGCAAAAAAAAGAAGAAAGTGCAGAGGAACAAAGGAAGTATGACAACAGACAGAGAGCAATGGAAGAACGGGATAGGCAAAATTAAGGGACAAAAGAATACAGAGATGAAGAGAAGAGGAGGAAAAGAGATGAGGGGCAAGGAAAGAAGAGATAAGACAAGAAGAGGAGAGAGTTAGATGGGAAGCGAGAAAGCAAAGAGAATTAGATGAAGAATTAAAATGAAAGTGAAGACAGCGGGAGCTTGATATTAATCGTATTCAAAAGGAGCTGATGGAACCAAGGCTAGCGATACAATGGGGCAGTATAGAAGAGTTCCTCCCTGTAAAGAGAGCGACACCAGGGCCATCTAGAGTGGCCTTAGAAGAGAACTTTGATATAGGAAGTATTGGAGACAGGATTGATAAGACTTATCAGGAATTAAGGGAAGGTAGCAAATCGGAAAGCCGAGGGAAGGGAGATCAAAGCCTAGTCTTCCAACCACAAAGTGAAGAAGAAAATCCATTCATTCTCGAGCATAGGGCCTTATCCTTACATAGACTGACCTTAGACAAGGGTGAAGGGGACGAGAATCACACTAGTTGGGGACTAGATTTGTCTGATGAGGAGAGGGATTTCCTTCCATGGAGACGAGGGAGGAGGTGCATGTGCTCCTACAGAAGCCTGCAGATATGCAAGGAAGTAAGATGGTCTGATTTAGAGCAACCTAAGGATAGGACGCTCAATCCCATAGCATATCCCCCAAGGACGATCTCATAGTGAAAAAGGAGAGTCACTGCCATATGTGAGCAGATTAAGATTATTGCAAGGGAGGAGAAGGTCAGGGACTATTGTCCCCATCATGGATAGGCAGATGATGGTAGAAGACTGTGGGTTAGGGTTTACACAGTTTCCCTAATTGGAAAATAGGTAGCAGGACCACAGTATATTCCATGGCCACAGATGGACAAGGATAATTTAAGATGCAAGCTCCCGAGTTGGACATTTGGTGTGGGAAAATGGATTTATGAACTAGAAAAAATGATAGGAGGAACTACGTTGGCCATAGGGGACATTAAGGGTCTCTTGGCAGCCATCACTGGGGAGAGAGCTGATGACATATGAAGGAGAGCAGGCTATTCAAATGTGATGGAACAGAACACAGCACACAATGGAGCTCCATTTAATAATTGTAGAGCAGATGTTTGGAGGGCTCTTAAAGTACAGTATCCTGACATATCAGACATGGGTGCAATTATGACACGTAAGATGAAAGAAGATAAAGATCCTATTGCTTACATTCAGGATATTCAAGAGCATTGTAATGCAATTGAAATGAAAGAGCCATGGCAAAAACAGTGGTGCTATTTTACCACATTTTATGTCAAGGGTTGCCAGAGCAAGTACAGAGGCAGATGAAGAAACAAGTGGGAATGGAAGCCAAGCTTGGTCTGAAGTACAGCTGACGATTGGGCATCACCGTCGGCTCATGCAAGAGAAAAACAAGAAGGATGAGACTAGAAAACATGAAGAAGCCAAATTAGTTCTAATTTTTTTTCTAAATACGCCATAGAAGGGCGGTATTGGCAAGCGGAGAAGGGCTGGGAGAACAGCAGGCAGTGGGTATATTGCAGGCAAACAATCAGCGTCCGATGGACCAAGGAAGGAATGGATTTATGCCATGAGGTAGAGGCCTGGGATGTAAAGGAAGGAGTGGATTCCAAAACAATGAAGGTGGGTTTCAAAATGCACAGAATGAGAATCAGAATGTGCTAGGTGGATTTTACCAAGAGGGGCTAATTAGACAGGCTCATCCTGTATGTTGGACTTGCGGGATGACAAGTCACATTGCACTTGTATATGGGAGCCAAGGGAATGCACAGAATGGTGAATTCTCAAAAGGGGGGACAGCTTATCCTCCAGCACATAGATCTCAAGCTAGGGAAGTGTTTGCCCAAGATCAGACAGTGTGCCACACACAGACAACACAAATACAACAAGCACAGCAACCACAGCAAGTGCAAATGAATCCACCACAAGGGCAGTCGCAGCATGCCCCCATGCAGACACATCAGTATGCAAACACGGGACAATTGTTGACACCTACGATAGGGGGTGTCACTGTAGTGGGAGGAAATCCTTTCACGGGTACAGGGGTATGTATGTATGTATCCACAATAGGACAGTTCACAGGGTGACTTGATGTGTTCAGTACTATCTGTGACACCAGATCCCCAAGAAGAACCAAGGTTCGATGTGATGATAGGAGGCACATCTTTTTTTTTTAGTAGACACTGGAGCTACTGGTTCATGTATACAAGAGGAAACATATCCAATGTCCGGAAATGCCATCAATGCTCAAGGGTTCTCTGGAGCTACAAATCGAGTTCCTTTTACTGACAAATTACCAGTCTCTATAGGAGAGTGTGACATGTCTGTTCCATTGTTGTATTCCTGACAAACACCAGTTAACATTTTGGAAAGAGATTTGATGACAAAACTTAACATGACAATTTCTTTTACTGACAAAGGTATTGTGTGTTGCACTCCTGAAATACACTACATGAATGTGGGTGGATTTATATTGGTATTCACAGGGCAAGTGGCTCTGCAAAGTGTTCCAGCAGAGTCAGAGGTTTTCCTTTATGGGGAGAGCATTTTATTAACATGGCTACCTGGCTTAGTGAGGAAGACTATGAGAATACCTGACAAATTCTTGTTCAGACCACAGATACCTATGGACTATAGAATTAGAAGCAGCCATAGTACAAAGGGAAATGGCAATGCTTGAAGGAACAGATGATGAGGGTAGACCATGGAGAAGAGTAATAGCTATTGAAGGAGGGTATAGGCTGACTGACATTGCTGATGATGACATGTTTATGAGCATTAAATATTGGATAAAAGTAGAGATAAGCGAGATCCCCCAAGCGAATGGCGATAATGCAGCAGTGTCCAGCATTTTCTTACGAAGACTTGGAGCAGGTACCAAGCGTCCTATGGACTACAGGCACTTATGACATAGGTTTGTTAAAATATGTAGGGGAAGTCAAAATAAAGTTGAAACCAGGAGCAATTTTACCTCGAGCAAGACAGTACTGCATGTCTCGAGAGGCTGGTGAGGGTATTTTTAACACTATTTCAGCACTGATGGAACAAGGTATTCTGTTACCGTCAGAATCATTGTGTAATACAGCAGTGTATCCTGTGAAAAAATCAAAGGCTGGGTCATGGAGATTCATACAGGACATGAGACCAATTAACCAGATTGTAGTTTCAGAGTTTCCTTTAGTTCCTAACCGGCTACGATACTATGCAGTATCCCAGTAGAAGCACCTGTGATTGATTTGAAAAATGTGTTTTTCTCAATCCCATTGTACAAGAACTCACAAGACTTGACTTAATTTACGTTCCGCCAAACTCATCTGAAACACACGAGGCTGCCCTAAGGGTACTGTGAGTCTCCACCAATTTTTAACAGAGTCCTTCAGATGGACTTAGGTGACATTGATTTGAAGAGTGCTGTGATACAGTACGTAGATGACATTTTAATCTGTAGCTTGACAGAGGATGAATGCAGACAATACTCGATTCAGTTGCTGACTATCCTAGCAGACAAGGAATACAAGGTAGACAAAGAGAAATTGCAGTGCTGCCAAGAAGAGGTGTTATACATAGGACAACTGATCTCACACCAGGGAAAGAAGGTGACACCTGAAAGGGCTGAGGCGATTATGAAAACTGCAAAACCGCAAACGGTAAATCAGATGCAACAATTTTTCAGTCTATGTAACTATGTAAGAGCCTGGGTGTCTGACTATAGTTCGTACACAAAACCCCTTTTGCAGGCTTTGAAAAAGGCGCAGGTAGATAAAGTCACCATAGCGTGGACTGAGGAAATGGAGGAGGGATTTGAAGAGTTGAAGAAAGCAATTTGTACAGCTCCTGTTTTATGAATTCCCAATTATGCTGAGGAGTTTTTCTTATTTTTGCACACAAATGGGACAGTTATGACAGCAGTGCTTACACAGAGGTCCACATTGGGGTACAAACCCCTAGTGTATTACAGTGGGATTTTAGGCTCAGTTATGAAGGTACACTTTCCTTGCAAATAGTTTTTGGCAGCCACCGCATTCACAATTGACAAGTCTACAAGTATTTTGATGGGCTGCTCTATGAATCTTTTTGTGGAAAACGCGTTGTCAGGAGGTGATGGTTCTTCGAAAATTGATCAAATCAGTTGAGAAAGACATTCTGGCGCAGCTGCAGTGAAGCATAGAGCTAACAGTGAGTTTGAAGTTGCAGCAAGTGCAAGACTACTGTCTCACTTTTCAGAGCAAGTGGCAGAATTGGTAGCGCTTAATGTCGTGCTTGAGAAACCCGAAGGGGAGGAAGTAACGGTGTACAGTGACTCCGCCTATGTGATGTCAAACGTACAGGCAGAACTAGCAAGTTGGAAAAGGAGGGGCTACCTCAGAGCAGACGGCACTCCAGTACTGCACACACCCTTATTAGACAGGCTTATTAAGGCACTACAGCTCCGAGTACAGCTCCCAGTACCGATAGTAGTTGTTAAATGCATCGCCCATACTAAGCGTACATACTGTATTTCTTGCAGGAACAAAGACCCAGACGCAGAAGCAAAGAGGGTTATTTCTTCACCAGATATTTTTAGTTTTGATACTCCAGATGTAAAAGAAAGAATAGTCACTATTATGGTAGTGAAAGAAGGATTTTATAATTTGCCAAGAACCCAATTAATGGAGATTCAAGGAAGTGCACCACAGGAAGAGCAGGAATTATGGAAATGAAGGGGGTGTTCTTTATTCCCCAGTGAAGCATTATGGTGACAGGTTAGCACTGGAAAGCCGGTCATGCCAGTAGCATTGTTAAAGGTAGCGCTTGAACTGCTGCACTAGCCTGCACATGTAACTAGGGAAAGTCTTACTGCACCTATTGCAGAAGATTGGTTTACTCCAAACCTGTTAGAACACGTTGAATTTTATGTAGTAAACTGCATTGTATGTCAAATGTTTACCGCTGGGCATACTCTGCGAATAATAAGAGGAGTTATTCCTCGACCAAATGGTCTGTTTCAGCATTTACATATTGATTATGCTGATATGCTGCAAGTGTGTAGTGGATACAGGTATCTGGTAGTGGTAGTGTGTCCCTTCTCCTGGTGGATCGAAGCAGGTTCATGCACACACCCTGATGCCACTTGCACAGCAATGTTTCTAGTACATGAAGTCTTTCTTAGATGGTTTGTGTGTGAGGTGATGAGACCCGATAATGGGTCAGGTCACATTTTGTTAATGAAGTATTTGAACAAATAGCTGTCATGACCCTTGCCCCTGGCCCTCACTGGCAAGTCAGCCTTCCAGTTAAGGCCAGGTCAAAGGCCTTAAAACCTCATCCAAGACTCTCTTGGAGTCAGACCTGGCTCCTTTGGTGCCAGGCTCATAACCATCATGAAGACCAACATTAGAATGGGACTATTTACTTGGGACTATTTAACTTGGGTGGTTCAGCCAACATGGAGACACACACATAGCTCAGTTACAAGGAACTAAGCTATGCGGTCTAGTCTTTTGGGTGTGGCAGGCCTGGGTCTACTTTACCTGGACTACTTTGGGTGTGGCAGACCTGGGACTATTTTACCTGGACTACTTTACCTGAGACTATTTAAACCACACCCAAACAGCAGAACATGCTTTGCGTTATTCTGCTGTGGGCAGCGTAACGCTCACTGTGTCCAGTTCTTTAATGCCAGCTTACCTGAAACCAAGGACCTGCAGAGAGAGAAAGAACACTACGAAACTTACCTGGAACAGTATCCTGTCTTCAATCCATCCTGAAGGTACGAACTCCATCATCCGGCACCGCATGCATCCTGGAATACCATAACCTGGAAAGAGGAGAAAGAAAGACAGCATTAGTAAGCGTTTACTCACGTTTCCTCCCGAATGAAGAAAGCCACACAATTCTTGCCTGGGTAGTCATCTCCTGGTCAGTATCATTGCTGGAACATTACGACATTACGGCGCTCGGCGAGGAACATCGCAACCTGCAAGGAGAGAAAAGACACAGGTTAGCAATATAAAAGGCGAAACAGCGCCGCGCATCGCGCATTACTCACCAGACAGCATTGCGCACAGCGCGCTGTCGCCTAGCGGCCCATGCTTATCTTCAAACTGTATGACAACACCAAAATACCTTTCCATACCTAAAAGGAAAGAAGCAAGACATTAGTATTCGAACTAAACGGAACATAAGAACTGCATATAAAGACAGTAAAGCAGCACACCTACGGAGTCGCAGCAGCCCTGGATTCCCACAGGGGGGGTTGCACCAGTGAAGTAACTTGGTCGCTGCTCGCCCCCACATCTACGCGCCCCTGCCACGAGGAGCAGGATGGAGAATCCACCTTTTACAATATTAAGGTGAGGAGAAGGCCCATGTGGGAGGAAGGAGTTGAGTCCAAGGGAGGTGGGAAAACATAAAGACAATCTGGTATTGAATCCAGCTCTCCTATATTGCAGATCCATCTTTAACCAGAGGCATTACGAAGGGACCGGGAGAGGGTTCGAGAGTGCAAATCATCCAACCAGGGCTGGGTGGCATCCCCATGGATACCAGGTGAGCATAACAGAACGCAAAGACTCAATAATATTATTCACCTGGTTGTCATGGAGACTTCAGAGACTGACCAGTTAGTTCAGTTGTTGGAACAACAAATGAAATGAAGTACATTCAGCCAGGCAAGAAACCAACGCTCTTAGGAGGGATTTGATTGTTACTAAGGATCGTACCGATGAAATAAGTAGACAATTGCTCCAATCACAGGCAGGACAGACCCCATTGCCTGGTAACATTCCGTCAGCACCTGTACCAACTTCTTCCACCGATCCAGTACAAATAACCCTTCCTGGGGCAGTTCCTTTGGCTCCACCTGAACGATTGACAGGGAACCTCAAGAAGTACGCAACGTTCATGAACCAGTGTCATCATCATTTCCTTTGCAGACATGGGGCTTTTCGTAACGAACAAGCGTGGGTTGCTTTTTTCTTGTCATATCTGAGTGGCAGTGCTGCGGATTGGTTGGTACCATTGGTAAATCAGGATAACCCGTTGTTACATGACTTTGGTGGTTTCCAGATGGAAATGGAAAAACTCTTTGCTCATCATACCCAAGGCCAAGCATTAGACAACAAACTTTTGTCACTCCGTCAAGGAAGTCAAGACTTGCTTACATATATAGCAACATTTAACAGACTAGTCGTTGAAGCTGGGTGCCTGTGGAAAAAAGGACCACACTATTTCATGGGGGTCTACGAGGGGAACTAAAGGATGTCCTTGCTCAAGTGGTTAACCCACCTAAAGACTGTGGACAATTCATCAACCTTGTGGTGCAATTAGATCACAGATTACAAGACCGAAAAGTGGACCGGATAAGGTTAGACACTCAAGCTGTGTATGTCCGGTCAAAGGATAATGCTCCACGTACATTGGAAAACACGGTACAACCCATGCAAATCGGAGGTGTACGGCCCCCTTTAACTAAAACTGAAAGAGACAAGAGAAGGCAACAGCAATTATGCTTATATTGCGGAAAATCGGGCCACTTCCTCAAAGAATGTCCAGTGAAACCACCAAGGAGAACTGTTGGAGCCACGGAGAAGGAATATAATAACAAGGAGTCGGAAAACTACCAAGCCCAGCAAGCATAGAGGTACGCTTGTCGAGCAAGAAGGATGAGCCACAGACCTCACACTTTGCATTACCAGTAATTTTGATCAATCACCAACAACCGTCTCGGATGCATGCTGTTGAAGCATACATAGACAGCAGAGCAGTTGGGAATTATGTAGACCAAGATCTGGCAGCAGAGCTGGGCCTTCCCTTATGCTCTAAGTCAACTACTGAAAAATGTACTGCTGTTGATGGGACAGACATAGCTTCTGGACCAGTAACCCAATGTACAGCAGCACTAACCCTACTGTGCCAGGATGGACACCGAGAATCTATTGCATTCGATCTCATCAAAGCTCCTCAGTTCCGACTTATCTTAGGGATGCCATGGTTGGTAGCTCACAACCCTCTAAAAGATTGGCGTGCACCTGTTATTACCAAGAAAAGGGGAAAACAGACTTATGTACATCTGCTACTCCCAGTACGGCAGCGATTGTACTAGGTGTGACTAGTACTCTACCAAATGAATACCAAGATTTTCAAGACTTGTTCCAGAAAGAACAAGCAAATACTCTACCACTGCACAGGCCCTACGATTGTCAATTCAACTTCATACCTGGTGCACAAATTCCTTGTGGTCGAATCTATGCACTTACTGAACCAGAAAACCTCCATTTGAAATCTTATCTTGATCAGTACCTGGCAAATGGATTTATCCGCCCATCTAAATCACCGGCAGCCAGTCCCTTATTCTTCGTACCAAAGAAGGAAGGAGATTTGAGGACTTGCATCGACTATCGCGCATTAAACCAGATCACAGTAAAAAACTGTTATCCACTGCCCCTTATTCCTGAATTATTGGATCAAGTCAAAGACGGCCAAATCTATACCAAACTGGACCTTAGGGGGGCGTACCATCTTGTTCGAGTGAAGAAAGGAGACGAATGGAAAAACCGCCTTTCGTACCAAATATGGCTTGTATGAATACCAGGTAATGCCTTTTGGACTTTGCAACGCTCCTGCTGCATTCCAGTACTTTTTGATTGATGATTTACATTGATGACATTTTAGTGTATTCTGCTACAAAATAAGGCCATGTCAGGCATGTCTGCTCCGTCCTTACTAAACTCTACCAACATAAACTGTAGGCTAAACTCGAAAAATGCTCTTTTCATGTCATTGAAGTGGAGTTCCTCGGCTTTATCCTCACACCAAAAGGTATCAGAATGGTCAGCACAAGGTAGATGCCATTCTTAACTGGCCGTCACCAACTTCATTTAAAGGAATCCAGAGTATGTTGGGCTTTGCAAACTTTTACCGCCAATTCATCCCAGATTTTTCCCAAATAGTGCATCCAATTACATCACTATTGAGAAAAAACAATAACAAGTTCCATTGGACCGAAGAAGCAGAGAAGGCCTTTCAAGTACTTAAGAAAAAAATCACTTCTGCTCCAGTTCTACGGTATCCTCGCACAGACCTCCCTTATATAGTTGAAACAGATTCCTCTAGCATGGCTATGGGAGCTGTTCTCTCACAAAGGGACCCACGAACTGGCCAGTTACACCCTGTGGCCTTCTGGTCACAAAAATTCTCACCTCCGGAACTCAACTATGCTATCACAGACAAAGAACTCTTGGCTATAAAATCAGCTTTCAAGGCATGGTGACACTATCTCCTTGGTGCTAGACATACTGTCACGGTTATAACTGATCATCGAAACCTGCAATACCTAAAAACAGCAAAGGCTAAATCATCCCGTCAACTGCAGTGGGTTCTTTTCTTCGCTGAATATGACTATGTGATCACCTACTGGCCAGGAGCCCGAAACGGAAAGGCTGACGCCTTGTCCCGCATGGGTGTTGATGAAAAGGTATACATAACTCCAGATCCAGTAGCCATCATTCCAGAAGACAAACTCCTGGGTCTTACAACAACGTTGACACAGGGTGAACTCCAAAACAAGATCCAACTCTTAATGGATCCCACTTTCTCACAAGAGTGGTGTACTCAAGGAGAACATTACACCATTAAAGACCAGTTACCATATTTTAGGAACCGTCTATACTTGCCAAGTAAAGATTTACAAGAGCAGGTTATTTTGGGTTACCATGACTCCCTGATTGAAGGTCATCCTGGAATTGCCAAAACTCTAGCTAAAGTAAAACAAAACTATTGGTGGACCACATGGCGTAAAGACATCATACAATTTATTCAATCTTAGGGTGTGTGTGCACAAAACAAGTCCCAAAAGCAGAAACCAGCTGTTCTTCTCCAACCATTGGAAATTCCTCCCGCACCATAGCACACACTCAGTGGCGTAACACAACATGTGGGGGCCCCCCTGCGAGCCATGCTGAGGGGGCCCCACAACTCAGCAACAAATCAAGGGTCGTGCCACACTCTGGGCCAGCCTAGAATATCACACTTGCGCAATACGCACAAACGTGCTGCTGAAAGGATATGCCGCACACTGCACTAGGAGAAAGATATACATATGTGTTTTAATATAACATACAGCACACTGTCTGAGAAAAATTGGCTAAAAAGCCAGAGTGTTTGCAATTGTTTTGTAGGGTTACACCAATCCAATAGATGCAAGTCACCAACAGAGCACAGGAACATTACAGCTTTGCTATTAAAAATGCCATGCCACAATGAAAACATGTCCAACTGGCCACATTTAGACATATCTAGACTTGTTGCACCAAAATGGCAGTCGAAGCAATAACACTCATCAAGAATAGAACACACATTCAAGCCTGTGTCTCTGTGGCCTCTAACACCATGGCCAAACTCTTTAAAATCTGAAAAGAACTGGTCAATCCTGTTGAGGTCTTTGCATCTCCTGTTCCCTCCCAGGCCTTCTGTATGGCTCTGTCATCTCACTTCTACGCTAAAACTCAGGACATCCTGTCCGCCATCTCCTCTTCCTCTCCCTCTTCCTCTCTCGGCCCCCATTTGGCCATCTCTACCTCTCTTCCTCCTTTCTCCTCTTTCCCTCTGACAACACCTGACGAGGTTTCTAGACAAGTCGGATCTATGGAAGTGTCATCCAAACAGGTGCTCTACTGCTCCACCAGAACCATCAAGAACCATATTGACACCCTCGCTCCAGCCTTGACCGATTTCTGTAATCACTCTTTCCCCTCTCCCGTTAAGCACTCCCTTATGCACCAACTCCTCAAGAAGCTTTAAGCTGATCCTGCCTGCCTGGCAAACTATCGCCCAATCTCCATCACCCCTTTCCTGGGCAAACTGTTGAAAAAGCTGGCTATCTCCCAGCTTACTCTCCACACGGAATCTGTTGGTTGTCTCTATGACCATCATTCTGGCTTCAGTGCCAGAGACACGGAAACTCCTGTCCTGAACACCTGTGAAGTTCTGCTCTCTAACCTTGATACCAGCATTCCTTCTGTCCTCATCCTCCTTGATCTTTCCTGTGCTTTCGACACGGTCAACCATGCCATCCTGATCAATCCTGATCAATCGACTCCATGAGAAACTGGGCATCATGGATCAGGCCCTTGAGTGGCTGACCTCCTTCCTCTTGGACTGCCCCTCCCAGGTCCAACTTGGTCCCTTTCTCCCCGCTCCATCCTCTCACTCTGGTTTTTCAACCAGTATGTGGCCCCTTTGACCCACCTGATCTCTACATTCTCCTCTAACTTTCAATGTTATGCGGATGACACTCTGCTTTCCTTCAGGCTCCCCTTAGACTCCTCTCATCTCTCTCTCATTCCCGACTGTCTATCCGCGATTCAGGATTGGTGTGCCTCCAACTATCTCTGCCTTAATGTCAGTAAGATGGAGATCCTTCTCATTTGGACTCCTGCCCCTGCTTTTTCTCTCTCACTCTGGCTGCCCGCATTGGGCCCTCTTCCTTCACCTTCCTGTGAGGCAAACAACACTGGTGTCATCTTTGACTCCACACTCTTTCTCTCCTCACATCTCAAACGTTGCCAAGAAGTCCCACTACCAGCTGCTCCTCCTCAAAGGGACTCTTCTCTTTATCACTTTCCCCCAGAAGCTCACTGTCTGCAGAGCCCTGGTTCTCTCTAGACTGGACTACTGCAACAACCTCTTTCTCAATCTGCCTTCCTCTACTATCCAGCCCCTGCAACTAATCCAGAAAAGGACTGCAAGACTTATTCTTGGCCTCAAGCACAGGGATCGTATCTCTCCAGCCCTGAAATCTCTCCACTGGCTCCCAGTTGCTGCAAGTATCAAGTTCAAGACCCTTTGCATTGTCCACAAGGCTTTCAGGGCCCGGGGCCCGCACTACATCCAACGCTCTCTTCCAAAATATCTTCCCTCTCAAGCCCTTTGCTCAGCTACCTACAACTCTCTAAGGGTTAGACTCATCTCCAGCAAGATAGTGGGGGGTAGATCTCTCTCCTCTACAGGTGCCTCCCTCTGTAATGGCCTCCCTGCCCCTCTCAAGCTTTAGCAGACCACCTGAAGTTCTGGAAGCAGCTCAAAACTTTCCTCTTCTCCTCTGCTTTCTCTCACTCCCTACTCTGCTGGCCTACCTGACCTACCTGTCTGCTGTACCGACTGGTTGCTTGGCTACCTTCAGAGTCTCACTGAGCCGAGACCCTTTCTTGATCAGTCACCCTTGCACATCCTCTGGTCCTACCATGCACTTAGGGGCTGTAACCTTAACCCTACAGTCCCTTGTTCTCCTTGCACTGCCCAGAGCTGTGCTGCCCTGACAGCACTTACTCAGAGCATTGCTGCCCTGTTTTTTCCCACCCCTCACCCTTGCACTTCCCCCGTCCCTTTCCCCTTGCACTTCTCGTTATCACACTTGCACGTTCTGAATGACACAAGGCCTAGTAAGATCGTTTGTCTTGTCCTCCCTCTATCTTCCATTCCTTGTCTTGTCGCACCTAGAAACACTTGTGTGCAGGTGCGTTATAAATGACTTATATCATTTGATCACAGATGGCCAGAAAAATATACAATGCTGCAGTAAGAAACGGCTGACTGGCAACACCCAATTGGCAGTCTAGCCAGGTAATTCACTTAGCAGGACTGCTTTATCATAAATGCCCCATTAATAAAAAAGTCATACCAAACTGAGCAATGACTAGACTGGCTGCACCAAAAATGCCTCTCTAGCCACTAATACCACATATCATGCCTGCTTAGCCTGGACATGGACAGCCATTATAATTTGTCGTATAATCCTGCCCCCCTCACAAATCCCCTCTCCCTCCCACCCCAACCTCCAAAATCAGCTCCTTGGCCCAGAATTACCTTCACGTCCCTCTTCCTTGCCCCAGAGCTCACGGTTGAGGCTCCTTGCCTCATAGGTAAGTACTGGGATGAGGAAGAGTGGGACTAGAAGTAATGAAGATTACAGGTAGCTAAATCAAGCATTACTTCCATGTACCTCTACCTCATCCCAGTACTTGTGTAGGAGGCAGAGTGCCTTATACACAAGTACTGTCTCATACACACTGGGACGAGGAAGAATAAGGCTAGGAGTAATGAAGATTACCAATAAGTAATCCAGGCATTAAACACAAGTATTGGTGCAACACCATTGAGTTGACTGGGATTCAGCACTCCCCTCCCCACCCCCTGAAATGTTGGGCTATGTTGACCAGACCTGGCTGACCTTCAGAGCAGTTGCCAGACAGAAAAGTCACAGATGTTAAACGGCTCCTGGGTTTCTCTGTTAACAAGAACCCACAAATTACTAACATAAAGCAATTCACTGTTAGTACCTGCATTCAAATGCCAAATTTTTTAGGCAATTGAAATCGTGATGTGGGTTTAATACTTGCATGCTAGCGGAGTGATTGGAAGGGTAGAGAGGGACCAGGAGACCACTCATTCTCACAGCAGTCCATAAGTGGGTGCTGCTTTAAACCTTAAAGGAGAGAGTTAACTGCTTGTAACATTGAAGCTGCACTATAATAGTCTCATAAAAATGCATAAAGAAATTAGATGACCCAAACAAATAAGTTTGCCCCTCCCCCACCGCCCATGAAGTTGGCACCCCTCCCAACATTTGAAGGGTTAGCCCCCGAAATGTAGGTTTTGTTGCACCCCTGAATGCAAGCACACACACCATTCACCATATACACACACGTACACCCACCCAGCCATCCATACATTTAAGTGTGCATTCTTTCACCATACTGGCACACCCAGGCAGCCATCCATAAAATTACGTGTGCACCCTTTCACCATGCAGGCACACACATCCAGGCACCCACCCATACATTTAAGTGTGCACCCTTTCACCATACACTCACACAGGCAGCCACCTATACATTTAAATGTGCACCCTTTCACCACACACTTGCACAGGCAGCCACCTATACATTTAAGTGTGAACCCTTTCAACATACACTCACACACGCACACACCATGGGGTTGAGGGGGAGCCCTAACACTTAAAAAAGAAATTGGGCCTCATTACAACTATGCCAGACTGTAAACAACGGTGCTGGTAAGCTCAACGGCACTGTTGTTTTGGGGCCGGCATATTACAGTCCTGCGGGGCAGAACGGCACCCACCCGCATAGTTTTCACAGAAGCCCTGGCACCGTTCTTAACGGTGCCCGTGCTTCTATGATCCCCATTCCCATAGAGTCCGATAGGACTTTATGGAAATGGGGACTTATCATTTGCGGGCGCCTGACTTCCCAGACCGCCGGGGTTGTAATCCCCCGGTGTTACCGGGAAGTCTGGCGCCGGTAAATCATTACGGTTCTGGCGGCAACCTGCTGGTAGCAATGGCACGGTTGCCACCAAACCCGTAATGATGCCCATCGTTTCTTTTTGCAGTCACTCTGACTTCATAACGAAATTATTTCTGTTACAGAAATAATGTCTTTATAAATGCAGAGGGAATTCAAAAAGAAAAACATTTTTTTTTCTACAAGTGGGGGCCCCTCCCAGGACATGTGCTGGTGGGGCCCCCCACACCAGGGGGGCTGCGGGGACCCTTGATTACACTGTCCCTTGATTTCATTACAGATCTACCTCCCAGTCAAGGATTCAACACCATCTTAGTAGTTGTAGACTTGTTCTCTAAAATGGCACACTTTCTTCCTTTTAAGGGTCTTCCAAATGCATCCAATTTAGCAAAAGTATTCCTGAAGGAAATCGTACGGCTACATGGCTTTCCATTGCTCTTGATCTCAGATCGAGGTAGTCAGTTCGTATCCAACTTCTGGAGGAAATGCTGTTCAATGGCCCAAAATGACATTCGACTATCCACAAGTCACCATCCTCAAACAGATGGCCAAACAGAAAGAACAAACCAAACCCTCGAGCAATACTTAAGTTGCATGTAACATCCAGTGGAAAGAAATGGGAAGGACTTGTTATGTATAGCTGAATATGCCTATAATAATTCATTACACACCAGCACTGGACAAACCCCTTTCTAAACTATATATGGTAGACATCCACGTACTTCAGAATTGGATCTCGCAACCCCTTTGGAAATGTCAGCGGTTAAAGCCCTCCATACGACTATTTCCCAGGCCTTCAAAGAAGCAGCAGAACATTTACTTCAAGCCAAGAACAGACAAAAGAAATTCACTGACCAACATCGTAGTAAAGCCCCCACTATCAAATTGGAGACAAGGTCTGGTTAGCATCAAAATATGTGCCCATAAAAGGGACTCGGGCCTTTTGTTCCCGATATCTGGGACCTTATTCTATTGAATCCATAATATATCCAGTGGCAGTTAAATCAGCCCTACCACCCACTATGCAGATTCATCCTGTGTTTCACGTATCACTCCTGAAACCGGTACAACCCGGTACTCAGGTTACAATACCACCAAAACCAGTATTAGTTGACGGAGAACCAGAGTTTGAAGTAAAGGATATCCTAGACTCAAAATACACCAGATCCAAACTATACTACTTAGTTGATTGGAAGGGATACAGCCCTCAAGACAGATCATGGGAACCTAGTGAATACATCCATGCACCTCGCTTAATGAAAAAGTTCCATCAGAATTACCCAGCCAAACCAGGACCAGGCAGAAGTGCCACCATGAGAGGGGCCTTGAGGGGGAGTGCTGTCATGACCTTGCCCCTGGCCCTCACTGGCAAGTCAGCCTTCCAGTTAGGGCCAGGTCAAAGGCCTTAAAACCTCATCCAAGACTCTCTTGGAGTCAGTCCTGGCGCCTTTGGTGCCAGGCTCATAACCATCATGAAGACTAACATTAGAATGGGACTATTTACTTGGGACTATTTAACTTGGGGGGGTTCAGCCAACATGGAGTCACACACATAGCTCAGTTAGAAGGAACTGAGCTATGCGGTCTAGTCTTTTGGATGTGGCAGGCCTGGGACTACTTTACCTGGGCTACTTTGGGTGTGGCAGGCCTGGAACTATTTTACCTGGACTTCTTTACCGTAGACTATTTAAACCACACCCAAACAGCAGAACATGCTTTGCGTTATTCTGCTGTGGGCAGCGTAACGCTCACCGTGTCCAGTTCTTTGATGCCAGCTTACCTGAAACCAAGGACCTGCAGAGAGAGAAAGAACACTACGAAACACTACGAAACTTACCTGGAACAGTATCCTATCTTCAGTATCCTATCGCTGACTTCAGTTCCACTCACCTGAAGGTACAAACTCGATCATCCGGCACTGCATGCATCCTGGAATACCATAACCTGGAAAGAGGAGAAAGAAAGACAGCATTGGTAAGCGTTTACTCACATTTCCTCCCGAATGAAGAAAGCCACACAATCCTTACCAGGGTAGTCATCTCCTGGTCAGTATCATTGCTGGAACATTACGGCACTCGCCGAGGAACATCGCATCCTGCAAGGAGAGAAAAGACACAGGTTAGCAATATAAAAGATGAAACAGCACCGCGCATCGCGCATTACTCACCGGACAGCATCGTGCACAGCGGCTTTCACCTACCGGCCCATGCTCATCTTCAAACTGCATGACAACTCCAAAATACCTTTCCATACCTAAAAGGAAAGAAGCAATACATTATTCGAACTAAACTGAACATAAGAACTGCATATAAAGACTGTAAAGCAGCAAACCTGCGGAGTTGCAGCAGGCCTGGATTCCCACAGGGGGGCGTTCACCAGTGAAGTAACTTGATCACTGCTCGCCCCCACATCTACGTGCCCCTGCCACGAGGAGCAGGACAGAGAATCCACCTTTTACAATATTAAGGTGAGGAGAAGGCCCATAGGGGAGGAAGGAGTTGAGGCCAAGGGAGGTGGGAAAACATAAAGATAATCTGGTATTGAATCCAGCTCTCCTATGTTGAAGACCCATCTTTAACCAGAGGCATTACCAAGGGACCTGGAGAGGGTTCGAGAGTGCAAATCATGCAACCAGGGCTGGGTGGCGTCCCCATGGATACCAGGTGACCGTAACAATAGCATTATTATTGAATGTTTAGCACAAGTTTTCTTCTGCTTATCACCCCAAGCAAACATAATATGTGACAGCCTCAACGGCCTCCTTAAAGAAAGGATTGCCAAACTCAAGCTGATGCCAAAAAGGGGATGGCTATATTGCCTGCCCGTAGCTTTATATGCCTGAAGGTATCAGCCTGGTTCGGACCACCACCTCACACCCCATAGTGACAGGATGGCGAATGAGAACGCCTTAAACTGTTCCATCGAAGAGTAGAAGTGATGCCCAGAGTACAGCAGAAATGTTAGTAAATGAGTTATGTGTGTAGTTGACATGTCTGACTGCTAGTGCCTATCTCATTTCCGATCAACTCAAGCACCAGGGGGGGTCAGTCTCAGAACTCTGATTAAAACCATCCAGCAACCGGATCTCCTGAACTTTTATCAGTAACAAGACGATTGGTGATGCCTTGCTAATCAGAAACTTCACTAGGAAGTGGCATGAGCTGAAATTTAATGGTCCCTTTGTTGTAGAAAACATGACTGCTTCAGCAGTAAAGTTCCAAAGCAGATTAGTGTGGACACATCTAAGTGATGCAAAGCTACACACCGGCGGGACCACAGCACCCCTAGTCATCAATCCAGAAGCAAGACAAGAAGAAGAATATCAGCGTGTGCAGACTTGATCGATGACAAAGAAGGACAACAAAAGTTACTGACTAATAAATGCAGATTTGCATTTGAGCTGTGACTCCCCATGGACACTCCTTATAGATATTATAGCAGGCATGCAAAGCTTTGCCATGAGTCACAGGAATTCTGAAAAATGAACTTTAGAAAATCATTGATGTATCACGAATATGCCCGATTTGGATTTTGCGTTTGATAACTGGAAACGTGAACAGTAGTCCAACTTGTTTCTCACTGAGCATTTGTTTAGCTGACTCCATGGTCTTGTCAGACGGAGCGGTGCATTGACTCGGACTTGCTGTTTTTCTGTTTATCCTTCGGGCTTATCCTGCTCTTGTCAGAAGAGACGTGCACATCCACACTTTTATATACGATCCCAAGAATGTCCCTGTAATAAGAAGCCTGGTTATAGCAATAGTAGAGGAATTACTGCAGTTACCAAATTTATTACACTTTCACCGGAATAAAGTGTTTTTCTTTCCTTAAATTGCAGTAAAGACGAGAAATGTTGAAGTTAACACAATTTTAGAGAATGAGCAAGCTCAAGAAGTTCCAGAGTGGAATAAAGGGTGGGGATTAATATGGTGGTTTGTAATATGCATATGCACTATTATGCTTTGTGTTTTTCTGTTTCTTGTGATTCACCTTTTCTGTCACATTGGTCCAAATAAGGCAGAAGTCCCTTTGATCCTCCCTACTCCATGAACTCTTGTTGATTTGCCCATTACAAATGAGCCAACACCCTTTGTGTTCTCGCCCCATCATAAGGCTGCTTTAGAATTGTTTCTGTGGGCTGACAACATTTTGAGAGGGAGACACAGGAGAAGTGCAGAAGAAGACAATGATGTGATCAACACATATTTAGACAATTCAGTACACATGGGCAATAACATGTGGTATCATCACATGAGAAGCGTAAGAGAGAGAACATCTAAGGAGAGTTGTTATGTGTGTTCCCTGATACGGCATGCCATGGGAACCTCCAAGATATACATAGCTACAGAAGTACCAGTGCAAAGAGCTTTTTGCCTAGCGCATCTCACACTCTGCCAGACAAGAGGACAGTTCTAAGGGAGAACAGCATCCCTGGTATGGATAACTAAAGAGACATCTCAAAGAGAAGATAGTTATGGGCAAGATTTAAAGTCAAGAGAGAAGCCCAGTTATAGATACGGCGGAGAATGAATGCAAGAATCATTGGTCAAAGATTACAAAATTGTTGACATGAGTTGATGACAAAGGAGGACAATTACAGATACTACCTCTAAAGAGTGCATCATTGTGTTTCAGAAATAATGGTACGAGGAAGGTTGGAGAGAATCACCAGTGTGGCCAAATTTTTGATGTACCAGGCATGGAGGAAGGGACAGCCGTTCTGATGAATCATTATTGGCTTGTGGGTCCAGAGCCTAAATGAAGCTGCCCAAGGACTTGGGGGGGGTGCTCTATAGTGCTTATCCATGTTACAGCATTAGTGATTCCTTAGAGTGATCTGAACATTGGGGATTTTCCAAAAGCAAGAAGACAGCCTAGAAAGCAGTAGGAATGAAAATAATGATTGATGTTGAATCATGATTTGGGCACAAAGAGTTGACTGGTGAAGAGATCAGAAAATGCATAAATGCCAGCATTGAAGCACCTGAGGGAACAAAGTTCCTGTATCCAAAAAAACATAAGAAGTATGGGGGACAATGGATCTATTGTAGCCCAAATGGACAGTGCAGCTACATGACCTGGAGTGTTGATGAACATGTAAAATCAACACAGTCCTTGAAGGGAGTGATAAAGATCTGGACTCCAAAGAAGCACTTCTTCACGAGAGGATACCAAGATGTGAAGACTGATGAAGGAGTGGTCAATGAATCAACCAGAGGGGAGAGTATAGAGAAGCAGCTCAATGACTCTGCAGGAAATCCCGCCCCATCCTTCCTATATGCTGGAAGACAGAGATCACGACATGCATGACACCAGTGATTGTGCCTATTCCACAGAGAGTCTTTGAGAAAAGGTACCCATTCAGAAGTCCTTTTATGATGAATACAAGTTATTCTGCATCCCATCCTGAGTATGGTGTGTTACTGATTTAAGGACCCCCCAGGATCAATGGGCTGCCTGGGCTGGGGTCTGCCCTGTACGATGATGGACTTCCCGGCTGGGGGATAATGGGCTGCATGGGATAGGGCCTGCCCTGCAGGCTGATGTACTGCCTGGGCTGGTGCCTGGCCTACAGGCTGATGGATTGTCTGGGCTGGGTCTGCCCTGCAGGCTGATGGGCTTCCTGGGCTTGGGCGCGATGGGCTTCCTGGGATGATGCCTGCTATGCAGGATGATGCTGGCCCACCTGATCATACACCTTAGCTCCAGGATTTGTTGCGACAAAGTTACATTGTGATCCATAGATCTTTCAAAAGTGAACCTACTGTTTGCTGTGCCTTTTATGATGTCCCCACCCCCTGATTGATGGCTCTCTGCATGTGTGGCTTGTTGTGAGCGTTGCATGCCTTGTTTGTATGACTGTTGCCTGCTGTGTGCATGGACTGTTTTACTCCTGTAATTTGCACCTGCTATTAGCAGGTGCATTTTTTGTGTGAAAATGTCAGAATAAAAGGCAGTGAAATGTTTGAATAGCATTGCCATAAACCTAAAGCCTTGGCCTAAATGCGTTTGGTAAAATCATGGAGTAATTTATGCTATGGTGTTACTTTTTATGCGTATGGGTGTTACACCGGTGTTTTATGCTGTAAAGTTGGAGGGCATTTGGGTCAATAACCAGCATATGGCAGAGCATACAATCATGGTGTAAATGGTTTATGCCAGTGATTTATACCATGATTTTAGGCTACGCTTTGATTGAACTTGAGCTCCTGAATATATTAACCTTGTAGAACTTGCTACAAAACTGGAATCTAAAAAGATCAGGTTGTGTGCTGACTTGAGAAGACTCAACATTGAAATAATCAACGGCAACTACCTAATCCGAGTGTGTGCTAATGCTAAACTGTGAGGAATTGCCAACTGCAAGGGTGTATAACCCTGGCTTTTTTTTATTTGTATTCAATAATAAAATGATGCTGTATATTATGTCTCTGAAAGGTTAATCTGCATAGTGAGTATCTGTTACCTGATGCACCATTATCCTAAGTTGCAACACCTGCTCTACCAGTAGAACAAACCGGAATCAGAGGTCACAGATGCCCACTTGACAGCTGTAGTGACAGCCAAGTCTCCTCAGTGCAGGGGCGATATTTGAGATATGCTCCCCTGTACCCAAACTACGATGATCATAAGTAACCCATGCTGGTGGCAGGATAAACTCCAAAATAACATCCAGGTGAGGATGAGTGGGTAGGCACACCTAACGGGGGAACTTAAGACATCTTAGGGCCTCCGTCAGGGATGTGTGTTGTCACTCTGCCTATTCAGCCTCTACATGGCAGATTAAGAGACACACCTGGAGGTGGCCGCTTTGACGCCACCAAAACATGGGAGCTTGAAAATGTGTTGGACGTCATATGCAGATGAGGTTATCTTGATTGATAAAACACTGATAGGCCTACAAAGATTAATACATCTGCAATCGAATATGCCCGAGAAAATCATTTAATCATTAATTGTAAGAAAAAGTGTATTATTCGATTTTCTGGCCGCATCTCTAGACTAGTTGGTTTTACTTGGAAGGTGGAAGATTCTTTTCTTTTCCATTGCGACTGATATGGGGATTGTATTTTCATCTTTATTGAAGAAACGCAAGTCCCTATAGACTTAGGTGTAAGGCTTTGCAGGGTGCATCGCATTTGAAATAGTTTGATCTCAGATTTTGCAAATTTACTGTTAGGCCATTGCTGGAATATTATAAGATGGAAATCGTTCCAGCACTGTTGTACGGCTAGGAGGTGACTTGTGCCACACTTGAAATTGATTGGGATTATCTTGACGCTCTCACTTAGTGGAATGTTTTTAATGTACCTCATTGTGTGCCAATAACAGTTCAACGAGTTGAATTAGTTCTGACCTTGCCTAAGGCTTGGTTCCATTGGAACATTTTATAATTGTATGGAAAATTGATAATGCCGCCAGTAGGGTCTGTTTTCAAAGGAGGTGCCCTTGAAAAATCGAGGACGCTTAATCAGCCGATTTTGTTTGTTTGCAACTTCTATTTGAGCTGATATAAGTGTTGTCCCTGAAATGTTGGTGACTGCCCCTGTTTTGGTCAAGAAACTTCTCATACGTAAGGATTGGATAGACACAATTGGTTGGATGAGGTATTATCGGCTTTATGATAGTTTATCTTGTTGCGACACACCACTGGGTCACTTGCCTAAATATCTGGAGACATTCCTGCGCCCATTTTGGAGTCTGCAATTTCTTATGTTTCATCTAAATTAATTGTTGACCGAGCAAACTCTCTCAATACGTTCTGGGGAGATTCCAGTCTTTATGGGCTGTCCTCTGTCTAACATGGTCAGTGTTATTCAGAATTCTTTTTATTTTATTCTTATTTGTGATTTAGTTTTAAAAAAATCACATTTATAAGGTATTTGATATTAAGGCAAAAACGAAATACAATTAAAACTTGCATTCCATAAAAAAGTTTAGTATTTCTGATACATTACTAAAATTTAAAATTGAAAAGCAGATTTCATTATATTTAAAGATAAGAGTAAAAATATATTAAGAAAAAAGATCAGAGAAAGAGGTTGACACATACAAAATGGAGACTTTCATTTAATTTATACAATATTGCACTAATTCCCAGTAATGCACCTATTCTAGTTTGTTAAGCTCATAAACGTTTTAATAGCACCTTTATTCTTATCCACAGTTTATTGCGTTCATAATCCGAGGCCATCAAACATCAACAAAAAACATCAGTTCCAATGTCTGTATGTCTATGCACATGCGACCCAAATACATTATATACAGGTCACCCAAACCTATGCATGACGTGAGAACATGTCATGCAGACTCTGGCATATGCTTCTTATGGCAGAGCCTGCACCCCCTATCATTTCCTAGTACGCCAAATCTGGGTCCCAAGGTCTCCATGAGAGGTAACTGATTCAAACAGAGTAATAATAGAAATCTCCTCAAGGCGGGAAAAGGATACTTTTATGGTATCAAATAGGTAGTTTGTATTAAGGCATATTCCCTATACGTTTTTATTGCAACCAGGTGTGCATGTTCTAGTGCCCCATCCCATACCTTGGCGTTGCTCGTGAATTCCTTAATCAGCCTAGTTGTGTCCTTCCACCAATCAGAGGACTGTTCAATAGTTTCATTCAGGCTTTCAACAGGGGTCAGTCAAGTCCTAAAAATCTATGTGGGGGGGCTCATCAACAAACACATGGCATGTGACGTCTCCAGAAATTAGCATATCAAGGTGAAATATGCACATTTCATTAAATTGTATTTGCATAGCCACCCAAATTGCACAGGACGAATGGCAATTACTTTTCACAAAATCAACACACACACAAAACCAAGAGAGGATATTTTCTTCAATAGTGTTTTTGATAACGTTAAAAGGTGTGCATGTTTTAAACTCCAAGAACCAACACAAATGTTTTCCCTGGAACATGCAGTACCGAAATGGGACATTTCATCTTTAGTTGTTTGTTATCTTTCATCAGGTTATATAGTTCAGTGGTGAAGTGTCCCGGCCTGCAAACCTCATAACTGAAGGTTCGATCCCTCAGGTCAGCTTTAATTCATCCATTCAAAGAAGACTTTCAGTGTTTCTCAGTTTAGCTGGGGGGGCACTGAGACCACCCTCTGAAAAAAGTGGGTGGACCGTGTGTACCCTCGAATTTAGCCCTGACTTTCAACCTGTTGGACATATGTTTTTAAGGCACCAGTATCCCTTCTATTTAGCAACTCTCCCATGCACATCAGCATGGGACAAAGAAGATCCGTTTGTGCTTTTATATATCAAATCCCTCTTTTTATGAGTACGAAACCTATGAGAGATGTAATGGCCAATTCCAGGTGAATTGCCTTGATGGGCACACAATTAGGGAGCCCCAAGATCAGTCTCCATATACGTCCTTTAAATTTTAATAAGCCAGCACATGTGTAAGTGATATAGAGCCCCCAAACCATATGCCACCGCTGGCACCGTGCTGTGTCTACAGACTGTGAGGACCCCCCCTCAAACTATAGCCAGCTGTAAAAGACTGGAACTTGTTTATGCACTTAGATAATGCATACGCTCTAGTAATTTTATCCTGTTTCATAGTGCCATATTTCAGGTCTTCGTCTAGGGTAATTCCAAGATATTTATATTCTGTAACTCGTTCGATAGGTGTCCCTTTAATATGGCAACTCTTCTGACAACCCTTACCTGCACCTACACATATATATTTAGCTGTTTCCCCATTCAAAACAAAGTGATTCTCCTGTGAAAAGTCATAAAGTACCTGCGCTGAATGATTCAAGCCCACAAGTGTGTGGTCTAGAAGCACCACGTCATCGCCATAAGAAATCCAGCATATGTGGTTCTTTCCGATCTTGGGAAAGACAACTTTGGATCTCTAAAGGAACTCTGGGATGTCTGTCAAATAAAGATTGAAGAGCATGGGCACGAGCACACAGCACTGTTTAAGGCCTTTAGTTGTTGGTATATCCCTGGGGCACACGCCGATGCTGTCCACTCCTACCAGCACAGATGTTTCAGTGTGAAAGTCGCAGAGGAGACACAGGAGGTCCTCTGGAATGTTCCAAGTAGTCAATTTCGTCCACAGTTTCTCACGGGAAACTGTATCAAAAGCCAACTTCAAGTTGACAAAAAGTGGATGGACAGGTGGCGAACCGGTTTTGCATGCTTCTTGTAGCATGTGTTAAGAAGCAATAGACTGTGGGCTGTGCTAGAGCCAGACCTAAATCCTGTCTGGAGAGGTCCCATTATTCCGTTGCCCTCCGCCCAAGCTCTAACATTGTCCAAAATAAAGAGACCAAATAATCTGCACGTAGAATCGAGCATAGAAAGGGGCCTATAGTTAGAATGCTCACTTCTCCTCGCTTTCATAATTAGGTATTAAAATTGCCTTTTTCCAACTGGAAGGTAATTGCCCCTCACTCCAGATCTTGCTGTACAATATGAATAATATCTAGCCCCACGTCTCAGGATCTTTTCTTTTTAGGACTAGGTTAGGCAGGCAGTCCGAGCCCGGTTCCCTGCATCCCTTCAATTTTTTTAATTTTCAGAATGTCTAGTGTGTCAAAAGCAATCACATATGGTGCCTGCCTTGAAGTCTTCACCTGAGCTATATTTGGGATTTCCCCACAAAATGTCCTATGCATATACTCGGCCCATCCTTCCTCTCCAACAGGCTCCGTCAATTTTCCCTTTGTGGAGCTTCTCATATCATTAAACGAGCTCCATATTCTTTTAGTATCAGATCTTGTGAGTAGCTTAAACATGTATTGCCACTGAGCATTTGTGTGGGACATATGCCATATTTTAGGCCAGTTTCGGTAGGCATTTCTATCCTTCCTAACTAGTGATTTGTTTAGCAAAGAGTTGGGCTTAGTTCTCAGTAAGAGTCTAACTCTTTGCCGCAGCATGTACTTAGCATTTCTAATGGTGGGGTCTGACTTCTTGTTGTTCATCCTAATATCTTTAAAATCTCTTTCTCTCCTAAAGGGGCAACTTCATGTAATATGGACGTGTATCAACTTTTTATTGCATCTGCCCTTGAGTCTGGGCTAAATGCATGGACATGGCTAAATCTGCTCTCCAGAATATCATTTGTGTTCTTGGTGTGTTTATCAGCCCAAGCAATGTGGTTGGCACCTGCATTAAGCTTAACTTCACCAATTTTCTTAATCGGGGTAAGGTCACTATTTACGTTTATACATACAGTCCCCATAGCATGATCGCTGTGATCTTGACATTCCACAAGCAGCTCCTGCACCCAGTCCTAATCCCCAGTACTGATAAAGAAATACTCGAGGGTGGCAGTAGATCCATTACCCCTCCATGTTATGTGTCCCTGTGTATCACCCTTAGTGCACCCGTTTACTATAGACAGGCCACACTCATTAAGTCATATATGCCGTTTGACAGGGGAGTTACTTTAAGGTTTGCAGGTTCCAAGCAATAAGCGTTAATATCACTGCCTTTAAGGACCATGGAGTTTCCTGACATATGCCACCATTGTATCTGCAATGGTGTCAAGAATTTCCACAGTCACCACCAAACCCCCCCCCCCCTGCACAAGTCCTATCCCCGCCCCCAGGCAGTGCATGAACATTCAACAGCAATGCTTTCCTGTTTTCATTTAAGAGGTTAACGTCTACTTCCACTGCCAGCACATTGTGAACACTCTCTCTCGTGTCGATTTTAGGGGCACAAAGGTTATGATCAATTCCAATGAGTAGCCCCCCACTTGGACGGCCCCTCATTCCTTCCAGTGCAGGGATTTAGTGCAGCCCCATTATAAGTGCTTTCCAGCTCCAACTTGCATATTGCATATTAGCCAGGGGAAGCAATCAGTGGAACAAAACAACCAGCACCAAACCACAATACTGCAATCACTGCCTGACTCAAACTGACTCGCTCCGTCACGCGCACGCTCATGCGTTTGCAGCCCCGTTACAATTGCTTTCCGGTTCCGGCTTGTAGATTGCAGATTAGCCAGGGGAAAGCAATCAGTGTCTCCAAATCACCAGCACTGAGCCACAATACTGTTCGACTCAAACCGACTCGCTCCGTCACGCGCCATTATTTAGAATAGGGAACACATTCTCTCGGCTCACTTTAGCACAAAAGATGAAGGAAGCATATTTCTTAATTGTCCATGTTTTATCTTTATGATTGCGTTGGGTTTTAGGTTGTCGAAGGGTCAGGACTGAGTGGGCCTTTTTACCTCTGCTCATCCTTGTACTCCTGCCAAGCAAAATCCAATTTTTGACATAAATAAAGCAGGCTTCTTCGTGAATTTAGAAATGCCAAAGCATATGTAACATTGTAATTGCACCCCAAAATCCAAGTCACTCTGTGACTTCATAGCACCATTCGCTATTCGCTGGATGCCTTTCGACCTATCTGCTGTGGCATCGGTGGGTTTAGGTTGAAATGCTCTAAAAAAATGGTCGAAATGACCAAACGATCGAAAAATGCCACCACCAAAGGATCGAACACCAAAAGTTCGATCCTTTGGTGGTAGCATTTAATAAAAACGGGGGGTGGGGTGGTCGCCCGCATTGCCCCGCTCACTATACCTGATGGTATAGTGAGCGGGGGCTGCGGGACACCCCTGCAGCCTTCTGTTAAAAAAAAGAGAAGGAAAGGACCCTGCAGCGCCAGTTCCCTTTCACAGAAGTGAAAGGGAACTGGCGCTGCAGGAACCAGCGTGAAGATTAAGGTAAGTGGGGTTTGTGTATGTTGGGGGTGTGGGTGGGGGTGTGCTGGGGGTGTGGGTGGGAGGGGTGTTGTGTGTGTATGTGTGTGTGTGTGTGTGTTTTTGCAAATTATCGCTGCTGTAATGTCCGAAAACAAAGTGTTCGAACTTTTGGTTATTCGAACACTTTGGTTTCGGTCATTTCAGCCGCGATCATTTTGGCTTCGGCCAAATCACTGGGATTCGCATCGGTGTCGCAGAGTATGCTGAACCACATGCTAAGAGACATGAAACAAGTCACCTACATTAAGAAAAATAGACTAGTACACAGAGTACTAAACTGCAAGAGGTGGGACTAAAAATAAAGAAAGAAAAGTGTTACTTTTTACAAAAGGAACTAGAATATCTTGCATGAAACACCTCTGCAGAAACGTAATACCCAAGACACATTTAGTTAAGGACATTCTTAGAGCTCTAATCTGAAAATAAAGACCACCTGAATTGCACAAGAGTTTATCTGAACACTAGGCCACATATGTTTTATATTTTTCCAGAAAGACAGCATACTGAAGTGTTTTGCTTAAGAAAGGAACTTTTATCAATCAATCAATCAATCGATCAATTCATCTTTATTTCGTCTGGAAGTCCATGAAAGCGGTGCACACATGAATACATAAATACAACGCAAAATAAAACATTAGCTTGAATTTAAAACATAAGTATAAGCGTGAACCCTCAAGATTTAAGCATTGAAGGTGCTACAGCGATTCTGCTTTTCACATATGCCAACAGCACAAAACCATTGCTTGTAAACATAAGTATCCAAAGAGATAACATGAACAATCTTTCAAGATCCTAATCTTATAACCTTTCGGATTTTCCAGAGATCTGGTATATTTAATCCATTTGACAAATCAGAAGGATTGTTTTTATACATTTTTTGAAACTGTCTCTCATTCGCCATGCGTGTTAAATAAAATGATCCAACACAAATATCATATATGGGTAAGAATTACCCATGCATAATTCCTCGGCTAGTTTTCCTTTTCTCACTCCATGATTCTCCAGACCTGGCAGCACATTTCTCCTTCTAATATGTATGTGAGCAGGACAAGAAAGTAACATGTGCTGTACAGTTTCCACGCTGTCTGAACAAATAGTGCATTCATATGAACATGCTTGCTTCCATCATATTTTCAATCAGTACCAAATACTCTTCTGCCCCTTATTCAGACTTTGTATTCTGACAGAGTAGGCCTGGCAAAGGTTGAGTACATTCATCCAGTTTCTTTGCTAATGTCCACTCATGTAATAATATACTCGTCCCTTTTTCTGTTTCAGCTGTGATGTTTGTTAGGTTGATCAAGAGGTTTTCCACGTTGAGGCTCTTGAGCCAACCCCAGACGTGACGAAACTATGGCAAATCGCCACACCCCCCGACCCCCGGACAACCCATAACATCTAGATTAGCTTCTTTATATTTTCTCAAGCTATTGTTTTACCAAAGAGGCTGGGAATGTTATAATTCTTCCCCCCATTATTGCTCTTAGATTCTGTGTACTTGGAAGGGATCTAGATCATTGCCTCTTTTAGGTAAAGCACATGATGAACCTTGCTTGCTAGTACACCTTTTCCTCTATTCTATAACAGAGACTTTCATTTGTGTGGGATTTCTCTTACTCTTGGACCCTAGTAGTGCAGCTACGGAAGTTATTAACCTCTAAAACGTCAGAGGTGTCTGCTATGATGCAATTTTTAGCAGCTGAATTTGCTCCTGAGGGGAGTAGATTGGCATTAACTTCATCTAATGAGAATTATAAACATTCAGGGCCCCATTCATGGAATTTGGTGCACAATGCAAATACACTTTTAACTGCTGCAAAGTCACTTTGCACTGCCAACACACAGCCTGATTCATGGAACTGTGCAAAGTGTATTTTTGCAGTGCAATGTCAGCGCGTTGAGGAATTACCGGGCCCTCCAAGATCGGAATGGTCCGGTAATTCCTCATTCAAGGAACCCGGACCCGGTACCCAGTAACACATAGGTAGTGGCCTTTCTTTTTCACATGTTGACCTTAAGTGCAAGTATGTGCAAGTATGTGCAAAATACACAAATGCAGTGTCCACTATCAAATAGGGAAGGTTATATGCAGAGATGCAAGAAATATGAACAAAAACACAATATCCAAGGCTGTGCAAATTAACCAAATGTGCAAGATATTATAGGAGTAAAAACAAAGTGCAGTGCCGAGAATTTCATGACTTCAATCGATCCAAGCAGAATAAAATATAAATGTATGACATAAAATGGGCAATTTAAAATATATATACCAACGATGAAAGGATATAATTAATTAAAATCATGAGCAAAAAGACACAGAAAACACACTAAAAACTCGTAGCACAGCTAATGACTAGTTTGGTATCTGGTCATTCAATCGAATCCAAAGTATCGACAGACCATACCATTGAAAAAAAGGCATCGAAAAAACCCATAGAATGCATTTTTTCAATGGTAAAGGGTTTAGTTTAGTAAAAATGTGTTTTAATGTTTTTGAAAAAGGGGGCTGGAGGGGAACCCCCCCATTTAAAGTATATTTTTGAAATGCATTCAATGATTTTTTTAGATGCTTTTTTGTCAATGGTATGGTTGACGGTGGTTTGGCTGTCGATGGAATCACTAGGAACCGAATAGTTCATCAATAGGGCAGCTCAAAGGTTATAGAGCCCAGAGTCACTGCCACAAATAATAAGTTCCATAGGTGACTGGCAGAGTTTCAATAAAATGGGAGCTCACAAACAGGTACAACGAAAAGCAGAAACGTCCAAAATGACCGAGAATGAAAGACAGAATGTGTGATTTGGCCGACTTTCGGAATTCCGAACGGCCAAAATGTTTGACCAAATCACGCATTCGGTGCTGAGGGTTGCGGGGGTGTACCCCACACCCTTGCTCAATATATTGTGTGCCGAGGTGTCCCCAGCACCCAATATCAAAAAGCCATAAAAAAAAAACGAAAGTACCCTGCATTGCCTTTTCCCAATCACGGAAGTGAAAGGAAACAAGCATCGCAGGGACACAGCGAGTCGCCAGCTGCTGCAAGGAAGGTAAGTAGAGGGGGTTGGGGTAGGGGTGCGGGTGGGGTTATGGGTGTGGGTGGGGGCCAAGTCGGAAATGTTCAGGGGAGGAAAGACCGAAGGTTATTTCGGAAAAATATTCTTCGGTCTTTTCTCCCTCGAAAATTTCTGTCATGGTCTTTCAACCCCATCCCGCAAAGGCTACACTGCCGTAGTCACTGCCTCCAATGTTCAAAAACCATATCCACTCTCGCAACACCTGTTATTTATCGCCATTGCTTGATTCATTAAACTGAAGTGGGTGGTGAGGAGCCTATAAGCACCTCAGGAACAGGTACACAAGAGAGTGACAGAACAAGAAGATTGACAAAATGTAAATCAGCTCAAAGGCTTATGTTCCCACAAGCATTGATTTCCCCTCCCTAACCAACAGCCTCAGGGGGTACACGAGGTGACAACAACTCTGTCCCATCCGCACCAGATGACTGCTCACATTCCAAGATCCGGTTCTCTCTGCCACAGTGTCCACTGGAGTCAGAGGATTTCCGGGCCACTCTCATTCTCTCCAAGCTGCTCCAATCCGTTCTTTATTAAATATGAGATTGCAAACAGAGCAGATTTATTGTGATTATTAGTCAGCCTTCCCATCTTGCAATTTCCCACTTCCTGCTTGAGGGCACGGGGGGCTCAAAAACTGCTCAATCATCCAAACACCTCTGCAGTTCTTTGCTACCACCACAGGAACTCAAAGTCTCTCCACTCGAGTCTTTTAAGGTGGGGGCAAGGCGACAAGACAAGGACGGAAGAGCGAAAACAGGCACAGATACAGATCAATCACGAAACAAGAGAGGCAATGACCATAAATCTCAACTTGAACAGATTGGCCAGGATGACATGTAGCAAAGTGTAGCAAGAACCAGCGGGGAACAGCCCCACTCCACTCTGAGGTATCACTACATATTATCCCCACCAAAAATATCGCCGTATATATGGTCGTCTGGAACGGCCATAGGTGATATTTTTGGGGGGATAATTTGTTTTTTTTTTGGGAGCGGAGGTTGCAGGGTTGTCCCCCGCTCCTTTAAAAATAATGCGGGGTGGAGATATTTTTGTATGGCGATATTTTTGCGGGGATATTAACACATGGAACCGACTCTGATGAGTGAGTGGCTGAAAGTATGTGCCACAGGTGAGTCACCTCATATGCTCCTCCTCTGGAGTAAACAAGCAGGGCGCACAGGGCAAGCAATGAAATGCAGCAGGAACAACCCGCTAACGGACCACTCCACTGAGCAGGGACCTTTCATCCCAAACTTTTCCATGTACTTTGCAGTCGAAGCTAGTGATTACGGACAAGGAGCTTTACTGATGCAACACAAGAATAAATGCATATGTGTGGTTGCATTTGCTTCAAAATAGCTACACCAATCATTGACTAATGTATTCAGTCATCGAAAAAGAGAGGATGCCCCACCACTGGGTAGCTAGACATTTTAGAACCTACATATCAGTTTGCAGATTCTGCGTTCTCACGGGCCATACACCATTGGTTCAGGAGGTGCTTTGGCATGTACGCCCAGATTACTGAGGTAGGCAGGCAAATTGCTGAAGGTTTCATTAAATGTATCAGGCAAAGAAAACTGCCAAGGAGATTGCCTATCACAATTGCCCAATGCTCAGGAAGGGACAGGAACATTTTTGCAGGACGAATTTGCATGTGGCATGGCGAGAGAGATATGCCCTAAAGAAGGAAACTGAGTGGATGAAGAATGTGCCATTTGACTTCACCATGCTGAAACTCAAAGAACACGCACCCGGGAAGAAGCCGGCCCTTTCCGTTGCAACTGAATAGAAAAGTTGCTGAGGTCATGACTATTATTATATTCACACCTCAACATACATTGTGGTCTACAATAGTTCATGCAGTGCATGAAGATCAGCTTGGTGTGAATTTCATGAAGAAGATGCTTTATGAAATCTTCTGGTGGCCGTGCATGGACATGGTCATTAAGATGGAGGGTTCTACTGGCAGAGACTTCCTGAACAGCAAAGAGGCTGACAAATTGCCAAGTGTTACAGGAGATGGAGTGTAGAAAGAGTAACACAAGAGCTCGGTCTAGAATTAATATGATCACTACCGCATATGTAAACACAAATCTCACAGTGTACTTCTAGGCTGCTTTTCAAGTGTTTGGAGTTATGCTTCCACCAAAATACACAACCACCCCACCCCATTGGCCCCCCCTCCTACCCACGCCCTGCAACTAATGAGACTTTACAGGACATTTTCAGGAGAGAATTCCACTCACGGAAACTTATAACGCAAGCAACAGAGCACAGCTTGTGTCACACAACTAAAATAGCTCTGGAAAAGCAACATTAAAAATAGCATTTTGCACAACAGAATAGATATATAATTGCTTACAATGGAGGCTGTAGCCGTCTGCAAACTTGCACCACATTCAATGAGTGAATCCCTGCAAATTGATGTGAGGGCCACAGTGAAGCACGTTCCTTAGCCCACAGTGGCTGCCAAACATCAATGAAAATAGTACCTGTGACATAAGATATCCGCTATAGCATAATAACAGCTCAAAACAAAATGACGACCGGTTGAAAGGCGCAGCATGCAGTAAAGGTCATATGCCTGGAGCAAGGGGATATGGTAAAAAGCAGGATGCCTTAAAAAGAGAAAACAACTCCCTCGAAATTCATCTCTGTAAAGGAACATAATTATATCACCAACTTGGCTGGGCCTGCTGCTGTAGCAAGTATCTGGGTCATGGATACTGCATGTTCACAGCTGCTCAAGGGCCCCTTCAAGTCCCCAAACGCCAGGCAGGTGATTTACTGTATGGTCAGATGAGGGATGGATTACACTGGGGCATTGCACGTTTAAATGCAGCACTAAAAGCTGCGGCAGAACATGGGAACTAATCAAAACTCTCTGTGAGTTGAAACAAAACACTCCATGCATTATAATGTAAGATAGCTCATCGCATTGAGGGGTCACAAGAACTAATGCCGGTTTCACAGATTCACCCTTTCACCTTCTGAGGTAAATAAAAGAAGCAGTATTCAGATGAGAAAGAATAGACAGCACTGTTATTCACATTTAAAGCCTGATTCATGGAATTATTTGCGCCGAAAACGCAGTTTTGCACGTCTTTCTGCCCGAAAATCCCTGTTTGAAGTATGGGGATTTTCAGGCAGAAAGGCGTGAAAATCTGCGTTTTCAGTGCAAATAATTCTATGAATCAGTCAGTTAGTTTGGTTTTGAACAAAACGGTGTGGACTGTCTCTCAAATGTTCGGGGGAAGTAAAGCAAAAAAGAGAGAACAAGTAGAAGCGGGAGAAAGCATAGGGAGGGTCCCACAAGGGTAGTCTCGGAGGCAGAGTGGAGATTACTAGAAGGGTAGCGGTACCTTACTGTGGATAGATTTGTGAACCCAGAGAAGGAATTTAAATCTGGCTCTGTTTTGCATCATCAGCCATCTAGCCTGGTGATAGTACTTGGGGAAACTCGATTTATGATGTGTATTTTAAAGAGACTTTATTATTACTGCATCAGTGCCCAGGTTGGAATAGGGAGCATGAACCATAGTGTACATTTCAGTATCGCACCAAAAGCTCGTAAATGCAAAGCCGATTGTGCATTTAGTGTGCATTCGGCTCGTAAAAAAAAAATAGGCCATAATCAAGGGTGTGCTCCGCTCTCCTAGTTCAGCATTATGGGCTGCGGGTGTTGCAGGGGTGTCCCCCGCATACATCATATGTAAAGCGGGGGACAAAAAGGCGCATTCAGAAAAGCTTGAGTTACAAAATGCGAGCAAATTCGGTCTTTTAACGTAGATCCGTACATTTCACCTTAATGATTTGCCCTGCACCGGTGTAATGAATGTGCAGGCCACAAGAGAATGCCGGAGCATTCAAAATCTACTCCTCCAAGAGAATAGACTGCTAAATGGGAATGCTTAAACCACACAGAAAATGATAAATACAAGCACCTGGATCACGTTGACATTGGTGACCCACAGAACATTTTTTAGTTACTGATACATTGGAACGCTCACATTACCAGTATGTTCATTCTAGCAGTATGCTACCAGTATGTAGCATGGTGCTTTACCTATGCTAAGCTCTACTGAGTTACCTTTACTTTTGTGAACATGGAAGGGTATTGAAATTGGTTTGACTGCGCTAATTGTGCAGGTGCATTTTTTCCCCTTCTTTTGGGTTTTTTGGAAATATTGCAATGTTTCAGTTTCTAAATGCAGCGCTCAGTGTGAAACCTGATTGCAACTGCTGCAAAATAAACGCGGGTCATGTAAGAAACAATCCGCCAGGCTTCTGACGTTTTACTGGGCATTAGGGAACTCGTATGCCCAGACGAATACCTCTGCATAACCTGGCATATGCAAAATAGGAATAGGCCAACATAGTCATAGAGTAAAACCTTGCAATTTACCCCAACCGAACATGCTTTACCTGATACATGTTTATGCAATCCAGCCTGAAGCCTTTTGTAATAGAAATTGATAAAATAGATGCATTGGACATCAGAGCCTATCAGGTGTATGGATGTGGGTCTGTACGGGGTTTCAATAGCATGAACATATCTAGAAAGCAAACAGAGCGTTGCATATAAAAGAGGACAGATGCACAGAGAGATGGGCAGGGTGAGCTGGGCGAGGTAGGGGACCAGAGGGGAACAAGGTGCTATCCTGGGGTGAATGACGGAGGAGGAGATCCATGGAGATCAAGTGCTTCAGTTCCTTACTAAAGTGCAGGAGTGATGGGCCCCAGGTGATTTCAGTCCGCATGGTGTTCCAGAGATCTGGAGCATAAATGGAGAAGGTCTGCTTTATGGTTCCTTCCTTACTGTTTCTAGTCCGGTGATGTTTCGGCTTCCATTGCTGTGGGGGCTGCTAGAGTTGATGTTGTTGCATTTTATTTGATGTGAGTTGCTTTGACGGTTATGCAGCCTGGGAGGGTCCAACAAAGACACTGGCCCTCATTACGACCCTGGCGGAAAGTAACTGACCTGACCGCCATAGCGTAAATAGCTTTTCCGCCATTGCACGACGGAGTAAAGTGCGGCTAATTCTGACCCATCGGGCACGAGCACTACGCCATGGCGGAAGTGCAAAGTCCGCGATGGCGGAAATGTCCCCAAAACGCCCCTCACCGCCGTCGTACGGCGCCCTAGGTGCAATTCCGCCACCCATCATAGCGGTCACCGTAATGAGCGGCAATCGCAAAATACGGTGACCGTAAATATACGGAAACGGAAGTAAAAACATGGGCCCGGAACGGGAAACAGCACGCTGTACACCTATAAAATCAGAATCCCAACACAACCATTAAAAATCCTACCCTGAGACACATCCCAACCCGTTATCCACCCTAGTGAAAACAATAAAAATGGGAAAAGTTGCGAAAAAAGCGTGCGACCGCAAGCGGCAGGTCCACTTCTCCCATGAGGAACTCACCGTGCTCACAGAGACCCTCCAGGAGAATGCTGCCGTCGTCTTCTCGACGCAAATGACCAGGACGGCACTTGCGAACAAGAAGGCCATATGGGCCCTGGTGGCACAGCGGGTAAGTGCGGTGGGGACCGCACCCCGCAACCCACAGCAATGCAGAAAGCGATGGGACGACTTGCGGATACGCGTACGGAGCATACTATCAGCCAACCGTAACATTGCCACAGCTACCGGGGGAGGATCGGAATCACCCATCAAGTTGACCCCCTGGGAAGAAATCTGTGCCTTCACCATTGGAATGGAGAGTATAGAGGGAGTTGGAGGGATGGAGAAAGGAGTGCAGACATCCGAAGAATCAGGTAGGTGGGCCAAATAAAACAATGCTAAATCCACAATGTCCAATCATGTGAAGTACCATGTGTCCACATAGTGCAACAGAAACACATGTCCAGGAGAACGTCCACATACATTGGCCTGATAGCGCACTTTAAAAGTCACAATAAATACATAAATAATTAAAAATCCTAAAAACACCCTCTACACGTGCAGCATGCACACCCTAACTGCAGGCTGCAAAACAACTGCATCCTCAATCCACACAAAAATGAAACCACCTCCAAGGCCCTGACCCAAATCACCCTCAGGTACCACCCCAATGCATGTGATACATTGCCATTCCAATTTCCACAGACCCATAAATAACGCTCGCCCTCCTTTACTCCACCACAGGGTCCGATTCAAACGACGAGCTCCAGGACACCCCTACTAGCACACCTGCAAAGAGGGCCAAGACCAACGGCCAAAGACCCTCCACCTCAGCTGCACGGATCAAGACACGGCAGCAGCACAAATCAAGTGGCAGCACACAGGAGGGGACTTCAACAGGCACCCCAGCAGCCAGCATGCCCACAACAGCAGCACCACAGGTCCCCCCAATGGATGCCACAGAAGGCACTGCTTCTGGTGGCAGCAGCACCATAGGTGACACTGCATTAATGGCAGCATGCTCCGACACAGAAAACGGTGCTGTCGATGTAGGATCCATCCATGACCTGTCTCAATCCCCCTGTTTGTTTCATCCCATACACCATGAGGATACCACGCAGGGGCACCCACAAGACGACGACTGGCCATCCCCCACAAGCCCTGTGGCAAGGCAACATGAGGTGATCAGCCCTTCTGTGACACCACCGCAAATGGGCATGGCCCAGCAGAGGCAACAGTCCCTCGACCAGGTGATCGTGCAACAGCAGCAACTGGCCACGCTCCTCAAGGAGCATGCTGATGAATGTGGGGGTACTAAGGCAGCCATAGAAACATCTACTGAGACACTTAGGGCAGAAATGGAGAGAAGTACAGAGACACTAAGGGCACAAATGGAGAGAAGCACCGAGAGCCTGAGGGTACAAATGGAGAGAAGCACCGAGAGCCTGAGGGGGGAACTGCATGCGACGTCCAAAGACGTATGTGCTGAACTTGCCGCTGTGCGCTGTGTGCTCACTGAGCTCTCACAAACCCTTAGGGACATGCATGGACGTGAGCAGGCAGAGACATCATCCGTTGCAAGTTCCGTCCAGGGCAGCCCCCAACGTAGATCTGGGAGGAACCTGCGCTCCACAGGCAGGGGTGCCCCTGATACCCGGAGAGGGGGCTTGCAATAGCGTCTGCCCACTGACAATGAGCATCTTTGGACACTGGTGTTCGGGGGGGAGGTAGGAGGGTGGAGGGGGTGTGTTGGGCTTTCTTGGGTGGCGGGTCGATGGGGTGTGTAACATAATTTCACATATGCTATAAACATTTCACAATCATCCAATGAGATGTGTGGACATTGATCTTTGTGTACGAGGCCTTTATAGGCGTACAGTCCATATTGTGCATGTTCCAGACACACACAGTGCCACAAGTCCCGTGTCCATGTATCAGCCACCAGACGTGAGTGCTAGAAGCATGAATCTATGATAATCTGATGAATTTCACGGCCCTCCTGTGCCTCGCGGACTCCTTGAGGTGCTGCCACATCCCCACCCTCATCATGACCATCTTCAGGTGCTTGCAGTTCTGCATCAGGGGGCATGGGCACATTTCTACGTACGCACATGTTGTGTAGCATGACACATGCCATGACCATCTTTGCAACCTTCTCATGGCGGTACAGGAGTGCCCCACCAGACCTGCTGAGGCAGCGGAAACGACCCTTCAGTAGGCCGAATGCCTGTTCTATGACTACACGGGTACGTGAGTGGGCATGGTTGTAGTCCTCCTCATGCTGGTTCTGTGGGTTCCGGAGTGGTGTAAGGAGCCATCTCTTCAGTGGATACCCGGCATCACCTGTATGTGGACAATAAAGGATGTTTGTGGAATGACATTGCTACGTACGCATCCCCCCCCTTCCTGCCAGGTCATTGCCGCATCACATACCCCACATTATCATGCATGAAATGAGACTCACCGAGTAGCCAGGATCTGTTCCCTGCGTGTCGCTCCATGTAGCGTGGTATTGTAGAGTTCCTCAAGACCATAGAATCATGGGTTGATCCAGGAAATCGGGCACAACAATGTGTAATGATCCTGTTGGAGTCACACACCATTTGTACATTAAGAGAATGATATTGTTTTCGGTTGCGGTACTGGACCTCCATGGCATGTGGGACAACCAATTCCACATGGGTGCAGTCGATGGCACCAATGCAACCCGGTATGCCGGCAAGTGCATGGAATCCCACTTTTGTGTTCGTAATTTCCTGCTCCGAGCGTGGTAGAGAGATGTAGTCGTCTGCGTGCTTCAGGAGGGCATCGAGCACTTGCAATAGTGTCCGTGACAACAGTGGCTGTGAAATGCCATGCAACTGTCCGACTGTGTGCTGGTAGGTGCCTGTGGCCAGGAAGTGTAGTACAGACACCACCTTCAGTAGGGGTGGGATGGCGGTTGGGCTATCTATCATGCTGACAAGGTCAGCGTGTGTCATGTCCACAATGGCGGTTATGGTGTCCCGGTCGAAACGGTAGAGGGTGTGGATCTGCTCATCAGTGAGGTTGAACGGATGAGCTCGGAGGCGTGGGATTGCGGGCTGCCTGCGTGGTGGTAGTGGCTGTGCTGGTGGGCCTTGCTGGCCCTGCCTTGCCCTCCTCCTCCTCCTGCGTCTCCTCTGTGCGGCCGGTTGTTGTAGTAGTTGGTGTTCGTCTTCTTCTTGAAGTTGGCGTACTTGCAGTGCTATCAGGTCCCCCAGGGCCAACATCGCTAGTCCTGCCGGTAGCATTTTGGAGTGGGTGTGGTTGTGGGAGGGGGTTGGGTGTGCAATTTATGTGTTTTCAGGCAGTATAGCCTCCACCTGTGGTGATTCATTCCACCTGTGCAAGCTGCAATCCCCTTTGGGCGAGCACGTCCCGCACACAACGCGGCAATTTGACGCATGGCATCTTGCTATTACAATCATGTTTTTAATCCCGATGGCAGTGAAATATTGGTTCATATGTTCATTCTGCTATGGTCCCATTGTTTCACATACTATCTTTGCAGTCTCGAACAAACTTGTGAAGGGTCAGTGGAATGTAGTACTCGATTAACGGTGGACCCTCATGCAGCACTGTACCGAGGTTCACCGACGGGCGGGGCGTCCCATTTGTGAGTGAAGGCAGTTGCCATTTTCACACACTGCCGCACTACATGGATGAATTTGTGATTTCAAGCGGTCACAGATGCCTTTTCGACGTGATGTTGCAAATGAGGAATTCGAAGGACAGCGCTTTCGGTTTTCAGCTAGTGGCGAGGAGACGCCCACAGGTCTGACTGCAGATATAAAGTTCTATTGTTTAATGTCCTTCGGACAGGGGCCATGGCGAGAATGCAATGAATGATATGAATAGTATGGGATGCGCAATAGCGTAGTGGACGATAAGGCCGGACGTTCCCAAATACATGTTACTTCACAACACTGGAATTCCGGGCTGGAGCACAGTGGATTTTGCAGACTGCATTACGCACAGACTCAATGGAAATTTCACATGTTATGTGAGTAAATAATCAGGCGTTTTCATACCGGGATGAGGGAATGATGTATGGATGCATGGACAGATGATTTAATAGAGAGTTTGCCATGTACATGGCTTTTTGGAATCTATCCACTTCCCCTGCGCTATGTGATGCAGGGCTGCCATAGTGGGACCATCGTCTATCTGCCCTTGTTGAACCCTCCCTGTCTCGACGCGCCTTCAAACACTTGTGTCTATGCACGTTACTAATCCCATCTAATGGATTCTGTTTTAACAGACGCATGCACACAAACACTCGTTTGTAATAGTGTTTTCACCTCGATTTATATAGTTATGATTCGCAAGTGATTTTTGGGTGGGAATAATCCTTTTGAGTGGGCTAGCATGCATATGGCTGTAGATTTAGTGTGATCATTGAAGTGAGTAATTCAAATGAAGTTCTGATGCCCATACTATTCTTTTTCATTTCATTTGGGTGACAGGTATCTCCTCCCCTTTTGCCGCTGCCATCTGTATGCCACTCCTGCAGATGGCTTTTACTCCCGACACCTGCTGCTTCGTGTTAATCAGTGGAGCACCATTACGATCTTATGGGACGATCGCCAATGGGCCACATGCCCTTACGCAGTACTAGTGGCTAGGAGCAACATATCGACCTTTCAGATGGACTAGTGCCTACCTAATGGGACGGCCCTGCGGTTCTAGGCGCTTCCATGTTGCCTTTTTGAACGTGAATGTAGCCCCTGTGTACCATGAAGGTACAGGGCGTCACACAAGAAGAAGCTGGTCATTTATTGCGGATGCAGCCCACAATAATGAAATATATTTTGGAGTTCATGACCTAATAGCTGTATGGGCTTGGTGATTTTGTTGTGCATTAAATTTCTATTCTGATATTAACCGTGTAGCGTTATTCTTTGCAAGTAATGTAGCATATTCCTATTTGTGGAGCGATGTATTGTGAGAAGATCTGCATTGGGTTCCGGCTTCTGAGTATAGTTGCGTGGTACTGTACTGGGCGCGTTTGCCTACGAAGCCCAGTGAGGTCAGGGATAGGGGCTGCCATTATGACTGTTTTAATGATGTCATGCTCAGGGGCGGGGGATTAGCTTTTGTGTAACAGATGCCGGTCAGCCAGGTGGATTGGTGGAATGATGTGATTATCAGAATATGGCTGGTCACAGGTGCCTGTGTTTGCGTGCGTTTCTTGGAGGGAGACTGAGGTCATGTCCATTGGAATAGCTTCTGTATTCGTGCCATCTGTGCCCTGCAGCTCCCATTGGCCCCTCTTGAGATGAGCCTGGCTGCTCAGTCACTCTGCCAACTTGTGTGGTACATGCTTATGCTGATGGTTGGTTTGTTTACTGGCAAGAGTACAGGGCTGGTGCAGTCTCCCTCAGGATACTGCTTTGAATGTTGCCTTGCACTGGTGTCAAGCGATGGGGGCCTGTTGTTGTTTTGTCTCATATTTCAGTTCATGTTGCTGTACTTGAACCTTCACATGCCTGTGCTGCATCAGTACGGCAATGGTGACATGGCAAATATGGATGGCCACTCACAAGGCACTTGGAGCCCCTACATTCATTTGTTCGTTGGCATGCATGGGTGACTTGTACATTTCACTGGTTGCATTGTGTGACTTCATTGCACCTACGAGGAGTTGTGCAATGTGGCCAGGGAGTGGTGTACAGGCACTCAGTAGGGCCATTTACGGTTGGTTCGCGATGCCGTACTTCTCACCATGGCGGAATGGTGCTTTCCGCCATGCTTGATGGCGTTAGGTAAATGTCCGCTAGGGTCAGAATTCGCGTACCGTTGCGCCATGGTGGTAATTACGGTTTTGCATGGTGCGCGGCTGCGCGTACTTGGTGCAGTTAGCGTTGGCGTTCACTACGATGTCGCTAATGGCATCGTACTTTACGGTGACGGGTCATAATCGCACCGAGCGCTATTCGATGGCGGTATTGCATTTCCGCCATCGTTTTTTGATTTCCGCCAGGGTCGTAATGAGGGCCACTGTCTGATTGTTGGGTTGTTATGGTCATAGTCCTTTAATCCTTTTGTGAGACTGGCTGCAGAGTGCTAGACAGGCTTTAGAGGGGGCCAGGAAAGAGATTGGGATTCTGGTGAGGGAAGCGTTGCCATCCTCCTAGTGGACAAAAGAAAAGCAACTGGATGACGGTTCTGAGGTTTGTGGTAAGGATGAAGGCATTCATTTTATGAAGGAGAGAGTGAGATGGTATCAGGATGTCTGTGTTTTTTCACAACATAGGTTTTGAAGGAAAGCTTGCTGTTGATGATGAAGCTGACATTTATTGTAAAGATATTGAGGAGGAACCGTTCTGGCTTCTGTCCTTTGTAGGATTCAGTTTCAGGTAGATGCTTGACGTCCATGCTTGGATGGGTCGGAGGTCAAGTTTTACTTAATGACTGTCATTGACAGAATGAACCTTTAGGTATAGCTCAAAGAAGTTGGCATAGTGTGGATCTTGATTTTATTGTTAGCAAGGAGTTCAACCAGTGCGTTCATGTAGAGGTTGACGATGACTGGAGATAGAATGAACCGTTGAGGAACACTGTGTATTATGTGGCAGCATTGTGACCTGTTTGTGCCCATATTAATGAGCGGTTGCCTGTCTGTGAGGTGTCAGGCAAAACATCATAAAACTGTGTCATGTTGACATAATGCAGTCTAAGTACATTAAGAAGCACTTTGAGGTCGTCATCTCCAAAGGTGGCATACAGGTCGAGCAGAACCAGTAGACAGGGGTGAATCTTATCCTTGCTGAGGATAATTAATGGCAGTGGACCCAGTGCTGGATCTTGGTCCAAATCCCGATTTATTGCTCTAAAGGAGGTTCTGTTCAGTGATTGGTCAAACAAAAGGGTGACTTTTTGGATGATCCAATGAAGGGACAGTGTGTGATAGGGCAGTAGATTTCCAAGTCATCTGGATCAAGCATGGCCCTATTAAGTAGGAAAATAATCTGCCTGTCCTTCAATGCCTTGGGCAATTGAAGCATTGATGATGTAGAACAGTGGGCTAAGTGCATTCCAGAGCTAGAATTAATGATGTATGGTAGGGGAAGTTGTATTCACGGGTGGTGGCCATAAGGGCCCAGAGATTGCTGGTCAGTTCTTCAAGTGTAAAGGTCCTGACGTTAGTCCATTTTGGGTTCTCCTCTGCTTCGGAGAGTGAGGTGGTCTGTGCTGAGCTTGGTGCTTTCGATGTGTTGTGTAATTGTATCTATGTTATCCATGACAAAGTTCTTGATTACATTTGTATGAGGTGGTGTGGCAGACTCTGGTATGGAATTGATGCCATTTTAGACAGCTTTTTAAGTAGTATTCTTCTCTTATTGGCGGGTTCTTTTATCGTTGATTTTTAGTAAATGTGAAAGGACGCAGCCTTCACATCACTTTGGCTTTTCCTGCTGTGCTGGCTTTTCCTGCTGTGCTGAAATAGCCGTAAATGTGAAGCCATGAGAGAGTTTTTCTGGTACTGTCCCTCATTCAATTTATTTTAGGTCCCATCTCCCATTTACAGCCTCGGATGAAGAGTCGGTTTAGACTCGAATCACGTGTCAGGCTACTTAAATCCATCGGACTTATAACCACATCTCTCTTCAATTACTTGCAACACATGCCTATATTGCACTCTTGGGCGCAGTGGGACTGAGAATTGCCCGTGCTCTAATTGTTTCCACAACATTGGGTTGTACTTGGCAGTACTCCCACACCTCTCAGGCACCTGCAGCCTATGTGCACTCTTAATATTTATTCATACAAGCGCTGTGGTTGTGTGACTTTCTCTGCCAAACCTATGTTTTTCTTGGCATTTCAACTCTGTCTCTCTCTCGTGTCTCTCTCATCTTTCTCGATGCCCAATTCTTCATTCTACCTGACAGATACATTGTTTGCTGTGAGCAACAAGTATTGGGTGGTGGCTGATGTTCTTATGACTGGAATGGCCTTTATATCAGATTAAAAGTGTCTGCCTCAATGTGTGACATTTGGAGGAGGAGGTGCAGTGTTTGAAGATGTTGAATGATATAATTGTTTCGGAAAGCGTGCAGGCCCAAGGGGTCTTATGAATGTCTATAGGGCTTCCTCAAATCTTTCCTGAGTGTTCCAGTTGTGCAGTGTGTTGGCATAGAAATGTTCAAGATATGTGTGGTGGGGGAAAGATCCAGAAGAATTTGGGTTTCATGACGAGTTTGGTGGTGTAGCACAAAAGTGGCCATAATTCCATTCCGGATACTTTTTTTGGTGGTAACAGAATTACCGCTGTTTTTTCTACACTGCCAAATTCTGAGTTTGACTGGATTTACCAGCAGGATAATGCTGAAAGCAAATCCTCCACTTTAATATAAAAACTCATTGGATTTACAGCAGCAGAATAACCGATTGCGGTACTTCTCCCAAAATGCCCTCCATGGGCATTTACAAGGACCTTCCACCATTCATAAACCACGGGACAGAGTGGCGGTAACAGTAACTGAGTCTCTAGTAACTTGACGATTTACCACTGAATTTCCGCCAAACCGATAATGAGGTCCAGGCTTATCATTTTTTTTTTCTCACTATGTTCACACAATAGAGCAGAAAATGAATGTATTCACTTTAAACCTAGTAAATAATGGCGGATTCCCACAATGTCCAAAACAACCTCCAAATGTCTTTAGGACACAAATAAGCAACTTACTTAGTGCTTCCTGCTTAAAAGTACAGAAATAGACATGTTATAGGTACAATATTCTTAGAGCAATTTGTAGGTGTCCATTGTAATATAATAATTACGCGCTTCTGTTTGCTCGAGTGCAAATTCAGCTTTCCATCTGAGTATCGGGGCAGGGGTGAAAATGAAAGGCTTATGGGAGGCATAGAGCGCGGCTGCCGGTGAGCAGGTGCAGAGAGAACAGTGCCGCCCAGGCAGGCCTTTGTATTCCTTCCGGGATGGCGGAGTGTGATATGAGCAGAAGTCAAATGTGCATCCTTTTTGATAGCCCCAGCTTACCGCTTGAAGCGGCAGCTCAGGCAGGCCATTTGTTTCGCTTTTTGTTCCTTGACAGCGACATTGCCTGAGAATATGGATATGCAGCCTATATAAACAGCCTGTATTTGTTTGTTAATTGCGCTCTAGTTGCTGAACCGCTGAGCATCGCAGAAGAGTGCTTGAAAATGGGAGTCATTTTCTCTCTCGTCGATGGGAGTAGCAACAAAGGAACACATGAGATGCAGCCTTTGCTGGCAAAAACGTTTGATGTAACCAGAGAGAGGTTCCAGTTCCAATCAAATCCGGTAATGGAGATTCATTTCTGGACCTAATATGAAAGCTATTCAGTGCCATGAAAAATCAGATCCGCTTCAGTTAACACCTCTTTAAATTTGGAAAGGAATAACACCAGTCCATAGTTTCACATTTGTATTTCTTGTAAACTTTTTTTAAAAATTGCAAACAAATGATAAACGTTTGTAAAATATGGGTGACTAGTTACAGAAAGAAAAGTGCATCATGTACAATTCTCATGGTTGTGAAGCTGCAACCTCTCCCCGCCCCTATATGCATGAAATTGGCGTGTCCATATTTCTTCGATTCTCGGGATTCGAATCTTGGGCGGTGTATTCCTTTGATAAATTTGATGAAAAAGACAACCAAATATTGTTGGGCTTCGATTTCCCACTAAATATGGCCCTGTAGACTTCACCTCTTTGAGTACACAAGAACAATTCGTTCAGCTCATCTTTCACTGTGGGGAAGCTTCTCCCATCTATGAGCAGGAAACAGGCCAAGATTCAGTTGCCATGTATGGCAATTACCCTTGTTTGACCCTCACTCTCCCATGCACAGAACTACCATCTACATGGAAAGGGGTGTTGAGTAATGCAGACTACGCTGCCATTGTAACCTAGGAGGCACCCAATCTGATGCCCCCCAAAAAATCCCTGAGGAATGTGGTGTAGCTACCTTGTACAACAAAATCCGTCAGCTGTTGAATGACCTGACCTAGTGCCCATGAAAAGAGCACAGAGTCAGTGTATTCTGAATAAGGATCCTTGTATTAATGAACGCTGAGGGTCCAACAAGATTAAAAATTGTAAAAACTGAAAAAGAGGAATCCACTGAAGAATCCACTGAAGAACTCAGTCTTCAGTCTTCAGTATTTTAGAACATACCTGCACCTGCTTGACAGAGAAAACCTTTTAAAGACTCACAATTTCTTCATCCAGAAAGTAGCAGACACATGGACATCCCATAGTGGCTTAACATGTGTTTTTTAGCACGACATAGTGCACCCACACGCGCTTGAAAGCCAAGATAGAGACACGTGCCCATCCTAATCTACCCCAATAAAGAAACTGTGTGTTCCTGATGGTGACTAACTGACCCTCATGCCCACCATCCAAATACTAACCTGCGCCTGACTCACATATTTGCCAGGTCAATCTTATTTCTTTTATAAATAATGAAGGTATTTAACTCGTTGGTTGGTGGGGCTACGTGTGGGTCTTTGACAGGCCAAAGGGCCGTTTCAAATCCTGATGCACCCCACATCAGTCACCAGCAGAGAAGTGAAATGGTATTGACTGATGCTCCAGGAGGATACCTTTGCCACCTCGGCTGGTGGTGAACTTTTAAATATGTGAAGCATAATACCAAACCCTCGTAGGAAGGAGGGAGTGCAGCAAGCACATTCATCCCCAACTCCATGCATGGTTGTTGGCAGGGTCGGACTGGGCCATAACATTGTCTCGGGCACCAATGAACAAGTGGCCCACAGTTGCAAATGGCTATTAATTCCTTTAGTGACACTGTTTGAATTGTACCCAAGGTTTCTTTTTGAATAACACGTGATGCAAATTGTGTATTTTAAGGAACACTGGCCAAAACTATAAGCCGCATAGTGAAATAACTCATCACACTGGCCCACATTGGCCAACAAAGTGGCCCACTTTGACCCAAACACTGGCCCACACCAGCATTTTGCGTTTTTGGTTCTGGAATGGGTCTATTGCCCTATAGGCCAGTCTGAACCTGGTTGTTGGGGGTTTCCCCCATGAGAACATTTTAAAATAAGTTGTTCAAAATGGTTCCTTATTAAGCACAGTTGTTGGAATAATTTAGATGAAAAGGATTCGCAATCTGGTCTGAAGAGGAACACATACGATATTCCAATATTACTGATGGACGATTTGGCAAAATGACTATTACCCAGGAACAGTACATGGGAGAGAGGTGGTTTCTAAACCTAGCTAGCTTGCACAGTAGTGATCTAGTCCTAAAGGTGAAAACAACCCCGAAATGAATTGTCTATCTGTTTTGCCTCTTAAGGTAGCATTCGGCGAGGGCAGGCTATATATACTCTGTAATATGTTAACAGGTACTGAAGCATCCAAGCAACAATAGCACTGTGGTACCAAAATAAAACAAGTACTTTCAGAATTTATTGGAAGGTACAGAATGGTATCCTAACTTTTTTAGGGCAAATAAGGCAGGGGGCAAAACCAAGAAATTACTTTTTAGGAATGTCTTGTCCATTCAAATACTAACTTAATCTTTTGTAACGGTTCAACAGCATTGTGTTCTTGGTGCCTTTGCAAGGATGCGAGTCGTGGTTCAAAGTTTCAAGTGTCTAAACAGGATTCGGGTACTGTTGCTTGTAGCAGTGTTCATTAGCGGCTGAAATAAGGTGGCAGTGGTCCCAGTTGTAGTGGCTCAATCACTCAACGGGTGAACTGAATGTGAAAAAATAGTTGACTTAGTCTTAATGGTAGGATGCAGCGAGATGGTCTATAATGTACAGGATCAGCAGCAAGTGGTGTCCACTTCACTGCTCAACTGGACTCTCTGGGAAACTCAACACAAGGAAGAGTAGCTCAAACACAGGTGATGGGGGAGTTGGTTTGCATCAGCAGCTCGGCCGAAGTTCGATATCGGTTTAATCAGATTGATGTGGCTCAAATCAGGAAATGTTCAATTCTACAAGCAGCATTTGGGCTTGGAGCACATGGTGGATCCTTTCACCAGGTCCCTTGAAGGACACTGATGCTTTCCCACATTTTTCCAGTCCAGGGATATGCGTTGGGGATGATCGGAGGCTGTTGTCCATAGTACTGGGCTGTGCTACCTTGGTACCACCAATTTACAGTGGCAGACAAGCTTTCATTCCAGCATTCACATATCTTGTACCCTAAAAGTGGTTAAGGATGGAGCTGCCAGCTCTCCTGGAATTCTTGTCTTCACCCTGTGCAAGGGAGTGTGAGCAGCTGTTGCTCCAACAGGCGTGTGGTTTGATTCTTCTCTCTCTACTACAAGATGAGTGCAAAAGATGATTCACCAAATAGTGAGTTTCACCCCTATACACAGCAAAGCCCTTCCTTACCTCTATCTGTTCAGCAAAGTATCCCCTTTTTAAAGTATTTCTTGTTGTCCTGCAGCTTCCCCTGAAGTACCGTTCCCAGCTCCACTCCCTGGGTAATCCAGTCTCTCTATCTGGGAGGGGTATCAGAATTCATACAAAGAGTACAAAAGGGTTCCAAGCTCTACCTGTGGACAAGTGTTGTGGGGGCAGCTTCAAAGACACAAACCTGCAGCAGATGTCTCTTTCATCTGCAGGTCAAAGTGGAGAGGTAAGCTACTGCCAGCAAGTTTGATTTGGCTGCTTAATTTAACCCCTTCATGATTCATTAAAAGATACACCTTTTCCTTTATTTTAGCATTGCCTCCAGATTTAAGTGACAGTTGCCATGCCACCATATTCATAAAGTTTACATTTAAGAATTGGAAGGGGGTACTTTTTAAAGCATAACTCCAGTGCTCTAAAGATTAATACAACTTTTGCTGCCTGTTTGTAATTTCATGCCATTCTTTCTCTTAATATGTGACTAACAAAATTAAGGGGCATCTATACGCAGTTGTTTGATGTGAAAAGGTTTCCTTAGCTTGAAAAGAGCTTTTATAAGGAAACCCACATGAGAAGCTGCAACTCTGCTCCTGCATGTGTAGATTTCAAGTACCTGATACTTTTCTCTGAAAGGTGGTACATTCCGATTTCAGCTGCAGAGATGTTTGAAAACTGTGCAAAGCAGAAGAACTTACAAGGCTTGAAACCATAGCAGGTATAATTGTTGAGTGTATTATTTTAGCAATCAAGCATCGGGTGCATGTGTCTGTTAAGCAGTACCACTTTCAAGCACTGCATCCCTCTTCACTTGCATGACATAAATAAAAATATAAACACATCATTGTTCCCTCAAAGATGGCATTCTGTCACTCAGTGTGTGTCACATTACACACGAGAATTTCTCAACTGTCCTTCAGAAAATTGTGCACCCAATAGAAATAATGGAGGAACAGTGGACACATGTTTATGCTATTTCATTTCATTGAAGCAGTGCCTGATACAGTGTGCCGTACCTAAATGGGTAAAGGGAAATCATAAATGATATCACAGTAGAAATTCATTTGTTATTGTTGCTTGGCTACATTTACAGTGTGTGCAACGCCTCACCAGAATGGCAAGAGAACAAGGGTATTTAGGGCTGTAGTGTGAAAACACGTCATTTGTGAAGGCAGAATAGCCTGAGCTTTTTTAAGTTATAGTAATACAATGATGTGGGTAGCTCTGTCTCTGAAAGTGAAGTCTGCTAATCAAACTCCCCTTGCATAATGCACTACAGCAGAAAAGCATACATAAGTATTTGCTGAGCTGTTTTCTGATGCCTCTCGGGAGCTGCCTTTTGGTTTGGCAACGTAGCCATCACAAAGTGATATGTGCACTCCTGTCAGCAACTATGGGTGACCAAAGGTCTAGCATGTTAAGATCTACCTTTAACTGTGGGCAATCCTACATCTAAATTTGAAATATACAATTATAGGCCCAAGGATTTGGTGGCAAATCTCAAAACCTATTGATGCAATTTTAATATCAGTATGTTTTCTTGTGATTCTCCTTGTCTAGGCCTACTGTGTATTAAGTGACTAAGCTAAGGTTTCACCTAACACAAATCTCGAAGGATGAAATATACTGCCCCTGGGAACAGGCAGAGGTTCAATGCTATAAAGGGCAGGCTCCAATGGGCCAAGGGAAGTCATACCCAGGTTTTTGATGTAGGCAGTGTGAGAAATCTAGGGTATTCGTCCCTACACCCCAAGGGGGAGACACCCCCATCGAGATTAAGAAGGTGAGCATGCTACGCAAGACCCTGCTTAGGGGATTTGGGCAAGCAGGGTCTCAGTGGGAGTGACTCCCTTTTAGGGGACTAGCATTCCCAGTCTTTATCAAGATCACACCCAAATCCTGTGTTCTCTGCCTTTATGGTTGCTGAAGAGGTTGTCAAAGTGATAATGCATTTTTTTCTGTCTAATGTTATTTCTAACCCTAACTTAGTGCTGAAGTCCTGTAATTAACAGAACTTTGTCTTTCATTACGGAGACTCATTTAAAGACCCTTCGATAATTACCTGGAGGAAGCAGAGGCCAGCAGACGTAGAGTCAATCAGCTGTGGCGGAAGTGCACAGACTGAACGTTGCAGCAACAATGAGGAACTGAGGTGGGGCCACAGAGTGTACGTGGTGGGCAAGCAGCCTGAAAAACCTTGCCGATCTGAGTAATGCTGACCAAACAAGGCCAATTGCTCAACCCCAGAGGGACACCAACAGAGGAAAAGAAAGAGACTCCGCTGTGCCTGCTAGAAGGCCACAGCCAGAGAAAACCAGAGGAGGAGACACTAGTGAGTCCACCAGAAGGTTGTCACTAGAGAGAGCCAGAGAAAGAGGAACCAGAGATCCTCTGGGAAGGCGCCACCGGAGAGCACCAGAAAGTGATATGGCTCAAGGGAGTCCACTGCCACCAGAGCTACAAACCTTCCCTGGAGAGAGCACCACCAAGCATCAGGTATTAGATTTGGGCATGAGAAAGAGAGGTGGGCGGTCAGGCTTTGCAACAATCTCAGGGAAGTGTAAAAAACAATGATATCAAAGGAAGGCAAGGTCTATGAGTGTGGTAGTTGACGAAGCCCTTAAGGGAACCTATAAAACCCAAGACAACCAAGACGAGAGAGGACACATCCGAGCAGTGTTTAAACCCAAGGTCTATACGGCTCAGTAAAGGTTTAGAGCGACCAAGCAAAGGTACAGAAGTTAAGAATAAGGAGCAGCATCAGGAGGTCCTCAAGAGAAAGTTGAAGATAATACAAGCACTGACTACAAGCCTAAGAAGAGGTGTAATTCATGAACTAAGTGCTTCTCTAGTTTCCTCTGTAGGGGGTAATTTTGTGTTTAAGTTGGGCATTTTTCCCATAGAATACACATCTCACAAGGAATACTGTGAAAATGTAGCTTTTTCTATGGAGTTCCACAATGCAACAGCATGTAATTATCCCTCTCAGTAAAATAAAGTGCCGACTTTTTCAATATATACCCTTTGTGATAATGCTCCAGGTTAGGATAACCAAAACCCTCTCTTGCACTGTACGCATTAAAATGTATCACGGAATCCCAGGCCTCTTGCCCTCTCCCCATAGGAAATTCTGAAAGACTTTATCAATACATCTGAGCACCTTCTTTGGAAACCTCAGAGGGAGCGATTGAATAATGTAGAGAACTTTGGGTAAAAGCACCATCTTCATTGCATTGATTTTCAACCAAATATTAAGAGTTAAGCAAATCCATTTTTGCACATCCCGTTGAAGAACTTCTATCAATGTAACTATATTAAAGTCCACTATCCTCTTCGGATCCCGGACAAGGTGAACTCCCAAGTACTTCACACTTGTATTAGCCCATAGTTCCAAGCGGTCAAGTCTTCACATGAATGCGAGGTATCAAGTGGAAAGACCGCCGACTTCTCACAGTTAGTTCTGTGGCCTGAGAGGAGACCTAGTTCCTCAAAAATGCTCTTTAGTCTCCCCTCCCTCTTTTGGGTTAGCCAGAATTTTGGTCATGTCATCTGCATAGCACAGAACTTTGATTTCACTATCTCCCACCCTTAGACCTCGAAGTCCCTGTTCCTGTTTAATATAAGCCACAAGGGATTCTAGTGCCAGGTTAAAGGGGAAAGTGGACATCCCTGCCTAGTACCTCTAGACAAAGGAAAGGGAGCTAAAAGTTCCCCATTCACCCATAAGATGGAACTAATTGATGAGTGTATGGCGAGCATGTATGGATTAATTATGGAGTGTCCCTGTGGTACAACCCAGGACTACAAATTGAGAATAAGCCTTTGAGCTGGCAGAGTTGGTTGATGAAAGGAGTTTTAAGAGTGTGTGATGTTTGGAATGACGGGCGGTGATTCCTTTAGACTCTCTCATAATCAACTTTGGTCTAGGGAAGAGGGAACTAAGGAGAAATACAGAGTTGGAGTCTCTTCTTACTCAGAGACCGGGGCTGCTGAATGGACCAATGATGGATAAAACAATGACATGTGATACATTAAACTCGCCACCTCGTATGGTTTCAACATTCCTGAAAATGATGCCTATGGAGGTCTGATGTACTGCCTTACTGGGAAAGATTGCGGCAAGCATGGATGAAAGAGCTGGGTAGGGACATAACCGTAAAGGAATGGGATATTATATTAAGTGTGGGTATGAGATCAAAGATGGATTTTAAGCTGCAATTCATTCTTCAGAGGTTTGGACCCCAGTACAGATGCTTGATTTAGGTATGACAAATGAGGAACCCTGCTGGGGATGTGGCCAGATGGGAGGTACCCTTTCACACATGTTATGGAAATGCCCGAGAGTGATACATTTTTTGGGGGAAGTGCTGGACAGGCTGGATACAATTTTGGGAGTGGTGTTTCCTAGATCACCTTATCCATTAATCCTGCTCTCAGATACTGGGAGATGTAATGTGGCTTGAGACTATGGTAGCTGGATAAATAAGGCAATGGTGATGGCAAGTAAGCACATTTTGAGGGTTTGGAAAACGAGAAAAAAGCAGAAAGTAGAGGGATGGTTGTCCGATTTGCAGACTCTGTCCAGCTAAGAGAAACACATGCTGCAAAAACAGAAGTGAGAGGATGAATATTTGGAGCGTTCGGGGCCATTTAATGAACTCTATGGTTAAGGCTAATTTAGCATTGCAACAGTTGGAAGAGTTGAGATGAACGCGTGATTTGTGAAGATGTGAGTGAGTGGGATAATTGTGTGTGAGTTGTGTTGTATTGTCTATACATGTCTGTGTATGTCTTTGTTTTGTGTTGTTCTTTCTCTTTTTCATATCCCCTGATATAGGGTTAGTTATAGTTGATGGTTCTATGATATATGACTTAACAGAGAAGAATTGAACTATGTCTTTCCTCCTCGGGAAAGAATCATCTGATTTGTTTAGATGCAACCCACTGAACTTATTTTGATGTTTGTGTTGTGTTCAATACTTTGAAATGACAAATAATGAGTTTACACAAAAAAGAAGAGGTATAATTGCTCTGGAAAGGAGGCTGTCACAATATATTTCTAGGATCTGAAAAGCGATGAGAATAGTGGCCTTGTTTCTGCTTCAGTGAAAGTTTCAAGTTTGCGGATTGCTAAAAAGGAAATCAGTTCATTTGGAAAGGCTTGAGATGCAAATCATACTTTCGAGTTACAGACAAACTCAGTGACCTTTGTGCAAGAGACTGTGGGCAAAGGCCAGATACAGAGAACTGTGATGAACATGTATTTTCAAGAACTGTTATGAACATTTATTTTTTATGAACTGTTATAAGAGGAGGGGAACAGCCATGAGAACCTAACAACCCAAGCCGAGCAGTCATTTCCTTTGTTTCTTATAATATGTATATAGTGGCAGGGCCAGTTAGTCAGTTTAGCTTTTGGACCGAGGACAGACTTTTATTTAGTTGACTGGGCATCCTGACATGCATCCTAATTGTTTTCGGTTGTAGATAGGGCTGTAGATAGGGCTGTAGGCCAGGTTAGGCATTTTTTCATTTAAAATTAATAAGATCCTTTTTTGCCAACATCATGTACAGTGGCCTGATCCTTTTTCTGGAATGCCACAGCAGACAGAGGAAGAGGCGGAGTAGAACAGCCGAGAACAGAACTTTCCAACTAGAGAGGCGTTCCACCGGCTTTGGAAATTCCTGGGTCTCCAAAACTTCCTGTCCCACTCCTTATTTCCTCCAGACAGATCACTCTGGGTATGGCATAACCATCAAGATAATTCTGAGACAGCAGTTATGATCGGACCCAATAGAGAGGGCTAGAAGGAAACCAATTAACTATAGTCTTTTGTGTATGTAAAGTGTGAGGGGACCCTCACCTTCGTGGATTCATCTTTGGACACTTGAAGAAAAAGGAATCATCTAGAACCTGGTTGGGGGTACAGTCGGCCGTAGGCATGAAAACCAGGATCTTCAAGTTAACCTCTTCCCCCTAATCAGTCAAAGGGAATATCTGGGCTGACCAGCTGGCTGGAGAAATCCTACTGTAGCTTCCACTGCTACCCAGGAACCTGCTCACTGGAAATGATAGATATATGCAAGAGCTCACTATATTCTGTGCTGGTTAGGAAGCATAGAAGAAAGAATTAACTTTCTCTTGGGAGATCCTGTATGGGGTACTTAGCACCCAGAAGTGAACAACCAGCAGTGGACTGAGCTTTTCAGCTTCCATCTGTTTCCGAGTTGACTCAACCACTTTGAGAGACTTTCTGAGCTGCTGCAAGCATTCCGAGCTGTCGTTGACAATCACTGATTTATTGATATGCTGTCAGGCCATGGAGTGCTGACTCGAGCCACCGCCGGCCTGTGCACTCTCATATTGGACTGCTCACATTTGAAGATACGCTTCACATTGTAAGACCCTTTTCAAACCCACGCAACTGATTCAAGATGTGACTCATACCATCGCTGCCTGGTTGCTTCATCTGAATTCGTGCAGATCACCTCTGTAGAACTCCAACATATTATCGGACGACTACCTTGAGCCAACTCGACTGCCTCAAATGTATCAAAGCCAACTCGAACCATTTAAAGCTCCTATAAACCTGGCTTGATGATGTTGAGCCCAAGTCAAACATTTAAAGGTAATTGTAGGGGCCTGTGCCCCTGGCCAAACCGAAAGTAACATGGTAGACCCCACTCTTTAACTATTTTAAGACATCTACACCAACCATTGAACAATTTGTACCCTTCTTTTCAAAGCCAGTGTATATCTTCTACTACAAAGCATGTATTCTCTGTGTTTCCCCATACATGGGTCATTAGTGTCTTTATTAGTAGTATGTATTTTCCATTTTAAATAAAGTGTCTTATTTTATAGAACTATGGATGGACATTCTTTCACTAAGGATTGCTGCAGTGCCAGCTCACACCACTTCTGAAGAGTACTGCCTGCGTTCGGCCTGTGCTACCGTAAGAAACGAAGGAGTTATGCCTGTCATGCTCTGCCTGTTTCACCTTCATGACTGGGAACACTGCTGGCTTCATGGTAGCGTGAGACTGAGTAGGAGTCTTATCAACAAACCTTTCCCTATACACCTGCAAAGTAATGGCCATTTTATCACAGGTAGGGTGGGAATGTGTGGTTGGATCTTGCCGTGCAAACTCTTTGGGATATGGAACTAGGGTGTGTATCTCCCACATAGAATTGGTAGAATGAGCCATCCTCCAGATTATGACATAAACTTGGCTTCCAGAAGCATTGATGTCATTTATTAAGGAAATAATCTCTTTAGCGCCTTCCGAAATATTAAATATTTTCATAATCTTTCAGCAGCTTATTTCCCCTTTTTCAGGCCTAGCAGAGCCATCATTTATACCCCATCAGAGCTCCTTCATGATTACGCTTGGTTATGATTTGCGGTTGCTCAAGGATCTGAAATTTGTTTGAAGGGATGTAATGTTTGAAAGGTTTAGTCATATAACTCGGCCCAATGAAGCAGTCAGTCCGGTGAAAGGATTCTCAGAACTTTGACGGCGATTCCTGTTTGGCTGCCAACTAGTGTAGCTGTTTAGCCCACGGGTTGATGTGTTCATGACATTTTAAGCCTATAATAATGTACTCTATGTGGTTCTGCAACAGTTCTGGTTGTTCTTGACACTTTATTATATAGGCCTGTGTGCACACTATTACAGTAGACAAGGCACATTAGGAAACAGGGTCTGAATAGGTTTGCTTTGTATAGAGAATCAAGTAGTGCACACATTTTCTTGTGCATATGGAGCTAGAGGGGGGCTCTTACAGTAGTAGCAAGATGACACAAGCCTTCGTGTGCTGTAGATTCATTGACAGTTAGATATTATGTTATTTTGGTTGGTTGCTGCAAAGTGTGGTCATTTGTTTTTCAGTTTTTAAAGCAAAGACTAGAGCCAAAATGTGGTGTTTTAATTTAAATAATCAGAATACTACTTCATCATTGAAAAGGCACAGCAAAGCCATATGAGACAGGCTAGCAGTCTCACGTAATGACTGAAGATCCAAGGTAAGACTGCAGAGCATTGGAGAGCTACTTGACCAATCTTTATTTTGGCAGAGCAGTAAGTCTGGGTGAACTTCAACCTGACTGATCTACTCAGGGAGATGTGGCAGGCCAATAAAAGGACTATAATGTTTGCAGAGGTTTGGTGAAGCTATAAAAGGAACAGCTCACTTCTTGGTTCACTTTGAGCTGCGTTTTGCTGTTAGGGGAAGAAGCAGGCAGAACCAGGCTTGAATGAGAACTTGTGCTGTAGCCACTGAGAGTATTATTTGTGTGTCTTTTTCACATTTCGTTCCCTGTTTATGACATTTTATTTTGCTTTGTGCTTATTTTGTGAAGTTTCTTAAAGATGCTTACCCCCAGCTGCCATAGATGCCGAGGGTCAGTAGGCAGAGGAACATGAGAAGGCGGAGATGGAAATGGCAGTAGGACGGAGAAAATGACTATGTGAATCCAAGGCAGGAGGAGAAACATCACAAGGAAGTGGATATAGGGCAGCAGGTGCAGCATGAGCAGTAATTGGAATAGAAGGGGGAAGGCAGTGCGGGTGAAGGAACAAGAGGAGGTAGATGTGATGCAAGAGGCAGTAGAGCAGCCGGACCAGAATATCAGCATTCGCCCCATCCTCCTTCTCCATCGAAGAAGGAGAAGGATGCAGATAAGGGGCAGGGGAAAAAGGAGTAGAAGGAGGTGCGGTGGCAGTCAGATTTAGGAGAAAAGAGGTTAGAGGAGGCTGGATAAACAGATTACTCCTGTGCTGTTCATAGGGCATAGCAGACCAGAGGATTGGACAAACAAAAGGGCTCTGCCTCAACATTTTCTACAGTGCGTCCCTCCTTGTTGTGGCAGTACTTCTTCCTGCATGTTGGGAAGATATGGGTAGAGTAGTGCACATTTTAGTGCAATTTCTGCAAACAAAGAGTGCAATGGGGCAAGATGAGTGATCAGCAACTTTTGTGCAGGACTGCAATGTTTAATCGCTTTAGCCCATGTTATGATGAGACATTTAAGGCACACTTGGAATCCACTGTCCCTGGCACCATGGTGTCCTTCACCAGAGGTGTGGGGAAAAACATCTGCCATGACATCTGGCAATCTGGTTAATTGCCCAGTTTGATGTAGACTGTTGCGGCATGAGTAAGTGGCATAATCACAGCAACTGGCACCAGATGCAGCAATCAGGCCTCTGTTGGATACCCACATGCGTGGAGATATTAAGAATAATTGTATATATTTGTCATTCTCAAATTGAGAACCCAAAACAACTCTTGTGAAGATCAGAGAGCATGAAAAGTACTCATTTTGATATGTCTTGTGTAGCTGAGAAAAGCCAAAATAATCTCATGCTATTACAGTAGACAAGGCACATTAGGAAACAGGGTCTGAATAGGTTTGCTTTGTATAGAGAATCAAGTAGTGTACACATTTTGTTGTGCATATGGAGCTAGAGGGTTCTCTTACAGTAGTAGCAAAGATGACACAAGCCTTCGTGTGCTGTAGATGATCTTACGTACTCCAATGATATAATCCAATTGCAGAGGAGCCAAGGAAGTGCAAATGCACTGGGTAAATAAAGAGCCATCACCTCTTTTGTTTTTCATGAATAAAGGTACAACTGCAAAATATCGATGGAACAAAGTATCATTGTTTCCAATGCTATTTCTGAGTCTGTTGCACTAAATATAAACATAGGAATAACTTTTTTAAACAGTGAAGGCATTTAGAACTAAAAAATTGACTTTTCCTCTGCATCTGACACTTCACATTCCTGCAGAAAGCCTTTGTGTGCCTGATAGGTGGTTTGACCCTAGCACCTTGCACGGGGTAGACTTATTCCTATTGACCTATAGGCTGCACCTTTAATAATATAAGATTTATTTTATCATGGCACAAATACCAAAGGTGTCACGTGTAAAGGTCCACCTGCAAAACATCAATGGAACAAAACATCAATCTTTTTCTTGCTATTTCCGAGTCTACTGCAAAAAGAATAAACGTAGAACTATATTTTTCAAATATGAAAAGGCATTAAGAACCTTAAAAAAAACAATTCCCTCTGCTACTTCGCCTTTCTGCAGTGAGCATTTGCGTGCCTGAGGAGTGGCTTGAACACACCAACCTGCTAAAGGTAGAACCATATTCCATATATAATGTTTTTCATTATGACATGCTACCAAATAAGTCATGAATGAAGGTCCACCTGCAAAATATCCATGAATCAAAGTATCATCATTATTTTTGAATCTATTATAATGAAAATAAACATAGAACTAACTTATCAAAATAGAACATTCATTTAGAACTAAAACAATTACTTTTCCTGCCATCTGTAACTTTAGATTTCTGCACAGATCCTTGGGTTCTTGATCATTGGCTTGGAACCATCTTCGTGTTCATGATCGACCCATAATCTACCCATTGAGCTATTGAGTTTCCCTTTCAAAACCTAAGATTTCTTTCATTGTGTCATGGCTACCAAAGGTGAATGCCGGTCTACATGAACAATGCCAATGAAACAAATTATTGTCTCTGGTGGCATTTCTGAGTCTATGGAATGAACTACATACATTAAGAATTCCCTCCCTCTAGCACTTAACATTTCTGCACAGAGCCTTTGCATGCTTGAAAGGTTGCTTGAAAGCTGCACCTTGCTCACGGGGATTCCTTGCTCTACCCATTGAGCTGTTGGATTCCTCTTTCAAAAGTTAAATTGTTTTTTATTATGACTGGGCTACTAAAGGTTTCATGAATGAAGCCCTACCTGCAAAATATCAATGACATTATGCATCATTGTTTCTGCTGCTATTTATACTGAATAATGACAATAAGCATAGAACTATATTTTTAAAATAGTAAAGCTTATTTCAAACCTAACCATGAACATTACCCTAGCTCTCCACCTTAACCTTTTTGCACAGTGCATTTGTGTGTCTGAAAGTTGGCTTGGGATTGGCACCTCGCTTGTGGTAGCCCCATGCCCTAATCATTGATCTATTGAGTTCCCACTTGAAACATTTGACTGTTTTCATTATGACATGGCTACCAAATGTGTAATGAATAAAGGTCGACCTGCACAATGTCAATGAAACAAAGGATAATTGGTTCTGCCACTATTTCTGAGTCCATTCAAATGAAAATAAACATAGAATAAACTTTTTCAAGTAGTCAAAGGTATTTAGAACTAAATTGTTCCTCTAAAATGTTCCTCTTCCTCTGAAAAATGTACATAGCCTTTGTGTGCTTGATTGGGGGCTCAAACTTAGCACCTTACTCACGGTAAGGCCATTCTGTACCGATTGAGCTACAGCCCCCCCACCCCTTGCAAAAGGTGAGATTTTTGGTCATTATGACACAGCTACCAAAGTTTGCACTAGTTGTGAGATGCTATCTCCACTTTACTAAAGTAATTTAGATAGCTATGGCATATATATGATTTAAGCAAATGAATGTATCATGTATGACACAAACCCATTTCAAAACGTGTAGTTTTAGCTTCCAAATGTGTCATGAATAAAGGTTGACCTGCAAAATAACAATGAAACAAAGTATAATTGTTTCGGCCACACTTTCTGGGTCTATTGTACCATTCAGCTATAGGGTTCCCCTTGCATAATATACCATTATTTTCATTATGACATGGCTACCAAGGTGGTCATGGATAAAGGTCCAGCTGCAAAGTGTCAATGAAACAACAACTCATTATTTCTCCTGCTGTTTCTGGGTCTATTGTAATGAAAAAAACATACAACTATTTTTTTGAAATAGTAAAAGGCATTTGGAACGAAAATTGTACCATTTCCAATCCTTCTCCTACTTCAGCTTCTTCCCTGAGTGCCTTTGGGTGCTGGATAGGTGGCTTGAACTTCATGTCTTGCTTATTGTAGACCCATTCTGTACCCATTAAGCTATTGGGTTCACTCTTTAAAACCACTACGTTTATTTTCATTGACACAGCTGCCAAAAGTATCACGAATGAAGGTCCACCTGTAAAACATCAATGAAACAACAATTCATTTTTACTGCCACTATTTAAGAGTCTATTATAATGAAAATGAATACAGAACTCGTTTTTTTCAAATAATAGAAGGCATTTAGAACTAAAAAAAACATTTTCCTCTTTCTGACATTTTCCTTTTTCTGCACAGAGCTTTTGTGTCCCGGAAAGGTGTTTTGAACCCCTCATTTTGTTCATGGTAGACTCAAACTCTACAAGTTCAGCTATTTGGTTTCTAGAAACGAAAATCTTTTTCATGTGACATGGTTACAAAAGGTGTCACAAATGAAGGTGTACTTGCAAAACATCAACAAAACAATTCATTGTTCTGCCACTATTTCAGAGTCTATTGTAATGAAAATGTACACAGAACTAACTCTTTCAAAGAGAAAAAAGCATTTTGAACTAAGAGAGTAACATTGTGTTCCCACTCCCCCTTTTGGAGAGGAGCATTTGTGTGCCTGAAAGTTGGCTTGTTATCGGCACATTGTTCACAGTAAATACATACTCTAAAATGTGTACTATTGGGTTCTTCTTTCAAAGGCTAAGATTAGTTTCATTATGACACAGCTACCAAAGGTGTCACGAATGAAGGTCCACCTGCAAAAAATCAATCAAACAAAGTAAACATTGTTTCTGCTACTCTTTCACTGTGTATTGTAATGAAATAAAACACAGAAGTACATTTTTCAAATAGTAAAAAGCATTTAGAACTAAAAATAAACATTTCCCTCCCTTTGTCACTTCCCCTTCCTGATCTTGGCCTCTGCTTCCTGCAAAGGGGCCTGAACCCCACACATTTAACATGGCACACTTATATTTAGTCTGTTGAGTTATGAAACTGCAGGTATTGTTGAATATGATACAACCTCCAAAGGCCAAACCATAACCCAAACGTCTATACATTGCACACCTTAACTTGTAAAAATAAATGCAAAAATTAGTAATGCATAAATAGTGTTTTTACAGAATTAAATGTGCTGGGGAGAAACGTACAATCCTGGCACAAAGATCGTAACACATACACGAAAATATAAATTGTCCTAAGTGTCTACAGTTTATGGTATCAATGTATTCAATCGTTAAAAAAACTATTCACGTGCATTTCAGTTGTTGATATAGACATAAATCAATAGTATCACAAAACGCTTTGAATTCCTTTCTTTTTCTTTTCCTCCAAATAATGTATTTAAAGAAATTAAACAAACATGCAGCTCAATGCGTTTTCGAGACCTACATGTCCCTTCTTCAGGAGCAGAACATGTTAAATCTGAAAAATTAACAAAGTAGATGCCTGTAAGTAATTTATAAATGCACCACAATTCTTTCAACAAATATGGTAAATAACGGAAGTTGACTTACCTTATATTCAAAATAATTTAGGCCATAGTTGCCTTAATGAATTATGGAACTTCAAAAGAATCCCAGTCATGCGTGCCATAGCAAGAAAAAAGGGGGGTATTCTCAGTAATCTTCAGGGTATAGATATTAAGAACAATTGTTTGCCAGCAACAGCAAGAAGGTATCCTACCTTCAAGTGTCAATGGCAGAGTATTCTCAAGAAGCAGCTTAAAAGGCAAGCTAAATGTAGTGAACCTACGGTTAAGCAAAACCGTAATGAGGACCCAGCCAGAACCGTGCCATAAATAAAGTTGGCGCAAAGGAATTGAAATAGAAAAATATAAGAGCCAAAAGGCTTGTGGATGATGTATCTGCTGATGTAATGTAAAGGTTCTAACCGAACAAGGATCACAGATCTCACTGGGAAAGCCACTGACTGCGTAGCACAAAAATGGCCTCCTTAACTATTGATAAGAAATACACTTGTGCGAGTTTGGAATGTGTAAAAAGAGTATGAAGAGGAGCAGTAATACTCTGCAACAGGGTCAATCTGATAGTAGCGCCACCATTTTACAAATAGCCAGTGACTATAAAGTAAATCAACGACGCATTATACAGATAACGCAAGCCGAACGATCTGTTTAAATAAGCCATCAGGACCAGCAGAATTTCCATAATCTTTTTAATCAAATAAGGAGTGGAGAAATATAAACATACATTGCAAACTTGATAGTTACCGGAAGTCCTACTGAACAGACGCATGCTGATCATGTATGTAATCGCGGATCTTTACTTTGCATTATGTCATAGGAACACCCGGGCTTAGGGTAGTGACTCCCGTGGAGGAGTGCACATATCATGCAGCACGTAGCTAAGTACACACATGTCCTGTAGATAATCGCAGGCGCTTACAAGGAATTCAGTGATGTTAGTACCAGTGCTAGGGATTCTAACATCCTTAGACGAGTGTGCATGTCATGCAGAGGCATAACTTATAAGTCAAATGTCAATATACTGACAAAATATATTCAAGAATCCATCCGATGACCCAGTGAAACATTAAGGCGTCTATACAAAGTTGGGTAGTTGCAAAAGGTCATAACAATAGTGTACATGCATGTAATCACAATGATAACGCAACACAAAAGAGGTGATGGCTGGAAGGTCTGGAATTAATTCTACCCACTGGCATTGCTCTGGGCCACCCACCAGACCAATGTTTTTCAGCCTGCCAAACCATTACAGAAGGGGAAAGACCGCATGCAAATCAGGCGTTGTCTCACTCCAAAAGGGGCTTGGTCACATCCCTTCTGCATGAGACCACAACCATCCCCAGACATGTGTTGGCCTCATTGGGCATCATCAGTGAGGAGTATCTTGGGTCTCTAGGACCAGCAGGCTCTGGATCCACAAATGGGCATACCCGTCCCACTCGAGGTGACTTACACAAGTCTACTGAAATTAGAATATGCACAGAACTACATTTTCTAAATGGTAAAAGGCATTTAGAACTACAAAACGGACATTTCCCACCGTCTGCCACTTAGCCTTCTTCACATGAGCCTTGGACCCAGGACATTCCTCACGAAAGACCCATTCTCAATAGCTATTGGGTTTCCTTTCCATGATCTCAGATTTCTTTCATTGTGCTACGGTTAGGACAGCTGTCATGAATGAAAGTCCACGTGCAAAATATCAGTGAAACTAAGTATAGTTTGTTCTGTCGCTATTTTTGAGTATATTTTAATGAAAATAAACACAGAAATAACTTCTTCAAGGAGTACAATAATATAGATGTAAAAAATAAACATTTCTCTCCATCTGCCATTTGCTGCTCAGAGCCTTAGTGTGCCAGATAGGAGCCTTGAACCGTGCACCTTTGCTCGTTGTACACCCACACTCCAGCCATTGAGCAATTGCATTTCCACCACCTATTTTGGCTGTTTCTTGGCCATTGCTGCCCCTATTTTTTACCACTCGATTAATTTCCGCTTCCTTGTTATTCAGGCACCACTGTTCCATTCACTCACGGTCCTGAGAAATAACCAGAGACACAGCAGAGTGGTCCTAAAAAGGATAGGGACTGCAACAGCTCATCTCTTTCTATTTAATCGGGCATCAGTATTTATCATCCCAGTGTCTTATTTTATTTCAAAGTTGCCTATTCTAAAAAATATCAAAATACAATTAGCACCAGGAAGTTCCACAATAAAACCCTCCACCGCCTGGACAGAAATGCATTAGTACAGCCAGTAAACATGAAATACAACCAGCCTGTCTACTTATTCAGTCCACATATTTTGGCAGGCATATTTCAGGGTAAAGATATGAAAAGAATAAAGATAACCACTGCTATTAAACAGGCAAACACCAAGACCAATATAATATACCCAACTCAGAATCTCTACCCCATTTCGGAATATCCCCAAAACAGTCCCCAAATCTGGCCCCTGCGCTACATCCCTGGCCTCTACGCTACATCCCTGGCTCTGGCTTCCATCCCCTTCTGTGCCCTCCTCTCTGGACCTCATCTTCTCTTCTCTGCTTGCCCTTACTTCAGTCTTGGCCCATCCTGTTTATTTTTCTATTTACTCTCTTCTATCATTCACACTTATTTCGCCTCATCCCTCCTCTTCTTCTCCCTCCTCATCTTAATTTTTTTGCCATGTTCTTTGGTCTTCCAACATTTCAACTTTGTTCAACTTTTCTTCTTTGCTATCAACTTCTATTCTTGATACTCTTGATTCTCTTTATCCTTCTCCCTCCTTCTCTCCTGCACACAAGCAATCTCAACCTTGACTTACTCCAGCTCTGCGTTCATTGCGTCATTCTCTGTGTCACGCTGAACGCCTCTCTGGAGGAAATCTCTTTCCCCTTCTGACATTCTTAACCTTTCCTCTCTCCACTCTATGACCCTGCTCTTTTTGTTGCCAAAGATCATTTCTATACTAACCCTTCTTGCCTCTCTCTCCTTCTTTCCCCAACATTTATTCCAGGTCCTCAATCATATTTTTTCTCCTTCTACCCCTGATCCTTCTCTTTCCTCTTCCCTCTCGGACTCCGACCTTGCCTTTTACCATTCTTCTTCAGTCACCCTTCTTCGTTCATCTATTGTCTTGTCTTCATCTTCCCCACACCTTCCCTCTCCTGCTCCTATCCCTGCTCTCCCTCTACTATCTTCGCTTTCTCCCCTTCCTGCTGCCCACATCTCTTGCTTTCTTTATAAAGCCAAACCTACAACCTCTCCCTCCGACCCTCTTCCATCCTCTCTCATTCCTAAAGTCTATCCTTACTTTTCTTACTACTTGGCCCTACTCTTTCATCTTTCACTTTCGTCTTCTAACTTTCCTTGTTCATTCAAACATGATTCTAATTTTCCTAGCCTTAAAAAAACTTTTTTGGACCCCTCGTTCCCATCTAATTACCAACCCATTTCGCTCCTACCTTTTCTATCCAAACATCTCGAGCGGATCGTAAACTCCCAAGTCTCTACTCATGTTGACACTCCCTCCCTCCTTCCTATCCATGAATCTTGATCCGTCCTCTCTACGCCATCGCAACAGCTATTCTCTCTGCTTGGGCTGCACCTCTTTCTGCTCCCCACACTAACCAATCTTCTCTTCTGTTTCTATTTGATCTGTCAGTCTCTTTTGACACCATTGATGAGTCCCTCCTTCTTCAATCCCTTTCCCCTCTTGACGTACGTTGTTCTGTCCTGAATTGGTTTCACTCCTATCTTTCTTATCACACTCTGTGTCCTGGACTAGCCTTAACTTTTCTACCCTTCCTCTTCAGTATGATTTACCACAGTGCTCTGTCCTGGGTCCCCTGCTTTTCCCCCTCTAAACTATTCCTCCTGTTTCTCATATCTCCTCTTTTGGCCTTTCCCAAGATATTTAGGCTACTCTCACCTCTTACCTTTTTGCTATTCATCCTTGGATGTCGGGCCATTTCCTTCATCTCAATCCCTCCAAGACTGATGTTCTCTTCTTCTCTCCTCTCTTTCCTCCTTTCATCTTTTCTGCCTTCCTCTCTCCCTATCCCTCTCTCTGCCTGGAATCTTGGCATTATTCTTTAGTCTTCCCTTTCTCCTGTAATATTTGCATTCTTTCCCGGTCCTGTCCATTTCAGTTTTTTAATATCCAAAAGGCTAGAACGTTTCTCTCTTTTCCTGCCAACAAAATTCTTGTCTCATCTCTTATCTTCTCCTATCTCTTCTACTGTCCCTCTCTTCTCCTTGGCCTCCCTGCTACTCCTCTCATGCCCCTGTGCTCTATCTACAACTCTGCTATTCGTCTCCTTTTATCTCTATCCTCTCACGACTCCATTGCCCCTTCTATTGCTTGCCTTCCTTCACCACCTCTTCACACAGGCTGTGTGATGTGGCAGCCGTGTAGTACTTCACTGACCTCTTCCTCCAGGCTGCATGATGTGGCAGCTGAGATGTCCTTCACTGGATCTTCACCTTCTGGGCCACCTGACGTACGCTACTTGGGAGGAGTTCTCTTCTGGGACCATCTGGCTTGGTCATGTAGCGAGCTGACAGCAAGCGTAGCCACATTGCTCTGTTTGGCCCACACATCCCACGTGACCCTGATCCCGGGTGGGTTGCAATCCTCTTCTTGCCGTGGATGACTCACGCACACAGCCCAGGGGGTTTTCATGAGTGGAGCCATCTGGTCTGGCCCCCTGACTGGCCGACATGGGTGCCCAGTCTGCTCCGGGCCCACAACCCGTGTCCACGGTAATGATGTTGAGTCCCCTCACACACCTACCCCAGCCAGAAATTGTCTCTAGGCCCTGGGGGCTGCTCAAAGTTAAAGCCCCCAAGAGAGATGTCTTTTCTGCTTCCCCTTGCTTTCCCTTCTTAATGGTTATTCCTTTATTCCTTCAAAGAATCCTCATCAGAATGTTCACTCTCTCCTGCCAAGCCCAATCCTAGACAGGGGACCTCTTTTTTCTGCCACATTATTTCCACTCCCATGGTGGGCTGCATGGAATCATCTAGGTATTTTAAAGACACATACACAATACACAGAAACACTACACTAAAAAAAGCATTGTATTCCTACACCTTGGTGGCTGTGCACTTTATTTCTGATTTTCCCTCAGCAGGCAAGCATGTACCCCTGCCTAGCCGGGCTCAATTCCGGCCACAGGCTACATCACCAAACGCCCGGCCCCTTTGCGAAATTCCATCTCTGGTTATGCCAATCCCAGAGACACTAGAAGGCTTTGCTATGAAGATATTCTGGTGCCCAAAAGGGCCTAACACATCTAAGCAGTGCTTCTAAGTCTATTGCTTCTCACGACTTGTAGGGTTTTTGCAAACTTCTCCTTCCTCTGTCCACACAGAGACTTGTTTTGTAAGACTGAAGAACTATACTTTATCATTGGGTAGGAGTTTAAGTTTTACCAGGAAAAGGAGCAGATATTTGATAGCAAGGCCTCTTATTTTATTTGGTACCCAAGCTAATGATTTGCACATATTCTGGAGAGCAAGAACTTGGTTGTGGTGCATGGAAAAGCCCCTTTCTTCTTGCCACCTGTAGGATTGTGTCTCTGTCCCTCAAACATGGGTGCTTCAAAGCAACTGATAAGCATGAGGCACACAGAGGAGGCTGGCAAACTTGCACTCAGTGTGCCCTTTCCACAGTGAAAAAATGGCAACAGGCCCCCTGGTTGGCGTTGTTTCATAATTTAGTTTTCTAAATGGAGTTCTGCCCTGTACCCCTTCTTTCATGCCAGCATGCTAACTGTGCAGATGTTGAACTTTTGCAACTAGAGCTCCTCGATTTCTGCTAGCCATTTCAGTTCAAGGGTTTATTTGCTAATATCCAAAACTTATGTCATGAGTTTTCATATTGAGTCGTCTCCAGCAGAAGATTGATTTTCAATTTAGTAGCTCTTTAGGATATTTTCTGCAGATTTGCTCTCTGCAAGTTGATATCAGTACTGATGGGTCCATCTTGTTTTCCAGTACTGCCCAGGTCGTTTGAAGCACTTCACCCATCATTGTTATAAAGGGTTGCAAAGGGGTCTGTACCTGCTGCTTCTACCCCTTTCAGCACGTATAACCTCTGCTGCCTGTCTTTTGTGATCTTGTCCCAAGATGAATACATGTACCATGGTTAACTGGCCAGTGTTTTCTTTCTTTTCCACCTGGTCATACCTGCTTGCCGAATGTGTGAGTTTTGTCACAAGACTATATTTATTGCACTGCATCAATAAGCCAGATCACTTTGTTGTGTTTATTTAATGGTCCCTCATGTTACTTTCAACAGCCCATTGGGCTTGTTTTCACAACTGGATCACAAGCCGGTGCAATCAAACAGTAGACACTCGCCTTCACGAACTCCTAGTGAGTATCTAACATGGGCAACAGTCTGTCTATGGAACCTGCAGGGTATTCTTATGTGCACTATAAGGCAACATTCCCCCCGCTTTTCTTTAAGCCCTCTACAGATCAGGCCACTTCTATGGTCTGTACATCTATTATTTCTCTCTTCTTCCGAATTTTCCGGGGGAATCTAAGTTGGCTCAGAATTTGTGGAGTTGTCCTGTCAGCAGCCACACACCTATGTGTCTTGTCAGCAGCCATACCCTATCTCCCCTCCCACCAGCATGCCTCTCTGCTGTCCAAATCACCTCCTCTGTGTTGTCTCTTTATACTGTGTGGTCAGTCTTGTATAGAGGAATACCTATCCTCAGTGCCCATGTATGCAATTGGGCATGGGGCACCAACCATGAGCCCATAGGGATCACAGTACCTTCAGCCTGTAGGGTATTTTGTGGAGATTTGGGGCCTGACGGTATTTTCTTACCGCCGAAAAATAACTTAGCAACAATCACTCCTTGTATTCAGATTGGGCCATGTACAACAATAATACAGTGGATATGCATTATTTCAGCACCCAGACATGCGTATTTGGTATGCGTGGTTGGTATGCGTGGTTGGTGGTATTTTGGTGAGCATAATTCCCTTGTTTTATTTGTGGTCCCAATATCCAGAACCCCTTATTTTTGCTTAGATTTTTCGTGTAATCACTAGAGAGACCTCAGGCTTGCATTTCAGGAACACCACATTTTCATTTTTAGTGTGCCACCATGGGCAATTTCTCTCTGTCTTATCTACGGCAGCGAGCTATCATGTGGTATTTTCACTATCTTATATACGGTAGTGAACTATGTCCCGGGCCTCCCTTTTTGCCGACTCATAGACCTCCGACAAACTACAACACACACAGTTAGTTATAACTGCTCATACTGAATTACATTGTGCACACGGCTGCAACTAAATTTGATGTTTAGCTACCTTGAAAATGACAATTGCACTGTCTAAACATCTCCCACATCATCAGCACTGTTTTGGTAAATATAAAACACACCACCCGTCTGCTTTCAAATATTTTTGTGTATTATAAAAGTTGCATTTAAACACGATCTCACTCTTTACAGAAATAAAGAAAATAGCACAGTAACAGCATTGTCTGTGATACACTGAAAAGAGAGTGGCGGAGACAAGAACTCAATTTGCAACATTAACATGTGATTAAAGCACAGGTATCTCCTTTCCTACACTGACTGAATATTCTCGTACACACTCAGCCCCCACACTTCTGTAATTACCTTATCTGTTCAGCATAAGTTTTCTTCAGCTGTTCTCTTTCTGAATTTGGCTCCCTTGAAGATTAACCCCGGTGAAAACAAGCGTCTTTCGTTCTCAAACCGGGGTTATTGCCTGGAATTCTCAGCTTTTGCAGCAGGAATGCTTCAGCCAGGAAAACAGGTCCTTCTCCCAGCTCTGTCAAATCCCGACTGTCCTCCCCCTCTCTTCAAACTCCCCCCAGCAAAACTCTCATCACTGCCTCTAGCATGATACTTGCTATGACGCTGCTTCAATCAGAAATCAATCATGCCATCTCCTCCCTCACTACACAATGGCTCCTTTTTACAGTAACCATTTGTAACCAACTGATTTCCTGTTCCTTCGAGCCCTTGGCTTCCTGTAGTTATGTGGACAGAGCAGCAGAGAAAAAGAAAAAAAATGAATGTGCGTTTAAAAGTTCACTTTCAGAGTAGGCCTATTTCTGCAGTGGAGACACATTTTTTATTAGTGGGTTATGTTAAATGCAGTTTTATTAGTCAGGTTAGTTATTAATAATGTTAGTTATTAATTTTCAAATGTGTCTCTTGCACCATAGGCATTTCAGGTGAAAAATAGTGTGCATTTTTGAATGTGCACGTGTGCTTTTAACTGTAAAAATAGATTTGCATCTTATATGTTAAAATCGTTTTTGACTGAATAGCCTGTCTTTACTTATATGTCCATGTTAATCTGGTAACACATATAGCAATGCACCGCACCCATGTGGTGGTGCTGCATAAAAAAAAAATGCTACCTGTGCAGTAGTGCTGTACTCTGTCCTGTAACACGCCAAATATCCTTACATACCCTCCTTTTGTTTTTAGAACTTGGCTACAATCCAAGCCAATTCCTAAAAACAACTTGTTTTTTTTTTTTTTTTAGAATGCATGTGTATTGGGATATCTTTCTCTTCCTGACATAGCTAGTAAAATCAGTAACATTTTCATTTTTACTGATAGCACAATCAACCATCCACCCATGATTAGCACCAGGACAGCCAAACCCACTATTGAGCGTTCCCCCCAGGTTCCCCAATTAAATCTTTCACTTCTATTATCCCCAGATTACTAATTGTAATATTGTTTTTTTTTCAAATTCATTTTTATAACAGGTCTTTCTTTGTGATTCAATAAATATCCCACATCCGGATCTATTGGAAAAGTATCCCTTTGAAAAAAATCTATATTTTCCACTTGGCTTTCCCAAACATCATTTGTTACATGAAACAATGTTAACCCCCCAATTGACACAATTGTATCCTTTGGAACCTGTAAATAAAAAACATTATATTTCACCTGTTTAACCACGTATGTTCCATGGTTTAAATGTACTACCGTCATGTTCTTTAAACAGGTGCTGATCAACCATTTACCTCTGACCATCTTAGCCTGTGCCATTTCTTCACTCCCCATATTGCTAATAATCACTTCACATCCCTCTGATATACTTGGGTCAGATTTCAAACCACAAATAGCATCTGTGGCATCAGGAACAAACGGTTTACCTGGACACATATAATTTTGTTCTTTAAATTTTACACATGTTTCTAGGTTTGGTATTAAATAAACTTCAGGTTCCCATGACTGAAATGCCACCACTTCTGGAGTCTTAATCTTAATAAATTTGTCCTCTTGCCAAAATCCCACGTTGTGTACCCACTTCGTTTGATAAATAAGTTCAGGGGCTACATATGGGATGCATAGCAAAAATCCGATCTCTAGTCTTTCCAAGTCCACATATAACGGCATTGCATTACCCATTTCGAATGCAATTTTTACCTGTATTATATCAATTTCCGTCCTGGTCAATCTTTCTATCATTTGACGAATAATATCCTGCGAAACAAAATACAAGGGGATATGTCCTTGAATCAATTGTGAAACTGCAGTTTGAACTTCTCTCATATAATTCGTTAATAGTCTATCAACAGGACTCATTATGTTCAATATTTCATTTAAAGTACTGTCATGCTTAAGTATTATTTTAGTCGCCCGTTGCATTACATCCGCTTGTTCACTTAGAATGATTGCTGTCAGGAATCTGTGGAAAGGCCGAGGACGGCGCTTAGTGCTTGGCAGGAGGAGATAAACTACATTTCCCATTAGGCTTTAGGAAGAGTGTAGTTCTCCTCTATCGCGCGCGGCACCAGCTGCTCATTAGCAGCAACTGTTAAAACCCGCCGCCGCCCGTGCATCGGTGCAGGTAATTACTGATTATCAGCATGGGCGGCAGCAGTGTTGGAGCCGGCATGTGGGAGCATATCTGACGCCGAAGGACTTCTTGAGCTTCCCTTCTCCCCGGGCCTCGACGGTAACGCTGAAGAACACAAGAAAGTCTGTCGCGGGCTGCGGCGGTGAAGCGGTTCTTATTACCCGGTGTTGGGCATCGCTCTTCAGGGTCTGGATGTCCTCGTGAGGCATCCGGGCCATCAGTTAAGTGTTTTTGGACCACGGTGCTTACATACTGGGGTTATAATACGTGGATGTTTATGTATTGATTCATTATCCATTATGCAGTGAGTGTGTGAGGTAACACGCTCTGGGATACACGTCCCGCTTGATACACGCCATGTGAGAGGAGACATGTTATAAGAACTCAGGTCTTTGGAGTCCACTTATCACAAGGGGCCAGTTATGTGTTATGTTTGGTCCCAAAACTCTGTTTGTGGTTTCATTGTGCCCAACGGGCCATGTGTTTTGTATCTTCATGAAAGGGACAACCCTTGTTTGTGCCATTTTGCGCCTAAACCATCTTCTGTGTTTTCATACATTATTGTCCCCAGTAACATGTTACGTTCCAGGTCTGTGTTCTAGGTTATGTTTGTGATATGCAAAGGGAATACATGTAAAGCTACCATGGTTATAATTTAGCAGGTTTACTTCAGGAATAAGAGATTAGGCTAGGTGATTTAGAATTACGGTTTCAGGTACAGGAGGATTTGCTGTTGTATGTATTGGTTTGTTATGTTCCCCTCCTTCCCTTTGTCTCTCCATCCCCTTTCCCTAATCCCATCTTCCCCCCATTGGCTGCCACGTGGCTCCCTGTGATATACGTTCAGGCGCCCGTGCCAACCACGGTGGGAGGGGTCAATCTATTTGGCTTCTGTGGTTCGGAGGAGGGGATCGAGATCCCTACTCTCTATAAGTTTGACAGAATTACCTGCCCCCGATTTCGGGGTAATTGAACCACCCAGGCCAAATGGATACGAATCCTCCCTCTTTAGCGGATGTGCTCAAGGCACTACAGGACATACAAGTAGAATTGGTACAGACTAGACAGGATTCGAGTATGTTGAAAGCTCAGGTACAGGGTTTGGTCGCACAAGGCACCCCGCTTGATGGGGCTGGAACCTCTACTGGAGGGCAAACTGGGAGAGCCACGTCTACTGTGATTGTGCAGCCCTCTAGTAGTGTGCCCTTAGCCACACCTGAAAGATTCACAGGAGACCCTAAGAAATATATGACCTTTTTAACGCAGTGCCAACTTCATTTTTTGTGTAAACCTAAGGCGTTTGAGACAGTACAAGCTAGAACGGCATTTGTTATTTCCTATTTAACGGGAGATGCGGCAGCATGGGCAATGCCTTTGGTGCAAAAGGATGATCCTTTATTATATGATTGGTATGGGTTTCTAGGGGAATTTGGAAGGTTATTTGACCGCCGGGAGGTTTCTTTGGCTCAAGACAAAGAATTGTTAGCTTTAAGACAAGGAACCCGCGACTTGGTTTCGTATGTTACACAATTTAACAGGTTGGTTATTGAGACAGATTGGCCTGAAAAGAAACAGACTGTGTTGTTTTATCAAGGGCTCAAAGAGGAGTTGAAGGATGCTATCGCTCAAGTAGAACCCCAGCCCATGACATGTACCGCCATGATTGATTTAGCTCTAAGATTGGATCATCGTATTGGAGAGCGCAGGGGTGAGAAGAAGAGACCAGAAGTGTTGCCTTTTGCTAGATTGGATCGGGGGAAGGGAAACAGGAATACAGAAGGAGAACTCATGCAAATTGGTGGAATAAGGGGGCCTTTGTCTGTTGCTGAGAAGGAGCAACGAAGGGCTAATAATTTGTGTCTCTATTGTGGACAACCAGGACATTTTATTAGAACTTGCCCGAATACTCCCAAGAAAGGAGCAGGGGTGGATAGAAACAAAGTTGAGTCGGGAAAAGGATTGGGCCGGCCTTAGGGGGAACTCAGGCGACAGGCCCAGATTTAACTAGGTTCCCCAATTGGAGTGCAAATACTACAGGGAAAAGAAATTCACATTTGTACATACTGGTGACTTGACTGTTTGCCTGTACTAAGCAGCTAGTGTCTGCAATGGTGGATTCAGGCGCCACTGGTCATTTTATTGACATTGGTTTGGCGAAAAGATTGGGTTTACCATTGAAGGAAAAATCTCAGGTTGAGGGAGTACAATCGGTGGATGGTTCACCACTGGTGTCAGGACCCATTTGCCAACAAACTGAGGCACTTATAATGAGGTGTGAGTCTGGACATACAGAGGAAATTGTCTTTGATTTAATTGCGGCACCTCAATTTGGGCTCATTTTGGGCATGCCGTGGTTGCTTAGGCACAATCCCAGGATTGATTGGATTAAGCGGGAGGTGGTTTTTGAAGGAGTGGAATGCGAGAGTCACCTTGAGGAAGAGGTGAGACCCGCATTGTATTTGGCAGACCAAGTGGCAGAACCACAAAGGGTGGGAGCAATGGCTGTGAGTATCCCAAATCAGTACCAAGATTTAGCTAAGGTATTCGACAAAGGGGGAGCAGACAAGTTACCACCCCATAGATCTTATGATTGTGTAATTGATTTGGAGCCAGGGGCTAAGTTACCTTGCAGTAGAATCTATGCGTTGACTGAAAAAGAAAACCAACATTTACGTGAATATCTGGATGACATGTTAAATAAGGGATTTATTAGACATTCCACCTCCCCTGTGTCGTCACCCTTATTTTTTGTTCCAAAGAAAGAAGGAACACTTAGGACATGCATTGACTATAGAGCATTGAATAAGGTGACAGTGAAAAATAGGTACCCCTTGCCTTTGATTTCAGTGTTATTAGATCAAGTAAAGACAGCAGTGGTTTACACCAAATTGGATTTAAGAGGGGCTTACCATTTGATCTGTGTGAAAGCAGGGGATGAGTGGAAGACAGCTTTCAGGACTAAGTTTGGTTTGTTTGAATACCTTGTGATGCCTTTTGGTTTATGTAATGCTCCTGCAGCATTTCAATACTTTATGCAGGAAGTGTTGAGTGAGTTTTTAGATCAGTTTGTTATAGTTTATATTGATGACATTTTGATTTATTCATCTTCTGAAGAACAGCATCGAGATCATGTAAGAGCAGTGTTAAAAAGATTACAAGACCATCAATTGTATGTAAAATTGGAAAAATGTGCTTTTCATACCACTCAAGTGGAATTCCTTGGTTTTATTTTGACTCCCTCTGGTATTGTGATGGACAAAAGGAAGGTACAAGCAGTTACGGAATGGCCAGCGCCTCAATGCATCAAAGATATCCAATCCTTTTTGGGTTTTGCAAATTTTGATAGGCGCTTTATTTCAAACTTTTCACAAATCGTTACACCTATTACCAAATTATTAAGGAAGGCCACTAAATTTGATTGGAATTATGAGGCAGAAGTAGCTTTTCAAGAGTTAAAGAAAGCATTTACATCAGCTCCGGTATTGAGACACCCTAATCCGGAAAAACCTTTCCAAGTGGAAACGGATGCTTCCAATGTGGCTGTGGGAGCTATATTGTCTCAAAAGGATGAAGAAGGAGTATGGCACCCTGTAGCTTTCTACTCTCGCAAGCTTCCTAGCTGTGAACAAAATTATTCAATCACCGATAAAGAGTTATTGGCAATTAGAGCAGCTTTTTTGGAGTGGCGACATTATTTGCTGGGGGCCAAATATCAGGTTACAGTGGTCACTGATCATAAGAACTTGCAATATTTCAAGACAGCGCATACATTAAGTCCAAGGCAGTTAAGATGGTCACAGTACTTTAATGAGTTCAATTTTGTAGTCACATTTAGACCAGGAAGAAAAAATGGAAAAACTGACGCTCTATCTCGGCAGCAACATATGGAAAGCATGATAACCGAAGTTAAAACTATCATTCCTGCGGAAAAGGTAGTAGGAGCAATAATGACTCAGTTACTAAGACAAGTTAAACAGGAAATGAAAGGAAAGGTCAAATTGAATTGGGGAGAGAATCCCGCGGAAAAATTCCACAAGGGACTTCCCTATTATGCAGGGAAATTGTTTTTACCGACGCTCGCTTTACAAAAGAAGGCGATGCATTGGTGTCATAATTCACCTTTAGCAGGACATTCAGGAAGCAAAAAGACACAAGGGTTGCTGGAGAAATATTTCTGGTGGCCAGAGTTAAGACAAGATTCTATTAAATATATTCAAGAATGCGAAACCTGTGTACGCAGTAAGTCAGATCGCCAAAAGAAATCAGGGTTACTTCAGCCACTACCCACTCCGGAGAAGGTTTGGACACATCTATCCATGGATTTCATCACTGATTTGCCTCCGGATGATCAGTATGACACAATCTGGGTGGTGGTGGATTATCTCTCTAAACAAGCCCATTTCGTACCTTGTAAAGGTATTCCTGGAGCAGGCAGATTGGCAGAATTGTTTTTACAACATGTGGTCAGATTACATGGTCTGCCTCAAATTATTGTATCTGATAGAGTTCCACAATTTACTTCCAAATTTTGGCGTGCTTTTTGTAAAATGTTAGGCATGGAGTGTGCTTTGTCCACCAGTTATCACCCACAGACAGACGGACAAACTGAGAGAGTCAATCAGACGCTTGAACAATATTTAAGATGTTATTTAAGTGATGGTCGTGAATCGTGGGTACAATCTTTATGGTTGGCTGAGTTCACTTATAATAACACTGAACATGCCTCGTTGGGAATGTCTCCAAATGTATGTTTGTATGGTCAGACACAGAATATGTTACCCGAACATCTACCTGACATGGAGAATATCCCTATGCTTCAGGACAGAAAAGAGTTACTATTACAACTCAGACAGAAAGCACGAGCCAATTTAGATCAGGCTAAGAAACAGTATAAGAAATATGCCGACAGAAAAAGGCGGGAGGCTCCTCAGTATAAAGTGGGGGATAAGGTATGGCTTTCGACACACAATCTGCCTTTAAAGGGTCCCCGGAAATTTGCCCCCAGGTTTATTGGCCCCTATGAAATTGTGAAATGTATTTCTACAGTGGCATGTAAACTAAAGTTGCCTCACATGTTAAAGATACATCCAGTGTTCCATGTGTCTATGCTTAAACCCGCAGCTCCGGGAACGCGAGTACAGAGACCACCAGCAATTATTAAGAATGGGCAGACAGAATATGAAGTCAAGAAGATACTGGACTCAAGATGGAGACAGAAGCAGTTATGGTATCTCATACAGTGGGTAGGATATGGACCTGAGGATTGTTCATGGGAACCGGCCAGTGCGGTGCATGCACCTAGATTGGTTCGACAGTTTCATTTGCAGCAAGCAGAGAAAACAAAACTTGGGAGAGGCCTTGAGAGAGGAGGTACTGTCAGGAATCTGTGGAAAGGCCGAGGACGGCGCTTAGTGCTTGGCAGGAGGAGATAAACTACATTTCCCATTAGGCTTTAGGAAGAGTGTAGTTCTCCTCTATCGCGCGCGGCACCAGCTGCTCATTAGCAGCAACTGTTAAAACCCGCCGCCGCCCGTGCATCGGTGCAGGTAATTACTGATTATCAGCATGGGCGGCAGCAGTGTTGGAGCCGGCATGTGGGAGCATATCTGACGCCGAAGGACTTCTTGAGCTTCCCTTCTCCCCGGCCCTCGACGGTAACGCTGAAGAACACAAGAAAGTCTGTCGCGGGCTGCGGCGGTGAAGCGGTTCTTATTACCCGGTGTTGGGCATCGCTCTTCAGGGTCCGGATGTCCTCGTGAGGCATCCGGGCCATCAGTTAAGTGTTTTTGGACCACGGTGCTTACATACTGGGGTTATAATACGTGGATGTTTATGTATTGATTCATTATCCATTATGCAGTGAGTGTGTGAGGTAACACGCTCTGGGATACACGTCCCGCTTGATACACGCCATGTGAGAGGAGACATGTTATAAGAACTCAGGTCTTTGGAGTCCACTTATCACAAGGGGCCAGTTATGTGTTATGTTTGGTCCCAAAACTCTGTTTGTGGTTTCATTGTGCCCAACGGGCCATGTGTTTTGTATCTTCATGAAAGGGACAACCCTTGTTTGTGCCATTTTGCGCCTAAACCATCTTCTTTGTTTTCATACATTATTGTCCCCAGTAACATGTTACGTTCCAGGTCTGTGTTCTAGGTTATGTTTGTGATATGCAAAGGGAATACATGTAAAGCTACCATGGTTATAATTTAGCAGGTTTACTTCAGGAATAAGAGATTAGGCTAGGTGATTTAGAATTACGGTTTCAGGTACAGGAGGATTTGCTGTTGTATGTATTGGTTTGTTATGTTCCCCTCCTTCCCTTTGTCTCTCCATCCCCTTTCCCTAATCCCATCTTCCCCCCATTGGCTGCCACGTGGCTCCCTGTGATATACGTTCAGGCGCCCGTGCCAACCACGGTGGGAGGGGTCAATCTATTTGGCTTCTGTGGTTCGGAGGAGGGGATCGAGATCCCTACTCTCTATAAGTTTGACAATTGCAGTTTCATTTATGAATCTTACTTGTTCATCCAGTCCCCCTCTAATTCCATCTAATGTTTTTTGTATTATTTCTAGGTCAATACTCAGTTGTTGCGCTTTAGTACTCAGTGTTCCTACCGAAATAGAATTGGCTGTTGATATTGTGGTACCTATTATGGCTCCAACTATAGACATTACCAATGATATCGCGAGCATCACCGCACCTCTCTTTCCTCTCTTCTTCTTAATGTCTGCTGAATTCACGAATGTTTTTTCCAATTGCATTAATATATCTCTTATTGACTGCTTAGTGTCCTCTTTTCTTATTTCCAGCCACTCTTTAGTCTGTTCAATCTTAATTCCGGTATTGTTCAAGTGTTTTTCAATCAAAATCTCAGGATTCAATGGTATGTATATATTTTGGAAAATCATCCTTCTATCACTCATGATGAATCCTGGTGCCTCTTCCACCGCGATACCAGATGCTGGTCCAGGTTCAATGACAACCTGTGCTTCTGAATTCTTGAAGATCCCTCCAAATATCATCATCATTAACCATATCATCGGTATCATCTTCAATGCTGATCGCTTTGCAGCCTTGGTCTTCACCCCTCTTTGGGGCTTTCCCGGAATCCGTCCACGTGGGCTCCAGGACTCCATCGTCTCCCGTGGGCTCTGATCCCGGAACCTCCGACCAAATAATATTAATTTTCTAAATCAAATAGAAAATAAACAAATTAAGTACATAGCACAATACTAACTTCACCCTTTCGCCAAAAATAAAACATGCTTGGTAAAAATATTTCGTTTTTTTTTTTTTTTTTTTCCTGAAATTAAACACAATTTAAAAGAAAACAAGCACATATAAAACAGCATTCAATATTTAATACATTTTCTCTCTGCACACCAACCATGAGCTTCCATTATATATATTTATTTATTTATTTATTTTATATTATATATTTTTACATATATTACAGTGTTTATGTGCCATTATAACAATCAACTTTTTAACTTCTTTGTCACTGCCTCCTGATTGTACCCATTTATTTTCTCTTTTTGTGTTCAAGGGACTTTATCTGTTTCTACATGCTCAAGCTGCCTGATCTCATGTCTGGGATGGCATGGTTTGATTTGATTTACATGGACAAACTGCTCTATTGCCGTTTCAACTTCATTTTTCAAAATTTTATAAACTACAGGAGAGACCTTATCTATAATTCGAAATGGCCCCTGCCAGGCTGCTAGAAATTTAGAATTTTTCTGTTTACTTTTTCCAAAATGAAACTTGTACACCTGATCCCCTACACTGTATTCCTTTACTGATGTCTTTTTGTCATAATAAGACTTTGCACTGTCAGCAGCTCTTTCCAGATTTCTCTGCACAAAAGCAAATGCATGTTGCAAATGCCTCCTCAGTTCATCAATATATTCATGAACTGTGGATGCACTCACAAGTGTCTGCTCATGTGTTCTGTATAGTAGGTGTTGTGGTAACACCATTTTCCTACCTGTCAAGACCTCATGGGGGCTAACACCTGTTGCTTTGGCAGGAGTTGATCTGATTGCCATCAAAACCAACGGTAAACGTAAATCCCAGCTGGAACCTGCTTCTGCCACAAATTTCTTTAAAATATCCACAACAGACCTATTGCTTCTTTGAACTGTACCTGAAGACGCCGCCCGATATGCGATATGTAGTTTCCTTTTCACACCTAGTATTTGCCATACCTTACTCATTAGAGTACTTGTGAAATGACTTCCTCTGTCTGACTCAATTCTTTGTGGCAACCCAAACCTTGAGAACACATGGTTCACCAGCAATGTGGCTGCTGTTTGCGCACTACAATCTGGTGCAGGAATGCATTCAATCCACTTCGACATCAAACATACCACACTCAAAATATAACAGTGTCCCCTGCTCAACCTTTTTAAAGGACCTACATAGTCTATTTGCAAATCTGACCATAGGAGAGTTAGGCCTCTTTTCATCAATGGTGCTCTATGCATTGGTGAAGCAGGTTTAAATTGGGCGCATACTAGACATCCTCTAGTATATAATTCCACATCTTGGGACATATGTGGCCAGTAAGCATAATCTTTTAGTATTTCTAATGTTTTTTGTGAACCTCTATGGCCTGCAGTCATGGCATCATGTGCATGGTGTAGCATTAGTCCTCTGAATGAAAGGGGTACTACCCACTGTATTTGTCCTGTTATGGACTCTCTAATCATGAGTCCATCCTGTAATCTAATTTGTGTTTTGTTCTTTAATAGCACCCTCAACTCTTCTTTTCCCATACAATCATTTTCTGTTAAAGAATTTTGTTCGGGATCTATCAAATGATTATAATAGATTCCCAAAATTTGATCATTCTTTTGTGCCTCAATCAAATCTTGGTCTGGCGTGTCATGACTCCACTGCACCACCGGTTGATCTACCTCCTTTGGTGCTTTAGAACGTGTGACTGCATCAATTTGTATTTCACCCATTAAATAATCAATAGGTAGCAATTCTCCCATCACAGCCCCAATCTTAGCCAGGTGGTCTGCCTTATCATTTCCCTCCTTATCCTCTCCTGGTGTTTTTAAATGCCCACGAATTTTTCTCCAGTATATTGTTAACTTATTCTCTGACACCAATTTGTCTATGGCTTGTATCATTTTTCCATGCTTAAGTGGCTTTTTGTTGTATGTAACCATGCCTCTTGCTTTCCAACCAGGCAAATACTCCACAAAGCTATTCCGTGCATAGTCAGAATCAGTCACCAGGACAATTTCACTGAACTTTTTATCAACTGCAGTAGCAATTGCTTTATAAATGGCTGCCAATTCCGCCTCCTGACTGCTCCTATCTCCAATCCTCATCCCTATACTGGGGACACCTTCACATTTCAACCAGACATTTCCTATTCCTGCCACTTACTGTTTATTACTGTCATTTTCAATGTGAAAAGCAAAACCATCCACATATACAGTTGGCAAATCCTTGCATGTTTTTTCATCAAAAGCTTTGTGTGGTGATTGTTCAAATTCCTACAAACTAATTTCCACTTCCATTTCATTTGGTATTTGTTCAGCTGCACAGTCATGTAAGTCAGCTAACCCTTGAGCAATTGGGTTCTTTTTATTTTGTCCATATCTCACTTCTACGGGAAAACCTTGTAATGCCAGCGTCCATGAAGTGATTCTGGATTGCGCTAGATTACCTGATCTAATTCTTTTACTCTCTAAAAATTGCAAAGGTTGATGATTTGTTTCAATAATCACCTTTTCTCCCTGAACAATGGGGCGGAAATGTTGTAGCGCCCACACAGTGGTTAATAGGGCCTTTTCACATTCATTAAATTTCATTTCAACTTGGGAAAATGCCTTACTTGCATATGCAATGGTTTTGTGATTCAAATCGTGTTTTTGTGATAACACTGCTGACATACAATGTTCAGAAAAACCTATTTCTATAAAGAAATCCCTGTCCTTTATGGGGTATGCTAAACATGGTGCCTTTACAAGACATTCCTTTAATTTAGCCACTGCATCAGACTGCTCTTTTTCCCATTTCCAGGGAGTATTCAGTTTAAGCAGTTTAGTCAATGGTTGAGTGATTTCTGCATAATTTCCAATGAACTTTCTGTTATAGCCTGTCATCCCTAAAAAACGTTTTACTCCTTTCACATTTTTAGGATCTTTTAATCTTTGTATGGCCTCTATTTTCTTCTTTTGTGGATTTAGCCCATGTTCAGTCACTTCATGCCCTAGAAAGTTCACTTTTTTCTTGCACCATTGTGCTTTTTGCAAAGATACTTTGGCGCCTGCTTTCTGCAATTGGCCAAGTACATGTCTTATTTCATCAAAATGGCTTTTCAGGCTTTTATTTTTTATCAGGACATTGTCCACATAAACTATTGTTCCTCTTTCCGCTGCATCCGGCATGGCCTTTCTCAAAAATATGCCAAATTCACTCCCACTATTGATGTACCCGAACGGAGCTCTAAGCCAGGCATATTGAGTCCTGTCAAATGTAAAGGAAAATAAATGTTGTATCTCCTCTGCCAATGGCACGCACCAATATCCAGAGGTGAGATCTAATGTGGTAAATACATTTGAACCATGTACCTGAGCTAGGCCCTGATCAATGAATGGCAGTGGCCATCTAGATACTGGTACTCTTTTATTTAACTCTATCAAGTCTGCACACAGCCGCCATTGACCATTTGGCTTTAACACACTTAAAATAGGTGTATTGGATGTGCTATGAATGGGCCTGATGATTCCCCGCGATTCCAAATTTTTAATAATCTCTGCCAATGATTCTAAACATGCCAGCGGTAGTCTATACTGGCGTACAAACACTGGATTTCTGCTACACCCTTCTGGTAGTGTGGCCACATGTAAATCAGTTAAACCACAATCATAAGCATCTTTTGCAAATACATCCTTAAACTCCATAAATATCTCCCTCAGATTGTCCCTATCTTCATTGCTTTCACACGCATTCGCTAAGGAGATCTGCTCTTCTACCATTTTGGAAAATTCTGGAAAATCTTCTGGTAAGGGAATCTCGGCCCTTTCCTCTAACTGTGTGGCTGTGTCTTTTTGTAAAGCTGCCACTTTTAAATATTTTGGCATATCAGCTTCCACTTCAATGGGCTGATTTTCTGTTTCATTTTCATTTAAATTAAATATTATGCAATCCTCTTGATGGCAGCACACTGTCTCATTTGAATCATAAGGATACACAGAATGAATTTTAAATATTCCTTTGGGCTGAGAGTCCAGGTGTTCTGGCAACTCACCCTTGGCATCTACATACTTTCCAGGAATATTTCCAATCACCTTGTTATTGAAATCTGCCGTATAATGTGATTTTTGTATGGCCATTCCTAATGGGGAGTTTTCCTCTAAATGAATATCCTGACAACCTTTATTATTTACCATAATTTTTACAGATCCTTCACCAATATCTACCAATGGAATGTATTCATAATCCAGGCCTTGCTGTTTTATGGATTCATTCAGGCATACAAATGCATCAGAGCCTTTCATCTGCTGTCCATTTTTGGATTTCAGTGTTATTGCAAACTGTTTTGTAAATGCAGGAATAATAGTATCTTTCCTCATTTGTAATTCGATTGCATAAGGAACCAGTTGTGCACAATGATAAGCCCTTCTTTTGTCTTCAAATTCAGGTGCCAGACCACCTAGGCGTGACCATATTTTTTGATTAAGGAAATCTAACACCATACACATTCTGTGCATGATGTCATTGCCCATGTAAAATTCATTTTGTGCTCCACTCACTATCCATACATTATGGTAAATTGTTTTCTGCCCAATGCTAATTTTAAGCATGCATCTGCCTGCAATTCGGTTTTCAAAGTCTGGACTGTCCAACCCAGAAACATATTGGTTTTTAATCCTAAATCTCGGGATTTCTTCCCTCTCCATTATTTTTTGCAACAATTTCTCATTAATGAAACTCCTTTCATGTTCAAGCGCTAAAGTGGCTTTTATTGTTTTAAAATAGTCATTTATACCAACATGAACCCATGGTTGCTCATCTTCCATGTGTATTTCTGCCAGAGTGGTAATGTGTTTTTCTGAATCTGTTTTAGGAGCAATATTCTGTTTGCATGTTTTCTCTTTTAAATAAAAACGTATTGTGTGCTCATCTATGGCAGTCTGCCAATTTTTCCTTGGGTCCAAGTATATTTGTACAGGTAGTTTTTCAATGTCGCTCTGCATTTTGTCTTGACACATTAATATAACAGTGACACTAGGTATGCAGCTATTCTGGAGATATACCTCCACAGCATCATTTGTTTTGGCAACGGTGTGACATTCATTTATATTGCTGTTTTGTGATTTTAGTTTCTTAGGCCTCAATGGTTTTTTGGTTAAGGACCACAGCACTCCATTCACCCCATCTATTAAAGGAGACAATCTTTTCAGACAATCTGTCCCCATCAGAAATGGAATTTCACAAATAGATGTGGTCAATACCTCTTGTTTCATTCTGTGCTTTCCTATTTTTATGTCAACCTCAGTTACACCTATGATGGGCACCTCCTCCCCATTAAAGTTATGCACTGGGCCTTGATTTTCCTTCACTGTGATCTGACTCCGTGGGGGTCTCCCTTCATTGATACTCTTTACCAGCTCCTTGGACATAATTGTGGCCTGTGCGCCAGTGTCAATCATAGCAAAGGTGTGGCATTTTTCTTCTATAGTGATGGGTGCATAATATCTGTCCTCAACTTCCTCTAATACACATAAGAAATGTGAATTCTTACTGATTTCAGGGCTCACCTTTCTCAGGTCTTTTTCACTTTTTGCTAAACACATTGGTAAATGGAAAGACATTTTTCCCTCCTTTTTACTCATTTCTGCGCGAGAGACTTTATTCATTTCTCCATGATCAGAGGTTTTTTGGAGTGTGGCCACTGTTCGCCCATCCATCTGGGTAACATCAGAGACCACATTACAACCTTCCAACTGAACATGTGTAACAACATCATTCAGCAATTTGTCATTTTTTAATTCTGTGCATTTGTGATCATTTAGTGTGATACCAGCCCTTTCAGCCTCTTCAAAAATATGTGGCTCAAAGAATTCTTCAGGTGATTGACTTGTACCCTCCTTGTGAGTATTTCCTTTTTCTGTCTGTGTTTGGTCATTGTTTTGCTTGCCCAGGGAAGGAGCTATAGCATCCCCACTTACTCCCTGTCCACTGGTATTCCCCATGCATGAGTCATTTTTCTTAAGCCTGTCCCTTTGTTCTTTTGGAATTCCTAATGTTTCTTTTTCATTTGTACAAATCTTTACTGTTTTATTTAGCTCTAGGTTAAACCGTACCTCTTTTTTAGAAGTATTTGCACTTTCTGTCACAAGTTCATTTACTGGCACTTTCACATTTAATCCATTAGGCATCTCAGAGTCGTTATGCAAAATTACATCAGAGCAATCTGTCATTTTGGCACTGCAGTTATCATGAGTACTTAGTCACTTTTCCGAAGCCCCCCGGTCATTGCTATGGCCATGAGCCCCCTCTTTGGAAGGTTGTTTTTGCGCTGTACAGAGCTTTCCTATTTGCTCAGCTAACATTTTCACTTGGGCCTCAAGGCACTGGAACCTTTCCATCTCTCTAGGATCCTCTTTCTGTGGTCTAGGTCGATATTGGTTGTTTTCCCCCTGATTGGATCTATTCTGATACCTCTCAGGTGAATGAGGTCGGTTGGGATGGTTTCGGAACTCTTGATTCATTTGTGGAGGGGAGCGGGTTGCACCCATCCTTTGATTATAGTCCCCTGGTGGGGAATCATTGTACTGGCGTGGATTGTAGTTCACGTTTTGCCTCATGTCCTGTCTCTCAGATTGTGGGTACTGGCCCCTAGGTTGATTTTCATTATCAGTAAATCGATCCACATATCGGGGCCTATCCTGATTACCATATATCATGGTGTTGGGATCAAATCTGCTCTGTGTCCCCAATGACTGGTAGGGACCATCATTTCTTTGATCTTGATTTTGTCTCTGGTTATTGTTCATACCTGCCATATCAGGCCGATATCCTACCCGGGGTCTGTCCCCTAAATACCTAGGGCTGATGCAGCTCTCTCTATTACTAGGATCATGTGATTGGAACATTGGTACAGGAAATGGCGATCTTTGTTGATTACCCCTTTGTTCAGGTGTCACATTATTTTTACCTTGGCTTTGAGCAGACTCAAGGGACATTTTGGCTGACCTGATTTCCATTACTGTGGCTGAGGGTTCTTTAGATTTAGGTCTAGTATCTTTCATTTTATCACTTTCTCTACCCTGACAATAGAGTACCTCATATAGTTTTGTGCTTTGATGTACAATCCATTCAAGGGACTTGTCACGGTCAAATTCACGGACCAATTGGGATATGATGTCTTTCTGTAGCCCATAGAAGTATGCAGTTTTAAACTCATTGGAATTCGAGTCAAAAGATACATCAAAGCGAGAAAATGCTCTTTTTAAGTCTTGTAAAAATTGGCGAGGGGATGTATTGGGTCCAGCAGTAATTGTGTAAGCGACTTTCTTTGCCTCCTGCAATGACTGAAAAGGAGAAAAATGACGCCTAATTTCTTTTTCAAACTCCAACCAGGTCATATTCTGCTGTTCATTTAATCCCCTTATGATGCTGGCCGTCGGGGCATCTAAAGTTAAATGAAAATATTGTCTGTACTGTTCCTTAGGTATCTGGAGTGCTTTAAAAATGTCATGCACCGCTTCTAAGTGATCCTCAATGCAGCATTCACCTCCCTTTTTAAATGGTTTGATCAGGCCTTTAATGGATTTCATTATTTTTATGGGGCTACTTGTTGCAATGCATGGAATTGCACTATTTTGTGATTCAATCCTGTTTTCAGGTGTATGAGATTGGTGGCTGCCCCCAATGGGAGTATCAAATCCCCCAAGGGCGCTGCAACCAAGTTCAGTCACCGGCCCAGTCACTGGAGCACTAGCTCTTTAGGCAGAACTAGAATTCACCTCCACTCCATTGAATGTGGTACCCTGCCGCCTCTCCTGGGACCTGGGAATGCACAATTGCTGTTCTAAGTCCTTACACTTTTTAAGGAGTCTGTAGGCTTCATTCTGCAAATAGTTGTTTTCATCACTCATCTTATTAATCACCTCCTGCATGTCGCACATTTGCATTTGGCATTCATTGAACTCTTTATTTCTCTTGTCTCTTTCTTGAATCATTTTAATCATTTCTTGTTCTGCACTCTGGAGATCACATTCTTTTTCACAATGTTCTTTTTGTAAAATCTGCATTTCTGAAACAACCTCCTCTTTATCCTGTCTAATGTGGTCCACTAAGGCTTTTAAGTGTACCAATTCTTGCTCACTATCCTCAAATTGTTTCTTGTTTTTGGATAACTGAGTATCAAAGTCTCTGCATTTTAATTGCATGTCTTTTTGGCATACATCCAATTCTGCTCTCAACATTTCCTGATTTTTACTTGCCCCATCTAATTCAGTCTTTAACCTGTTAATTAGCTGAGTATCATTCTCCTGCATTCGCAGGGACTTATTCAAAATAAACCATATTTTGCTGCATAGCCGTATTAAACAGTCTTTCTCTGCACTTTTATCGGCTGCATTCAATAATCTTGTAAGGCAGACCTGAATTATGCTGCCTTCTGCAAAAATATTGTCTAGTTTTTCTTTCTGCACCTCACCCTGAATGCGTTCACGCCATTCTAACGTGCTATTCGACGACCAATTCCCATGTGCAAACAACTTTGCCTCTAAATATTGCACTAGATCTGAGAATGTGGTTTCCCTTTGTGACATTCTGAAATTCGTTTTTAGTGGCACACTGCTATTATAAAATGGGTTCCCTTTTTATTTGCAGTGTCTCACACTGCAAATGGCAGTGTTAGACACGCTTGCCACGCCCAGTAGGTACTCTATGATCACTTTCGCGGCCTGCAACGCACCATAAATATGTAGGGTATTTTGTGGAGATTTGGGGCCTGACGGTATTTTCTTACCGCCGAAAAATAACTTAGCAACAATCACTCCTTGTATTCAGATTGGGCCATGTACAACAATAATACAGTGGATATGCATTATTTCAGCACCCAGACATGCGTATTTGGTATGCGTGGTTGGTATGCGTGGTTGGTGGTATTTTGGTGAGCATAATTCTCTTGTTTTATTTGTGGTCCCAATATCCAGAACCCCTTATTTTTGCTTAGATTTTTTGTGTAATCACTAGAGAGACCTCAGGCTTGCATTTCAGGAACACCACATTTTCATTTTTAGTGTGCCACCATGGGCAATTTCTCTCTGTCTAATCTACGGCAGCGAGCTATCATGTGGTATTTTCACTATCTTATATACGGTAGTGAACTATGTCCCGGGCCTCCCTTTTTGCCGACTCCTAGACCTCCGACAAACTACAACACACACAGTTAGTTATAACTGCTCATACTGAATTACATTGTGCACACAGCTGCAACCAAATTTGATGTTTAGCTACCTTGAAAATGACAATTGCACTGTCTAAACATCTCCCACATCATCAGCACTGTTTTGGTAAATATAAAACACACCACCCGTCTGCTTTCAAATATTTTTGTGTATTATAAAAGTTGCATTTAAACACGATCTCACTCTTTACAGAAATAAATAAAATAGCACAGTAACAGCATTGTCTGTGATACACTGAAAAGAGAGTGGCGGAGACAAGAACTCAATTTGCAACATTAACATGTGATTAAAGCACAGGAATCTCCTTTCCTACACTGACTGAATATTCTCGTACACACTCAGCCCCCACACTTCTGTAATTACCTTATCTGTTCAGCATAAGTTTTCTTCAGCTGTTCTCTTTCTGAATTTTGCTCCCTTGAAGATTAACCCCGGTAAAAACAAGCGTCTTTCGTTCTCAAACCGGGGTTATTGCCTGGAATTCTCAGCTTTTGCAGCTTTTTAATGTTGGAAATGGGGACTGAAGAAGGAAAGGATGGGTCCCAGAACATATCACAGATATGCAGGCTCCATGTACACATTAAAAAAAGACAAGATTTGGAGAATAATAAACAATTCTCGCCCCTTAAACTAACTCTGCAGTATGTGTGCAGAATAAGAGCACTTGTAATGCAAAATTAGCAAATGCCTATAATTCCATAAAGGAAAAGATTTTTTAGGGTCATTTACCAGTCCTCCGGATTGATAATAAGTGGTGGTAAAAATGGCTTTTCCTGACACCTTTACGAGTCCAGTGGAATTAAATGGACTTGCCAGAATGATTAGTAAGGCAGAGCAAAATGAGCATGGCTACTAGCTTTGCTGATCCGCCTTACAAATCCTACAGCATTACAACGAAATGTGATTTCATGCTGGCGGCAAAAGAAGGGATGACTATGGAATCCATTTGAATTTATTGCATGGCAAAATCAGGAAGATTACATTGGAATCCATTGTAAATGCCTCCCATGACCGTGCTTCTTTGGAGGCATTTATAGATTTTCCAAAATATAATGGAAACGGGAAGAGTAAAAGGGAATTGTTATGTATGAACAAACTGCCGGACCTGGGGCCTTACAAATTTATACGACAAATGTACAACTGGAGTTCCAGAGTAGTGTGAATTTGTTTGTTTATACATGTGATGCCAACCACAGGTGTAAGTTGGATACACTGTTGTACAGTCTCAAAAATGTAACATAAATCGATGATATTAAAGTCTGTTGATATTAAAAATCAAAGCAAAATAAATAGACAAATAATGACATAAAAAAGCATGTGTTAAGCCTAATCATTAATCAGATGGTTGTGCCCTGCTGACACGTGTTTCGAGCAACTACTCTTCTTCAGGACTGTGCTGATCAGTCATGTTATCAAACAATAATATGTCAAAGCAAAAGATAAGTAATACATAGGCAAAATACAAGAGATGAATAGAAAAGTAATTGGCTTAAGTTTCACTAAGTTTGACTCTTTACATTTCCACTGCGCTTTGGCAATATAAAAATATAGAAAATTACGCACAGCTAACAATATTGACACTCTTAGTGTTGCACATTTACTGTTGGTAGTAGGGACTGCGGGAAAGTAGTAGTGACTGCAGAACCTATCAAGGCAGTGGTGATGATTATTGCCAAAAATACCAAACTAATACAGCTATATATGATAATAGCACTTCACAGAAAATAGATTGTTAATGCTGTCAGTTAATGGGGCACAGGTTCTGCAGACTCTGCAAACACCTGAAAGTCTCTAACACAGCAGAACACACGCACATGCAGACAGCAACTGCTAGTATCTCAACCAATCTCGAAATTAATTGAGAACGGAATGAGCAACATATCAATTTTAAGTAATTGCATCACTATTAAATGTTCCCCTTGAATGCATCCTGAGGTGAAAATGTTACCAAAAATCTAATACCTACGACACAAGAATTGCCAATGCCAACCTGGAATCCAACCATATCTTGGGAATGCATCAATCAGGGATCCACCCTGGGCATGGAACAGAATCAGCCTTGCTGGACCTAAAGAACCAGCTCAATGGCATCAAGGATGCTGTAAATCTGGCTCACCTGTTACTCCTAGACCTCGCAGCAGGATTCAACCTGGTTGACCATAAGATCCTTTGCAGACATTTCATGTCTGCAGCCCACTTCTAATGTCAGTGCTCCTGCGGCACCTGTATCCTGCGGCATCCCTCAAGGCTCATGTGTCCCACCAATCCTCTACAACAATTTACCAAACCGCTCTTTGACCTCCTAGACTCAACTGGTATCTCACACACAAACTACACTGATGATACCCAAATCATTTTGCCCCTCTCAGGGAACTACTCTGAAGACTCTGCAACACTAAACGCTGTTTTTCAGACCATCCAAGCCTGGATGGCTACACACCGTCTATGTGACAGAAATCCTCCTTGTGGGTTCTCCAGGGGTGCTTACAAACCTTAGCCATCAATATGCTGCCTTCACCATTGAGGGTATCCTGATCCCTACCCAACAGTGAAGACTCTGGGAGTCTATCTTGACACCTCACTTTCACTTAGCCGTCAGGACCATTGCTTCCTCTGCCGGCCACACAACGAAACTAATCAACACCTGCAGACCATTCTTATCTCCAGCCAGTTTCCTTACCATTTCCCACGCTGTTATTGCTGTACGGCTAGATTAATGTAATGCCCTCTTTGCAGGTACATAAACTGGTAACATTCACAAGATGCAACTGATCCAGCATAACGCGCTCAAGCAGCTCTCAACATTCCTAGACAAGAACACACCTCTGCTGCAAGAAGAAACACACATTGGCGCCCAATATGAGAATGGATCACATTCAAAACGCAGGCTATCTCTCACAGGTGCCTCTCAAACTCTGTCCCCCCTTACCTCCACAGAAAATCCCCAAAGCCCATTCAACAAGACTGACTAGATCTGGCTACACCAACTGGCTTATGCTGCCCAAGTTTAAAGGGGCTAGAGCCGGTGGCCTGAGCTTCCAAGTCATGGCAGCTAAACTTTACTTTACTGCTTGTGTCGAGAGCTGAACAATCGTACTGGCCTTCCACAAGCTTTTGAAACCTGGCTCTTTGCCTAGGATCTGTCCTTTCGGTTTACCCTCTCATACCCCTGTGTCAATATAAGTGTTCTATCATGTAAGCTGTAATGTAACAGCACCTTGATGCCCATGGGCTTAGCTCACTTTATAAATGTACAAATAAATAAATGAAAACAATATTGTAAATGGTGCAGAGGAAAAATAGTAAAAGGATGACAAGCCTCAGATTGTTATGCAAACAGGTGTCTCATTGTCCTAAATTAGTACTTAGTGTGAAATCATTTCCATGCATTAGACACAGCTGTGGCTAGTATAAGGTGATGAGAAAATAAGTAGAGACACCTCGAGGTCAGTTTTAAACAACATTATATTGGGTATTACACTAGAAGTCTTTGGTTTATTCACAGTGATATGTATGTATGTTTTTTATTTGTATTTTTATTTTATGTTGTTATGTTCCAATTCAATTTAGTTATATATGTCACACATGCATATTTGTTCATGCCCAGTAGTGCAGGGGATTAGGGTGTGGTGGAAAACAATGACAATATGAAAAAGGTATGAATTAATTCAAATACATTTTCAAAATAATTATGAGTGAATAAGTAACAGCATTATTTTATGTAAAAAAGAGGAATTATTCAGTATGAAACAAGGTTCATCCAAGCAGAGATTAGTAAGTGCAGCGTGCTGTAAAGTCTTAAAATCTTAAAGTGCATTACATTTGTGTGCCAGTAGACATTACAATAGGAATAAAGGATGCACTTGACAAGCATTTTAGGGTTGCCCAAGGGCACATTTAGCCATTGCCTGATAACCTTGAATTTGCCTGCCTTGGGCCTGGCCCTGTGAACGGTTACCTGACTTGTTCCTATGTCCACTTGTTTTATGTTTACTGTAATATGAACAAAAGCAAGAACCAGAATTTATGTAACCAATCGTGCCTTAGCAAAAGTATCAACCACACCATGCAACACAACTGTCAGCACAGATCCCTGATGCCAACTGTAACTAAGCAGACGCCTTGGGTAACCTCATCGCATGCCCCCTGCATCCAATTCCCAGTATATATGTCACAGCTGTGGAATATACCCAACATCCTCTTTTAAAGCGGCACTTCACTAAGATAGCACATTATAACACTCAGAAATAAAATAAACTAAAAGAAAAGAAAAGGAACCCTATAACATTGGGTTGCTGAGGGATGTCTATGAGATTTGCTCCTCGACTACACAACTATGGGATTTGCTCCTTATTGTTGCGTCGCTATGGTACCAAGAGAAAGTTCCCTATTACGGAGGTTACATCCCCTGCACACTATCCTTGGGCCTAATAAAAGCAAGCAGTTAGGGGTAAGTGGCAAGTGGTTCCTATAAAGGGAGCCCCTTGTGCCACTAATTTGTTTATCAATCTACAGTCTATTAATGCATATAGTTCTACAATTATTAGAGATTTACAATGCATGCCATTACAAAAGTTTGCTCCTTGATATCCACAGTATTAACACGCTTGTTCATTAACATGTTACTATGCCTGTCTGCTGCACGGCTACGTTTGTGTGCTGATCACTAGAATTGCCTCTATTTGCTGTTGTATTAACTCCGCTCCTCGATGGATGATCACCAAGTTGCGTATGGATGCCATCATCATAGGTCTGTTCCTTCCCATTGGTTTTGCTCCAATATTAAATGTACTCCTAAATACAGCAACACTAAGCTTCCCTGTGTTAACTGCCTTACTGAGTTGATTACTTGTTTGCTGAACACTAAGTACGCTTCTGGCGGTTGCCTTATTATTAAAATACACCACTTCTTCAGTAGCTATTAAGTGTTGCTCTGCACTTGCTGCTAGGAACTGCCTTTACCCTGTTACTTTGCTAATTGTTTTTGTTTCTCCTCTTTCAATAAGCTTGTTCATCGACCACATTGATCCGGATGGAGAACTGCTTCTATTAAGCCTTACCCTTTCATTATGACATATTAGGTTTTGTTTCACGATTGCTATGTGACTGTAGGGTCCCCTGCTAGTTTGTTATTGTCCTCTTCTCTATATCCACTCACCTTCTCAAAAACAGGTCCAACTACATGTAGGCACATGTATGTCAACCTACAAGTCCCCTTCATCCTTCACTTCAGGAAGGACCTCAAGGCCCTACTGCTCAACGAACATGTCGTCAATTGCTGGTCATTCCATGCCTCTCTATTTCTTCCCCCCTGGAGTTAGCCCTTACAGTGCTCCCTACCTATCCCAGCTAATTACTCTTATCCCTCTGCACCATATTTATAATCTTTCGGTTGGCCTCCCCTTTTTTCAGCCCTCCAATACATTCCAACTACGGTTGTGCTTTATAAATCCCATACATACATACACACATACATACATACTTCACAAACAAGGCACTACATCACAGTCACTCACTACTGAGGACTCTTTTTTTAAGAAAACAACATACTAAACATCTGGCCAATGTACCACAGAACGTCATAGACCCGCTGGAAAAAGAAAGAGAGGCAACCTCTCAACAGATACACAACAAACCTGGAATCTCATCACAGGCAAAGAGTAGATTATACAATCGATTCCAGCAGCTCAACACCCCATTTCCCCATTACACTTAATGGAGCATCCTCTCATCTACTACACAACTCATATCTAAACAAATACATGTAGCTCACACTAACAACCCACTATCATGTCCCAATACACCCTTGGATACAAGGCCAAGGAAGACACAGAAAGTCCCAAGAACTACCTAGAACATGCTCATCCGCAAAATTGTGGAAACATTTCTTTGTTCCATATTTCATAAACAGAAAAAAAAACATTAAAAGAGTGTTTGTGGGCTTGGTTTACTTTCCTTACTTCAAATTGTTATGCATTAGGGGCATAGTTACATTTGGAGCAAGCCAAATTTCATGTATTCCTTACCTGTCCGAGAAAATGGGAAAACACATTTTGCTCCACTAAACGCATCTTTACGTAACATGGATTGGGGTAAAAGCTTTTACACATGCAGAAAAGCCGGTACTTAGTGAAGTTGCTCAATTTCTAAGCACCATTTCAATAGGCTCATGGATGACCAAAAACCGACTAAGACTCAACATGTCAAAAAATTAAATCTGGAACTGATAAACAAGTACAACAAAACCCACAACTATTCCTTGCTTGTACAGAAGAGATGGCTAGTCACATTCAGCCCACCGCCATGCTGAAAACTCATGGACAACTGCCCTACTTTGGAAACACAAGACAAAGCAATCGACAAATCATGCAAAGCATCACACCATATATGTCATGCCCAGGCAGAACCCTGGGAGTCATCACACTGTTGATGTACTTCAAGACTGGAGACTATGAGCAGCCTGGACAGATGGCTTCCAGACTAACATTTGGACTGGTTCCAAAAAGTACAGAGGCAGCAGCTAGAGTCCCGCTGAGAATGTAAAGATGGGAGCACATTACACTAGAACTCAGTATCCTTCACCGGCTCTGAGTCAAACGCAGAATCAAATCCGCTACAATGTCCACCGAAACATCTTCCCTAACCACTATCCTCTCAAACTGCCTCAGAGGACATTGAACACTCTAGGGCAACCTACATTTCTGGAAATTCATAAAACATGGATGTTCACTAGCCCACAACAAGACAAATGATACCAATACAATGAGCTCAATGACAACAAGTTTCATTGACTTCAGAGAACGGCACTCCTTATTCTGATAGCCGTGATACAGGACTCAACGGCAAACAAGACCTGCTGGTCTGACAAGCTGTCACAGCCATGAATTCCTCTCGACCTACTTTCCAACTTACGCTACACAAAGCAGTCAGCCACAGTCACGCCCCAGCAGAAAGCCCACTCATACATTGTGTGCTGCCTCTAACACTTATATAATATAAAGTATGCACCTTTCAACCAACCCACCACAATTAAGGTCTCAACAGAACAGCCTGCCCCAGATCCATCAAGGCACTCAGTGCAGAAATTGGCAGGATTTCACTGAGCAAGATGGGGACACATAGGGCATCACTCTGACCACACAGACCCTGTGTGCCCCTTCACAAGTCAACTAAGATTGGTACGCCCAATGTGCCTGCACCAGCATCTCAGGTTTGGCATCTTGCCTGTCTCTCTCACCCCACCAACTCCAATGCTCCTGTATCTCTTACTGCACCTAGCACCAAGAGGCCACACAAATGCCAGAAGTCATAGTATGCAAGACGTCATTGCATTGTCCCTTACCCTCAATGCTTACCATCTACATTTGATAGACGTAAAAAACAAAGCATAGGGTTTAAGCTGGCTATGAATGTGAATGTAGCATGTAACATATACACATATTTCTGGTATAACATACCTCTAATCACCCCATAAAATGTCTCTTCATCCATCTGGCATACTCCATGAACTTCAGACACCATAGGAGATTCAGTAAACTATTGCCCGCTTAGACACTGGGAGCACAACAGCATTCATCCATGTCAAGGCAGTATTGTAGTCAAACTATTGTTGAAGGGACGGATTCACCAAAGGGGTTGTATCAGTCACAGCATGATTCAAAAATTGTTAATAAGGAAGGGTCAGAATAGCCAATCAATGAAAGGACAACTTTTGTGCAATAAAAATACCACCTCACTATGCAAATAACCAAATTCTAGATGAAGGGAAGCCAAAATAGAGCGTCTTCACCAAGCTTAGAAAATTAGAATGAAGTCAATAGGATTTGAGAGGAAAAAAATGGAAAATACATGGACTGACCATACAGAAGCAGTTCAGCAAAAAGGGAAGGAAATGACCAGCAGGCAATCCCAAAATCAAGATACAATAGAAAAAATACATTCGGGCCAGTGGGAAAAAGAGTCTTTAAATAAAGTGTTTCTACACTAAATGATAATACAGACCCCTGGAATTGAATTACTTGAATCTGAATCCACTCAGGCCAGTCTTATAGATTCTAGGGAGAAACTGGCTCAATGTAAACAACAATACATCAAATAGATGAATCGTAACATTAGATGTAAAGTATGTCCCCTGCACCTTTGTTCGCCTCCATACGGCCCAGCTACTTCCTGTAGAATACTAATGGATTTATTATGCCTTGTACAATTCACGATATATAGAGAGTGAGGCATACCAAGCTAGACAGGAATGTGTAATTTCGCTGTCAGATGAGAGGTACACAGAGAAGCACCTCAACTGCCAGTTAAAAGGCTTGCTAGAGAGAGTAGCATAGTAGTAGAGTGTACAGGAGAGGAAATACAAATATACAAACAAAATACAGACACAGGAACAAAGTACCTCTGAGCACTATGTGGATGTCTATGTACAAACCTACCACTTGGATTTGCCTATGCCCAAAGGAATTGTGAGAGCACTCTGGAGAGTATGAAGACATGTTGTGATCTGAAATACTCAAGAAAAGTAGGTAGGTGTGTGATAAAGTCTACCACTAAATCCTCTAAATGAAACAACCTAAAGAGAATAAGTGTCTCTCTCTTATTGGAGAAGATCCTTTGTCATTATGCACAGGATCTCCTTTCTAACATACAGGATTCAAACCTAGGAAGGGGAACAGGCAGAATAATATGTTTCTCCTTTCTTTTCTTCACTGCAGCCATGTTGGAATGGATTACCATTTGTCTCACTGTAATCCGTCACTGGATAGCTCTCCGCTGCCTCATGCTCAATTCCTCTAAAATGGAAGTAATTTTTCTCCACCTTCCAATGCCATCCCTACTCTCCCTTCTCCTGTTCCCTTCCCGCTTGCATTTTCTTCTCCTTCGCCAGAGGCTTGCAGCCTTGGGGTCCTCTTTGTTATTGACCTCTGACTTCAACAATACATCACTACCACCACCTCTGCCACTCATATTAACCTTCCCAACATTCAGAAAAGGTGTCTATTTCTTACTCACCACTCTATGGCATTTCTAATCTACACTACTGTGCACAGAAATCTCTGCTACTGCTCATGCCAATTCCCTGGCCTTTCTCTCTACTCCTTGCTCCCTGGAGTCAAAGGCCTACATTTCGTTACCCGAATTCTCTACAAGCTACCCAGGACCATCCCACTCTGCTGGTTGGTGCTCCATGTACAACTGCTCCCTTTCTAAGTTCCTTCTTCTAACCTACAAAGCTATCAACTTTTCAACTCCCCCTACTTGCCATTTTGTTCCCTCCATTCCTCCACTGCACTTAACCTCACGGTCACATGCTCCCTCGATGCCGCCTCTCACTTTCTGCTTTTTTTCCCTACTCGCATTACTCCATTGGAACCCGCTGCCCATCACAATCAAAAACAGCCTGCCTAGAATCTCTTCAACGCTTTGTCTAAACGTCATCTACTGGTCAAAGAGGGAGCTAGTCACACCCCTTATCACTTCCCCACTACCAGACATTACAACTTCCTCAAGTGCTGCATGACAATATACGTTTGTATATTTGTACAGAACTACTCTTTAGTTTGCAGCACTTTCCTGAGGTTTTTTTGTTCAGTTAGTCTTTGTTACACTTTGATCACTTCATCATAAACTAGCTAACCAACTATTCTCATCTTTGTGTGATTTTACATGCACCCTTATGGGGATTTCCTCCGCATCAGTAAATGTGTTAGTAATTTCTGATCAAAATTGAATCCCTGTTCTCAAAATAATTTCCAATACGAATTCTGATACAAGAATGCTTGGGTCCTATAAAGCAGCTGAAAAGCCTCCATTGTGAGATTGAAGAACAATCTCAATTTAAGGTAGAGGAGGATAAGACCAACACAGAAATTTCAAAACCCAATGGATTGAAATCCTTTCTAAAGAGTCAATAAACATGCTTACCTCAAAGCATGAAACTCTGATTAATAATATTAACGCGTACATTTGAAACAGGAGACAGACAGGCAGTAGCATTCATAAAACATTTGTGTCAATAACACACGCGTAGCAATATTATTATCCCTCTATAAATTGAATATTAAGTACCTTGTTTCAGCTTAGCAAAAGAGGTCCCAGAAATTGATGAGAGGATGATTTTGTAGTCAAAGGATGCTCTGCTGACCAAGTTGGACTGGACCCTTATCCTGATGCTTTTGCTATGGGAATGCCAAGCTCAACAAAAAAATCTAGCTCACTAAGATTAGATATTACTTTTATCAGGAGTGATGAAACAAGATGCCCATGGATCAGTACCTTCTGACTTCAAGAACATGATTCACCAGACAGCCTTTGTCACCATGAACCCATCTATTGGGATGATGAAAACCCTCAGCTTAATCAGATCTGAAGAAAAGATACTGTGAAAGAAATGTCATGACAAAGGGAAAAACACATTGCTGCCCAAGATCTAGTCGACCCAAAGTCAGAAGCAGAACATGCATTTGATTTCTCGTTAGCATTAAAGGCTGCTTCTCATGGACATTTGTATATGGGTCAATAAGTGATGTACCCTTTCTTCATTTCTGCACCCTGCACCACAATAAGCCACCTATCACACATATGTATTATATTCCCTATTTCCCATACTCCTAAAGGTAATCTAACTCCACCACTCCTCTCCCTCCATGTTGTGGTGATAAACATAAAGTGGCCTTATGAACGTGGATAACATCTCTCTGGCAACGCTTTTAATGTGAACTGTTATGGCCTACACTGGATTACAATTAAAACAAAATAATAATAGTATCAATAATTGTAAAAAATATAATTGTATGTCCTAAGCAACAAATAAAAATAAGTCTTTGAAGATAAATGGATCTGTCGTGTGACTTGGTCTCAACCTCTCCACCAGTGCTCAAATCATTGTTCTGTATTTCATTTTTAGTATTTTTCGTTATGCAAACTGAAATAAAGATGAAAAGTATGTAAAATTAGGGTTATGATATAGGGAAGTACTTAAGGGGAGCAGCAAACAGAGCTGGGTCCAAACCTTTGCACTTTCGTGGGTTAACCTGTACCCTCCCGGTTGGTAGGGCAACTCTGCCTGTCAAGGGGCTGACAGGGAGCAGGGGACCTGCCCCCAGTGGATGCTTGCCCCCAACGGGGCGGGCTAGAATTCCCTCTAAATGTGAACTGTGGATACGTCTTTATCAGTTGGGCTCAGATCTCCACAGAAAGCAGAACATTCAGCTCCAATATCTGTACTGTGGTATGATTGCAACTTTCAGCAACAATGTTTATAGCAGGTACCTAAGCAGCTCTCATCCCATGTCCGTTTTCTTACATTCTGAACCAGCAGTAAATCAGCCCTTTTTTGTATATTCACTTGGCAGCCAACCATGTTACTGGACGATGTATTCCTAATGCACATATAGAACGCCAGACAACAGAACATGCATTGAATAGACACTACATGTACTCAATGAACACACCCCCTCTGCACCCGCAGGGCAAGAAAACGGGCCAATGTCTATAAAATAAGGTTCTATTTCCACATGAACATAATAAGTACTCCCTGGTTTGTCTCGCTACAACATGATCTCCTAGTTATACAAATCACCAATGACAAATACCAAACATCCACTTGCCGTGGGTTCCCTCACTCGATGATTGGACATACACCATACATATCATAATTTCTTTTTTCAGTGGTTCAACTCAACTCATAAAACCTGCTCGGCGCAGGGCTCAATCCAATGCAATTCAAGGCAACTCAATAAACCACTGCTTCATGAGACATTATTTTATGTTACTGAACACATACCTGATTGGAGAACTAAGTCCCTACCTACTCATAGGAAGTTAAGACAAACCATGAATCATATTCGCATGGCATGAATGAAAGAAACACGAAAAACGTCTTGCAATGACATGTAAAGTATGTCTGTCTATTCGCATTTGCATTAACCCTTAGCAGAAAAGTAATAGTTAAAAACCTCACAGCCTAATGCTCTGATTGTGTAGACAACATATCTCTGTGTGGACCCAAACACATCAGAGCCTAATGTTCTGGCAATGCAAACCCCACGTGCGTGTGGGATCCTGCCTATCTTTGTCTAGCGCCAGCCAGCCCTGCCTCTGTTAAACCAGAGTTTTTATAATGTTTTTCATATATGGTCTGCGATATGGATGCTCTAGGCTACTCGAAAATGTACACTAAATGTACACTAAATCTACAAACTCGGGAATAGGTAAACAAAGGTTTTCTGCTGTGAACGTCAGAACTTTCAAAATATAAACAAAATCTAAAAACAAGAGAAAACGCAAAATAGGCCAAAAATGGCCTCTATGTCGAGGAAATCCCCTCTTCTTACCAATGCTCACTGCTTGCATCTATTAAATCCCACGTGTGGCGTTCTTATTTTTATGAACAAAATGTTCAGAACCCGCAAAAAATCAACAAAGACTCCAAGCTGGTGGACAGTGTTAGGGGGAATTCTCCAAAATGTGCTCATTCCCTTCACCTTAGAGACCCCCAGCAACTTTGCTGGATTTTGAGGACTTGATTTATTTACCTGGAGAGAGTGTGACCCTTTTTCCCCACTCTTTCATGCCTTTTGAAATGTATTTTACTCTTGTGTTTTCTTTGGTTATGGAGTTTTAGACAACTCCATAGGCATCATCTTTTCATTTGTGTCACACAGCACCCTCAGTGCAGTGGCACAGGGAAGGGAAACCTTTTCAGGCTTTCACAAGGTTTAAATACCTTCTCTGGGATAAACTACTGTTCCCCAGAGTAAGTAAAGTGAAATTGACTTTACTAATCTTTTTAAATTCCTAGACCCATCACACCCTAGCTTACAATAGAGTGCTGGAGGGGTTACCTAGTATCCCCTGTGTCCAAATACTCATGTAGCAGTCAAATGCTACCCTTTCTTCTCGAAATGGCTGATGACAGTGGTATTACAACAAACTACCATGGTTTTTCCCGACCGCGAACACCGTTAGCGTTAAATCGCGGGTGCCATGTTTTTCAAGATGGCGTATGAGCCCCCTCTGTAAAAACAGGGGCGGTCTTCTTTTTTCACAGTTTCTTCATGGTAAGGTCCTTCTAAAGTTTTGCTCTGTACGCCAAACCAGGTTCGGTTCCTTTGTTCATTCGCCTTTGGTGGGCTTCCGGAGTGAAGACCGTCTCTTGCGTCCGAGTGTCTGGGGTGGGCAGGAAGGGAGGTGGCTGAAACACCCTGTGCTTAGTCTCCTAGGAGACGCAAATGCACTCTGTGGTGATTGGCTGGCTGACTGTCCGGCAAGGACAGCCACCCTGCTGGGTGAGTGACAGCTAGGCTGGAATGAATGGGAGAGAACTGAATAAAAGGCGAGTCTCTTGGTTTGGAAGGCAGAGTCAACCACTGGAACGAAAGAAACCCGAAGACGAGCTTGAAGAGGACGGCTGCTGCAACTCCTGGACCATTGGTTTGCCTGGTCAAGCCCTGCTGCAGGTCTGAATCACTAAGTTCATCTCGACAGAGAAGCCCTGCAAGGACGACTTCTCCCTTTGAGTTGCTGGGACCAATCAACTTGACACTAAGCCACCTGGATACCTTTCTCAGAGCTGGTTGTATTTTCCTCAGAGTGCTGCAGGAAACCGAATAACCAGGGAGAGGGACACCAGCTTGCGTGCTTAACTACAGCTACCGGAATTGAAGATTTGCCAGTTGCCGGCTTTTTGACCAGTCCCATTGCAGTGCAGGAGTCCCCCGACGTCCTCCCTCTTGACCCCATGACTGAGGCCTAGGAACAGCGAGATCTGCAGGAACTGCCAGGAACAGAGGTCACCAGCTGCATCATTTTCTTCATTTGTAAAGGTACTGTAAAATCATACTGCGAGTGGTTACCTCTCACAGTGAAAATGCTTGAAACTTTCACAACTGACAGGCCTAATCAGCTTGTGACCCAACATATGATTTGTCTTGCTACAAACTATTCCTAAGAACTTTTGCAGAGACTTTTCTGTTCATCTACTAGAACTGCTTTGTCCTATCCAAGACTTTAGCCCATTGACTTTGGCGTAGCCTATTGAATTGAATTGACTCTTCTGGTAAACTCAAAATATCTGCACTGCCTATGAAATAACTGTATTCTTTCTAAGGTCAATTAACATATGCCTTTTTGCTCTTCCTTCAGAGTATTCTGAATGCCTCAGAAACTTAGAGTGTTCAGTACTGAAGTATATTTGCGTGTGATTACATTGCCTTCTTCTTATGCATGTTTTATAACTGACAGGTAAATAAATTAATAAGTATTTAACAAAGAAACCTTGAGTGTAAGAGTTTATTTGAACACCTGTGATTGTAGACCTCGGTGTAACATCATTACAGCTCACATTCCATCTTGAGATATGCCTGGCTGCTCAGCTCCACTACCAAAAACTGTGTAGTAGCTTACACCTGTAGTCATAGTTGTGTGTAGTGGTCCCAAAGGGTACTGCATACAAACTTTGCCTAACAGAGAGATCAGCAATATTTAAGTTCTTTGCCTTTATCAAAACATATTCTGCACCGCTGTGTCTGGGGCATCTGTCACTGTGTACAGTCGACAAGGTCAAAAGGCATCTATACGCTGCACCCTGTGCTCGCAGCTAAAACAGGCTTCTGAATAAGGCCTTTTATGTAAATTGCAGTTTTACACAGAATAGCTTCCATGTTTTAAAAGGGTCTCATTAAACACTAACTCTATATGTGCATTGTGTGTATGAAAATAAGTATTTGTATATATGTCATACTATATAGCACCTTATTCCACTATTTTCCATGAGCTATATAAATTAATGGGCATATGCTAGCTTAGAAAATACATAATTTCAGAAAGCATTCTCATTCTAATGTTGAATATTTTTATCCACACCACTGCGCCATATTGCACCCCTTTGCCAAAGGGATAAGAAAACTGTCAAAAATTGAGGAAATAACCCCATGCGCGCCAAATCTGAAAAATTGTGCATGGTGCAAACACCACCAAAGAGCTGCACATCCTGTCACACACACAGGCAAAATTGGTGTAAAAACAGGAATCACTGCTGTCATCTGTCATCTGTCACTGTCACTTGAAACAAGGCCACAGAATGGATAAAATCCGAAAATGCACTTAAACACAGTCTTCTAATCAATGGAAACCTTCAAAGTGCTGTTTTGGCACTAAATTCAGTCATTTTCCCCAGTGAATTATTGAAAGGAAAGTGTGCTGAAATCATGGATTATCCAGGCAGTCAGAGGAATCCAGGCCTCACTGACTGACAGCTACATCAGAAAATTAGCTGTCAAATCCTGTTTAAAAGTGTTTCTATTTCCTGATTAAGTGGCAAAAATCACCTCTGTAAGTGAAGGGCTAATTCTTTTAAAATGTTTAAATCCTTTACAAACTGTGCTTATATTTTATATGGGAAATGAAATTTAATGTTACAAGGCCCAGTCTGGGACCAATCCACTATGTAATTCTGATCTGATAGCTTGGCCTGGGAAAACTGACATCTCTGCTTGACACTTCCTTGAGAACAGGAAGGCTAATGGCTGTTAATGGTTCCAGCATAATGAAAACAAAGAAAGCCTCAGACATTTGTCTCCTAGCTGACCCAAGGACAAAGGAAGGCTTGGACATCCACCTTCCTAAAGGATGGGCCAAATGTGGAGTAGGTTTCTCAGTGAACTTCAAAGGACTGGCCATTTGCTCACTTTCAAAGTAAGAAAAATAACCTGGACTGGATTTTGAATGGAAATTACTTTTTTTGCTTCAGAACTTTATGACATTTAACAGGACAGTCAAAATAAGTAGACAAGTGAAAAATACAAACTTATAAATCTTAACTCATGCTAGACAGTTGAAGATGTTGTAGGAGTTCGTACTACATAAGGAACCAAAGATACACTAAAACACTGATTGTGGCAAAACTATTAATGTTGCAAGCTTAAATTTGTATGTACATGAGCCCCCGATCCGTGCACAGAAATGTATCAAATTAGAAATGATTAATACAAAGTGTTATGGGTACAATTGATAAAAATCCATAGAATGACCAATACAGCTCTCACAAAGATGGGAAGTGAATGTAAATGTAGATAATCGAGTATAAAGTATATGTGTACAATATTATGAGGGTACATAATGGTAGAAATGTACATTTGTGCAAAAGTATGTTTTGGGTAAAAATTCAGGTGGCAGTTCCTAAATCCTGTCATAAGATGACAGCTCTGTTTAGACTGACAACCAGGACAAAGCACACGCAGTAGCCACTCACAGACATGGGGGTGTGTTTTGAAGTTCGGCCCACACCATAAACTGGGGGTTGGCATTTGTAATGCATAAATATAGAAGTTTCACTACACAAAAGACACACTGCTTCCAGAACACACTGATTCCAGAACCCTTCCAGATGTCCATGCAGCACCTTATTCCAGAACTCTGCAACTTATAGCTGACTCCAGAAATCTTTGAAAGATCCAGATTTCTTCGCAGAATCCAGACTCTAGCATTGCAAAATTATTGCTAGCCTGACCCAATTGCAAATATCCCAAACTTGAAGGGATTTAATTCTGATTCAGCTCGGCTTGCTACCACTAAGGTTGGCCTGCTGAAAACTTGCATCCTGCTATCTACCGTGTCCAGTAACCAGAAGGGGCCCTTCCAAATCCAGGCTGAGGTGCAGGCCAAATTGACCAGAACTGCCTTGCTGATCTAATCACGCTAGAGGTGCATTGCTGCCGGTAGACCAGATTGAATTCATTGAGCAGAGCTGATGGTCCAATTTAATAACTTCTCTGTAAGTATTAACAGGAAGAACAGTGACCCTTAGTATATCTGCATTGTATTATCCCTATCTCAACCCATCCCATCTTTAATTCAGAGCTCTAGTAGGGCTAGAATCCTTCTTGCGCTGATTGTTTTACCTGTGTTCCAAAACCATAACTCCATAGTGATTCTGAATAACTAAAGTAAATCCCAGGAAGTAGTAGAGTGTCCACAACAGGGCGGGTTACGCTGATCACGTGACTGTAAGATCATCTGTGGCATTCTCTTTTTCATAGTCATAATATAGTGTAATCAAACCCATCTGTCATTTTCAAAAGCGCATTTCTGTTTTCAATTTCATGCCTATTTTGCAAAAACGCCTCTCCCTAAAACCTCTATAACTCCTTCAGTTTTAAAGATAGAAACAGAATATCAACTCTCATTGATACCTAACATCCTTAGCTATTTCCACAACTAAAAACTGCATCTTGGAACAGTGATTTTGACCCATTTCTCTTTAATATCGCATAGTAAAAGTTTGCCGCAAATTTGCAAAATTCCCAAGTTTACACGTGTCAATTCCCCATTTCAAAGTGCTTTTTCCATCCCATCCTAATTTCACGTGTGTATTGTTGTTTATATTACAGCTCATGTATGTTAGGACCTGATTAGTGTTGCTTTATTTAGAACTTGTCTCCATTTAAGCATTTTTGCACTCTTTTGCTGTATTTCACAAAGCCATTTTCACCTGTCATTTTCAAAATGTCATTTGCCAAAATAAGGTTTTCTCTCTTGTTTGGGTTGGAGGATTGTCTATAACTCTAGACATTGGGCCTCATTACAACTCAGGCGGTAAGGGGTTTACGGCGCCGTAAACAGCGCCGACCCTTACCGCCTGAGTACGAGGTCCCTTAGCGCCATGGCGGATTTAACACCTGCTTTTAGCAGGTGTTAAAATCCATGGCGCTAAGGGACCATGGAGTTAATTACGCCACCGTAATTTACGGTGGCGTAATTAACGCCTTCCCCACTCCCATTATGCCCATTGGGGCAAAAATGGGAATGGGGAAGGGTAAATGGGGATTGGGGACTTACCGCCCCGCCAAGGTCGGAATGGGGCGGTAAGTCCGCCAACCACCATGGCGTAAACGTAGTTTACGCCATGGTGGTAAAGTCACGGCCCAGGCGGTAAGTTACCGCCTGGGTCGTAATGAGGCCCATTGTATTTAATTCCTGAAAACCTGCTGATTACTCACATTGGTGTAGGATTGCTCCTTTGTATTTAAACAAAACTTTGCAAGGGGAACATTAACCTAAACGCTATCTGTGTGCAAAACAAACTGTTCTTTTTCCCTGTGTTTTCCATTTTGCCTCCTTATACGTGAATTCAATTGCTTTGCTTATCTTTTTGAATTGTATTGTCACCCTTTGGGTGATTGCTGCCCCATATAGATCTATATTAAACCTATGCGTGATTGAATATTAAATAAATAAATAAATCTTTACCTTTACAAACTAGCCTGATTCCTGGTTCAGTGTGACCTGGGGGGTATTTTCAGAAGGGTGTGATATGAGTGGTATATCATTCAGAATATTGAACTTATAGACACAAATAAAATAAGGGTTTCATTTGCGCACTACTGCTAGGCGAGACTTGGGTGTGTGCCTGATTGAAATCCCTTACACTAAAGAGATGCTGTATATTTCTAACCATCTGGTGCCTTGCTGTGAAACAGGTGAAAAAGCTGAGGGAAGTGCAACTAAGCACTTCTAAGTTCTGTGCTGCAAGTTGAATATGACATCAAGCAATGAGGCACCTGCAAGTGCATGCACTAATCAATCAAGTAATGGCTAGTCAAACACTAAAAAGGACTGCTTTACCCTTTCAGGTTTTCTATCTGATTCTTACTAGGCCTCAAAAACTCAATATCTTCACTTATGGTTTATGATCTCACATGAAGGCGCACCTTTCCTAAACTTGCTGACCTCATGTAGGGATATTTGAGCAAAAACACATGTCATCATGAGTCCTCTGCTGGTGGCTTTTGTCACAAAATCATGCCCGATGTCATGTGTGACTGGTCAGAGTTGTGTATTCGCTCAGGGCTGGGTGGCCAGATTCTGCATTAAGGTTTTTTGGCCAATAGCCTCTTTCAAATTGTGGAATCAAACATTTCAGATGGGTGGCCACTGTCTACCCAAGAGGCAAAGGCCCTGATTATTGCTGTACTGAACTTGATGCTCAATTGGCAGAATTCAACCTGGGATTTTGGAGCCCTTTGTGACCCCTGCATCCTACCACATAAGGCCTTTAAAGGACCACATTGAAACACAACTTTTCTTGTACATTGCAACTCATGAGCTTCTTCACCCTTCTGTACTCTTAAGTTTTGTAGCTTTCTGATACTGCCCATTGCCTACAATTAGAAGTCCAGAAATCTTTTCATCATGGGTGTACAATTGGGCATGTCTCTCGCACCACACGGTCTGCCATCTGTTAGCACAATGGGCAAAAGTACACCCACAGAAGAGGATATTTAAGCTTCTAGGTCAGTTTGTGATGTGAGGTGTTTTATAGGAGGTGGAGGTCGTGCTGTACTATATATGAGAAAACAAACTTCTTTCATAGTTATGAACACTAACATTCCTTCTCATGTCGCTTTACTGTACTTTTAGGCCCTTTTGTAAGGTTACTGATTCAGTTATTCAAGAGGAGGATGAAAAACGGTGTCACAGCTGAACTGTTTTAGCTGCATGTAACTTACAGATTGAAGTTACAAATAGAGTGAAATACAGTGCTCAGGTGAGAACTAGGTTGGAAATGGAGGACTGCAATGAAATTCAGACTTCAATGTGCTTTGGCATACAATAAAACCTCCCTCTTCCTGTGGAAAAGTCTCTCTCTTAATGTCCTGGTGCACTGAGTGGGTGGGCCTCCAAAGGGACTGCCACCAGTGGGATGGAAAGGAAACTTTACTTTTTGTAGTGTTTATGAATAGTGAGTTAAAAGGTGTATTTTGAGTATGTTCTACGCTGTCACCCCGGATCTGTCATGTGAATAAGGAGAGCAGATACTATGTGCAAAAAATTTCCTGAAGATAGGCAAGATCCACACTGACATGATCTTAAAAGACTGAACATGTCCATTGCTCTTGAATATTCCAACAAGTTGGCTTTCGGAAAGAGGACTCTTCATCTGAAAGGCCAGCTTGTTGAAATAATCAAGTGCAATGGACATGTTTAGTCTCTGAAGATCTAGTACTCCACAGCAGACACAATTAGTGAAGTTCCATGCACAGATGGGGCATCTCCAAGCGTGGTTCAAGAACCATTGTGATCTTTGAAAGCACAATTGACACATCCTTTTTTTTTTTTAACTTTGTTTATTTTAAATCAAGGCAGGATGGCAAATATACAAATCATGACATATCACAAGCAATGCTTATTCAGGTTCTTCGATCCCCAGTCCTCATTTCCCCCATTAGGTTTCCTCCCTCCCACCTCCCTTCGGCCTCTCCCCCCCTCAGGTTTGGCGGCGGAATTTACCCTTCTGGGTTGTCCAGTTCGCCCCTTAGCGTCTATGTGTCTTTTCCAGGGTCCTCTTGGTGTTTCAAGATCCATCGGGCCCTGGTCGGTTTGTAGGTTTGGGCGGGGAAGCGCTGGTCGCATTCCAGCACCGGGTTCCAAACGTTCTGAAAGCGGTGGAGCGTTCCCGCCTGTGCTGCCGTGACCTTCTCCCCGATCAGGATGTCCCAGAGTTTAGACCACCATTGGGCTATGTTAGGTTCTTCTGGGGATTTCCAGGCCCTGGCCAACACCGTTTTCCCCGCCAGGTGGCAGTGTGTCAATAGTTTAGACTTGGTCCCGGAGCGCGGGTAGATCGCGGGGATCGGAGCTCCCAGCAAGACTGGTTCAGGTTCCAGAGGAATCATCGATCCCGTAATTTGTGCGATGGTCTCTAGGCATGTCCTCCAGAACTGTCGCATCTTTGGGCAGGCCCACCACATATGGAAGAAAGAGCCTGGGTGACCACATCCTCTCCAGCAGGCATGATCCACATGTGGGTTCATGTGGTGAAGTCGAAGGGGTGGGTAATACCACCGGAGGAGCACCTTGTACGCACATTCCCTATTAGTAACACAGGTGGAGGAGGTATGTGTTCTGGTCCAGATGTCCACCCAGGTTTGGTCCTCGACCGGATGGCCCAGGTCTGTCTCCCATTGAGCCATGCAGCGGGTCCTTGAGGACAGGAAGTCCCTTAAGAAGCACCTATATAGGGTGGATACCCTGCCCCGGGTTGGAAGGTCCCCCAGTGTCAGCTCCAGGGCGGTGGGCGGGCGAGTTGCTGCCTGCAGAGTCTGGGGGTGCGAGCACCAGTGGCGTAGCTGGATATAGGTGAATCTGTCCCTTTCCTGGAGTTGGAACTTCTCCTTGCATTGGGCAAAGGTGAGGGGTGTCCCTCCCATATATAGCTGGTCTATGGTCTCCAGCCCGCCCTTTATCCAGTTCCGGAAATTGCAGGGGTCTGCTCCGGGTGAGAAGGATGGGTTATGGAAGATCGGGGAGCGTGGGCTCAGTCCCCTGGGCACTCCCTTCTGCTTTAGGGCCCAGTCCCAGGAGCTAAGGGTGTGCTTAGTTGATAGGAGGAGGTCTCCCCAGTGTGTTCTAAGGGGGGGCGAAATGTGTGGCAGAAATCGCAAGGGTAACGGTGTTTGTGATTGTTCCAGCTCTACCCACCTGGGGCGGTTTGTTATGGTTTGCCATGCCTGAAACTGTGTTAGTTGTGCTGCCACACTATAGGCCCTCAAGTCCGGGACCCCCAGACCTTCTAGCTTGGAGCCCCCCAGCATCATTTTGAGAGGGATTCTCGCTCTCTTACCTTTCCAGATGAATTTCAGCATTTTCCTTTGAATGTCCTTGAGGGTTGGTGTGGGGATCGCTACTGGGAGGGAGGCGCAGGCGTATAGGAACCTCGGCAGTAGGTTCATCTTGCATGCTGTGATGCGCCCCAGCATTGAGATCTCTTGGGTCTCCCATCGCTTCAAATCGCCTTCCAGTTCTTTCAGTAGCCGGGGAAGTTGGCTTTGTATGTGTCTCTTGGGTTAGCTGGGATGTGGACCCCTAGGTAGGGGATGGCCTTCTTCACCCATGTCATCGGGCACATCGTCGTCAGTGGCTCTCGTTCTGCTGGGGTGAGCCTGATGCCCATGGCCGAGGATTTGTCAAAGTTTATAGTGAAGCCTGAGACCTCACCATAGGTGGTAAGTTCTCGTATTGCCTGTTTCAATGATGATCGGGCTTCTGAGATCGTGAGCAGGACATCGTCCGCGTATAGGGCGATTTTATGTTGGTTGGGGCCGTCCTGCAGCCCTTTAATTTGATCGTTCCCCCTAATCCTTTGGGCCAAAGGCTCCATGGTGAGAGCGAAGAGTAAGGGCGATAGCGGGCATCCCTGCCGGGTTCCGCATGATAGGGGGATCGGAGCTGAGCTGTGTCCATTAATTCTTAGACTCGTACTTGGGCTCTTATAATTGGCCAGCACCATTGTCTGAAAAGTTGACCCAAAGCCGAAGGCCTCTAGGGTAAGTTTCATAAAGGGCCAATCTACACGATCAAATGCCTTGGCTGCGTCCAGAGCCACTAAGACCAGTTTTTGGGAGTTCCGGGAGGCGAGGTCCACCAGGTTCAGGGTTCTCCCTATGTTGTCTCCCGCTGATCGATGGAGGATGAAGCCTGCTTGGTCGGGATGGATGATCTTCGGGAGAACGCGATTCAGGCGGTTTGCCAGGATTTTTGAATATATATTTGCATTAATGTTCAAGAGTGCTATCGGTCTGTAGGAGGCTAGACTCCTTGGGTCCTTTCCTGGTTTGGGCAGGAGGATGGTGGTTGATTCCTGCATCGATGGGGTGACGGCGCCTGTGTCTCTGAAGGAGTTGAACAGGGTCACCAGATGGGGGGTCAGTTGTGGCCTGAATAGTTTATAGAATCTGGTCGAAAAGCCGTCCGGGCCTGAGGCTCGTGTTTTAAGCGACTTGATGGCCTCCTCGACCTCCTCCCCCGTGATGGGCTCCTCCAATTCATCTCTCGTTGTGTTGGCGAGATGGGGAACCGCTGCCCTCTGTAGATAATCCACCTGTTGCTGTCGGTTCCGAGGTGTTGCCTTCATGATTTGGGTCAGGTAGTCTGTCGCGAGCTGTTGTTTTTCGGGCTCCGAGTATCGGGTGACCCCCTCGGGATCACGCAGGCCTGCAATCGTGTTGGCGCGTCTCCGTTTGGCTAGTTTGGCCACCAGGAACTTGTTCGCCTTGTTGCCCTTCGCGTAATATGATTGTTTGGCTTTTGCCATCATTAGGGCGGTTCGTTCCGCGTAGTGGGCTTCAAGCTTTTTCCTCGCTGATCGCATGATCCGTTGCGTCTTAGGGGACCAGTCTTTTTCTTTGTGGATTGCCTCAGCTTCTCTTAGTTCGTTTTCTAAAGCTATTCGAGTCTGGTGTCTGTTCCGGTGGTAGGCCGCTCCCTGAGTGATGAGGGAGCCCCTGATTACTGCCTTCATTGCGTCCCAGTTATTTGCCAGTGAGGTGTCCGAGGCTGGGTTTTCGTCAAAGAAGTTTTTAATTCCTGTCGCAATCTTGTCTCTTGTAGCCATGTCATTGAGAATCGGGTCATATAGGGACCATTTGCGTGGGTTATTGAGATTGCGGTCCTGAACCCGGAGTTCCAGGAACACTGGAGCATGGTCGGACATGGCTCTAGTGCCGATGGTGACCTCTTTGACTGAGGGGAAGGTGTGCGGGGAGATCAGGAATAAGTCGATCCTTGAGAAAGTGCGGTGTACGAACGAGTAGAAGGAGTAGTCTCTTTCGTCGGGGTGAAACACCCGCCACGAGTCTATTATCTCCAGAGACCTGAACAGCCGGAGGAGGCTGAGTGCTTGGGCGAAATTGCTTGGAGTCGGGGGGTGTGACCGGTCTTTAGTGGGGTCGGGAACCCCATTGAAGTCCGCTCCGACAATTGTTTGGCCCTCCACAAAACTAGCGAGAGTCGTGCCCAAGGAGTCGTAGAAGAGTGATTGTCCCGTGTTAGGGGCATATACCGAGATGAGGGTGTATAGGTCTCCCAACAGGAGGCATTTGACTGCTGTGTATCGGCCTTCCGGGCATGTTTTTGTTTCCAGGATTTTCAGGTTCAAGTCTTTTCTAAAGAGAATCGCCGTGCCGCACTTTTTGCTTGGGCCGGAGGCAAAAAATTGAAGCGGGAATGATCGAGAACGAAGCCGGGTCACGTCCGCCGGCAGCAAGTGGGTCTCTTGGAGCATAGCTATCGCAGCGTTTTTGTCCTGGAGCTTTAATAAAATTGCCTTTCGTTTGTTAGGGGAGTTCAGTCCGTTAACATTTAGGGAGAGGATTCGCAGAACTTGGTGGTCCAGAGGAGTCCCATTCTCTACTCTTGAGTTGGGGGGGGGAGTTTGGGTCGATGGTTCAGCTGCCATGTTTGTCATGAGATCTTGTAGTACCATCCTGCAGTTGAGGTTTTAACGCGGGGCCCCAACGGGGGGCCGCAACTTTAACTGGTGGGTAGACCGACATTGTAGGTACGGGCCTACCCTTGGCCAACGGGGCCGGTTGTCCCATCGTGTATCAAGTACTGTGGGTTTCCATGGAACGAAAGTTGAAAAGTGTCCTTGGAGTGGGTATGAACCGTGGGTATGGTCCGCCGTCTCCGCCTTCGAGGCTCGTCAGACTAGGCGTTATGTAGCGGATCCGAATTCAGGCCGGGTCAGAGGAGACCAGGGAGAGACGCAGTCAGAACCTGGAGGTGCGGGGGGCGCCATTGCTCATCTCTTTTTGTTGATCCGCTGGGTTGATGGCCATGGCGTACGTTTAGGTTTCGGGGAGGAAAGCGGCCCGGAGTCCTCAGCCCCCTCCGGGGTTGGTGTGGAGAGTTCCTGGGGTGAATTTGGATGCATGATCCTCTCCGCATCCTCCAAGTGACTGATCCGGCGTAGGGTGCCTTTATATGTGAATTGTAGAGCCGCTGGAAACAGCCATCTGTAGCGGACTTGCTGCTCCTGAAGGAACAGTGCCAGAGGTCGGAGTGCTCTTCTTTTCTGGAGGGTGAGAGGTGAGAGGTCCTGATATATTTGGAGTGGCATGCTCTGAAATGTAATTTCCTCCCCTTGGGGCCTGATCGCCAAAATCGCTTCTTTGGTTGTAAAGAAGTGGACCCTCGTAATGACATCTGGAGGGGGGTCAGAGACTGCCCCACGACGCGGGCGAAGTCTGTGGGTGCGATCTAGCAAAAGCTGAGATTTATCCAGGTCTGGGAGGAGGGCCTCAAAGAAGCGTCCCACGTAGTACGCTAGCTTGTTGTCGGGGACGGAGGTTGGGACCCCCCGAATGCGGAGATTATTGCGACGCGCCCTATTTTCAAGGTCTTCATGTTTAAACTCCAGGATCTCGCATTTCTGATGCAGGGAGTCAATGGCTCTTCGCATTTCCCCTAGAGTGGTGGCGTGGTCCCGCGAGTGGTCTTCGATTTCTCCGAGCCTCTGTTCGGCCTCCGTAAGCCTTTGGTCTGTCTGTTCGATTTTGGTGGTGAGTTCTGACAGGCATGAGCGGAACTCCAACTTGATGTCCGCCATGAAGGCTATCAGGTCCCCTTTGGTAGCGAGGGCTCCCCCGTCCTCTTGTTGTTTCTGTGGAGTGAGTTTGGGCGGCTCTTGCTTCTTGCTTTTATCTAGCGTAGTGAGCATGGTGGAGATATCTGCGCCCTTGCCAACCTTCGTTTGCCTAGACATGATGATCGTGTTTGGTGGTCTTGGCTGGAAGAGTTGCGGCGGGGCCAAAGCTGTGCGCCAGCCGCCTAGGAGAGTTCAAGCATGGGAGTGCGAGTGATTCCGCAGCAGACTGGGTCGCTAGCTGGATGGGTGGGCCGAGGCGCCCCAGGAAGCCCCGAGTGGTGCATGAGGGGAGGGCCCGCGAGATCGAGCTTCTCTGGGTGGCTCTCTGGGCTTATCTCGTGGCCTCCGTGTTTCCCCTGTCGACCTGGGCCGAGTGCAGCCCCCGATGAAGTTCTCACATGTTCTCCGGGCAACCCCGGCATGATCTGGCTGGATCCGTGTTGGCGGGTCCGTCTGCTACTCCCCCTCGGTCCCCCTGAAGCCCGTCACCATCAGGTTCGCAATATGTTGTTGAGTTCCGGCGCGGGCGCCATCTTGGTTTCTTCGAATGGCGACGGGGGAGGGGTTCGGTCGCTAAGTTCTAGGAGAACGCTCCAGCGTTCGGAGGTCATTGTAAACCAGGTAGTGCCTCATCGGTTCCGATCGCCGTAGATGGCCTTGGCGACTAGGATACTCGGTCAGAACCTCTTGAATTTGGTGGCGGCGGCGGACATCCCACGGGCGGCCTCAAGGGAGCGACCACATCGATGGCGCTCCAAGCCACGCCCCCTGACACATCCTTTTTAAAGGAGACCATTATCTGTGGGTTGCTTGTCCCACATTTGTAATATTTGTATGGCCAGGACACCCACAAACGAGACATGTTTATGGAAAATGACACAAAATCCTTCACTAGCTGAAGCATTCGTGAGAGTCAGAGCCTCTGTTGGGTCAGTATCCCTCCTGAGGTGCCAAACCTAAGTACGATGTAAATGGCCTTGCAACTGTAAGCGTTTTTGAAGCATGTTTACAAATGCATTAATAATGCTGAGCCGTTGGATGACATCACACATTTGTGTTCAGAGGAATTTTCCAAGGAAATTGACTGCAGGACAATAGCCCAGGTGGAAAATGTGTAAACAATCCTTCCAGTGGTCACTGAAAGAATGTTGCCATGCCAGCCATGTGATCCTGTATCCCCATGAATGAATTTTGTAATGTCAGCCTTATCGCATTTTTTGTAAAATAGATAAGAGACTATGGGCCTCATTACAACCTGCCAGTCCGGGACCGTACAAAATCCGCGACGGCTGTAAAAATGTTTCCGTGTCCGCAAGGTTGCGGAAAAACCATCTGATTACACGCTGTCGGTCGTGCGCACAACACGGACTCGGAAACGTTGTTACCGCCGTCACGGAAAACCCCACGGAAATGGAAATAACGCAGCCACAAGTGGCGCAAAACCCGTTTCCGCCTCCGCCGCCACGGACACGGAGCCGGAAATACCATGATCGCCAAAACAGGAAACAGAGAGGCGGCCGTCATATAAAAGCACAATCCATTGCCATCCAGAGCCAGCACAATCCTAACTCTGAGAAGCCAAAAGGGACCACCAGCATGTCTGCCAGGATTCCTGCTCAGAGGCAGCGCAAACAGCGCTTCAGCGAGGCGGAGATAACCGTCTTGGTGGAGCACATTGTGGACAATGTGGAGATGCTGTTCAGTGCCGACCAACGGCGTGCCACACAGCAGCGGAGGAAGGAGGTGTGGGCCGAAGCTACACGCAAGTGCACCGCTGTGGCCGTGGCAGTGAGGAGCGTGAAGGACTGCCACAAGCGGTGGGACGACCTGAGGCTGAGGGTACGCAACCTCATTTCCACGCACCGCCAACGCAGCAGTGGGACAGGCGGAGGACCCCCTTCCCCACTGAGGCTGCAAGCATGGGAGGAGCATTGCAGTAGCGTCCTCCACCTAGAGTGGATCCATGGGATCGGGGAGGCTGAGGCAGGAGTGAGCCCACCTGCAGATGCCGGTAAGTGCCCAAACATGAATGCCACATGTAAATATGCAGTTGTGAGTACTGGGCCAAAGGACCCATTGACAACCCCCCCCCCCCCCAGGCAGTGCATGTGTGGGCCAAAGGACCCATTGTCAACCCCCCCCCAGGCAGTGCATGTGTGGGCCAAAGGACCCATTGACAACCCCCCCCCCCAGGCAGTGCATGTGTGGGCCAAAGGACCCATTGACAACCCCCCCCCCCCCCCAGGCAGTGCATGTGTGGGCCAAAGGACCCATCATGATCCGCATGGCAACCAATATCACAGAATGCATACACCAGCAATCAGATGCATGTGACTGACACTATTGAATGTACAATCTTAATGACACATGTGATGCACCCATCTGCCACCACAACCACACTAATTGCATGCCCTTTGTGTCCCCACAGCCGTTTCAAGTGACAGTGATACTGCACAACAGGCCAGCCAATCTGCACCGGCAAGTACACAAGCCACCGCCACCACACAGGAGGATGCTGCCGGCAGTTCTGCACCTCTGGCCACATTACCAGCCACCACAGATGTGCCGCCCACCACCACCACCGACGTCCCCACCGTCTCCACACTGCCTGAGTCTGGACAGGTGCCACGGGGACCTATCATGGCCACCCAACACAACACCGAAGGCAGCAGCACTGCAGAGGGGGCGGCCTGCAGTGATAACAGTGCCCCGCAAGAGCACTCGGAAACGGGCCCACAGGGGGAGATGCCCACATTTGAAGACCTGGGCTCCTTCCATGAGCTGGGGTTCAGCCCCACATCACTGGGGAGTCCCATGAGGTCGCCCACCCCATCCATGGCCGAACTGAACGCCCGCATGCAGCAGATGGAGGACCAGCAGGCTACCCTCACCCAGCTGGTGGAGAGGCAGCTAGAGGAATCCAGGCTGCAGAGGGAGAGCTACAGCGCCTCAGTGCATCGCCTGTTGAGGTCCATCGGACGCTTTGCGAGCACTATAGTAACCCTTGCACGCCATGTGCGGGAGGGCAACGACCACACCTCCAGGCTTGTAGAGGCCATGTTGGTTGGCCAACAGGCAAATCTGGCACGGATGCCCTCAATCCCAGATTCTGCGAAATCAAACACAACCACCCCTTTCAGCTCCACTACTGCCAGTCCAAGGAGGCGCTCGAGTAGGCTAACGTGTCCCTCGGGCAAGGTTGCACAGGCACAGAAGCGCACACGGAAGTGATGGCATGTGTGTGGAGCAGTGCAGGACACATGTGGACTACAAGGGTTTGAGAGGGGCGGGCACGTTTGGGTGGTGGGGTAGGTAGTTTTGGGGGTTTGAACAATGGGTCCTGGGTGGGGGTGGGCACGTTCGGGTGGTGGGTGGCCCCGGGTGTACAGCTTCCCTAACCAATGCACCTCCTTCCCTGTTGTTATTACATCAATACATCACCATTTCCAATCAAGACATACATGTGTGGACATTGATAATTTATTTTGCAGTGCAACTATTAATTCATTGTCGTCACCGTGTTCGTGCATTTCTGTGATTGTGCTGTGACTCAAAAGTAAATGCGAATCAGGGCATCCCGTGCTCTCTGGCCATCATGTGGACCCCCACGGGGAGGCGGTGCCATCCCATCCCCATCTCCATCCCCATCCCCATCTCCAGCCCCATCCCCATCTCCATCCCCATCCCCATCTTCCTCATCTGCGTCTGGTGGCATTGGGATGTTCCTGCGCAGGCATATATTGTGCAGCATGGCACAGACAAGCGTGATTTTACCCGTCTTCACTGGGCTGTACAGCAGTGATCCGCCAGATCTGCTCAGACAGCGGAAACGGGCCTTCAGCAGTCCAAATGTTCTCTCAATCATTCCACGTGTGCGGATATGTGCCCTATTGTATGCCTCTTCATGCCTGTTCCTTGGTCTCCGTACAGGTGTCATCATCCATGGCGTGAGTGCATATCCAGCATCACCTACATGGGATGTAGTTGGGGGGACATGTCAGTGTTTGTGGCATCATGTCCTCATCTGCTGCTGTGCATTCTTGTGTCATCATTCATTCATGCATATGTACCATGCAGTGTATGGAGGTATGTTTTGGGCATCACGATGTATGTCGCTAACTGGATATGGGCCTACACATTAACTTGCATGTTTACTGTGCCCTGCGGGTAACATTTGTTTGTGTGCATGTGACGGTGCAGTGCTGTCCACACATGGCAGAGTGACTCCACTGTACGGGAGTAGTAAATACACGTCGTCTCATTTACACGCCTCTCGTGCCTTTTGAGGCAGTGTTTCAGTTGAGGGTGGGTGTCTGCAGTGGCACAAGGTTCATGGGACAGTGACGGGATTGGCTGTGCCAGCGTGTGCACGGGCACATTGTGGTGCCCTGTCATGTCTTCCTTCATGATGTTTGGCATCCGCGGTGTATTTGGTAGATGGAAGGGGGGTGATGCATGTGCGGTCGAAGCGGCACACTCACAATGCTCATTGGCCTGGACACACACACACCACTTCGACAGGGTTGTGGCATCGTCAGCTGTACTCACCCAATAGCCATGTGCTTTGTCCGGCATAGCGTTCCATGTACCGTGGCAACGTGGAATTCCGCAGTACCATTGAGTCATGTGATGATCCGGGGAAACGTGCGCAGCAGTGTGTAATCAGTTGCATGGCATCGCAAACCATCTGGACATTCAAAGAGTGATACTGTTTCCTATTGCGGAACACCGCCTCAATTGCACGTGGTACTGTCAGCTCAACGTGGGTGCAGTCAACTGCGCCTATGCAATTTGGCATGCCTGCTATGGCATGGAAGGCCAACTTGGTGGCAATGACCTCGGGGAGGGTGCGGGGTAGGGCTATGTGTTCCGACACATGGCGCAACAGGGTATCCAGTACCTGTACCAGGATTTTTGAGAAACAGGGTTGTGATATACCGTGCAGCTCACCAACCGTGTGTTGATAGGTGCCAGTGCCAAGGAAATGCAGTACTGAGACAACCTTCAGGAGGGGGGGGGTGGCGGTGGGGGTGTCAATTTGGCTGCTGATGTTGTCCTCAATCATGGCGGTGATGTGCAGGATTGTTGCACGGTCCAGCCAGTATAGTGTGTGGATCTGTCCTGGGGTGAGGTTCCAGGGTGAGGCCCTGATGCGTAGTATTGGTGGCTGGCGGCGGGGTCAGGCTGGCTGGGCAATGGGGTTTGCCATAGCTGCAGGGTTGGCTGGTTGCCGCCTGCGCCTCCTCCGCCTACGCCTCCTCCTCTGCGCCATTACTGCCACCATGTGCAGTGCTGCCTGTTGGTTGAGTAGGCCCAGTCCCAGTGCTACTAGACCTGCTGCCTGCATGGTTCTATGTTGTATTGGGCTGGGTGTGGCCCTTTTGTGGGCTCCCAGTGGCCTGCTAGGTCCAGCTGGGCTGATTTGGTGCACCTGTCCCCTGATTCAGTTCAGCAGGAAGTGTATAACGCCATGTTCGCGGTGGCGGCAGTTCCGCCACCGTGATCACGGTATTTACGCCATTTATTTCCCGGTATTTCCGTGTCCGCGCTAGTTGTGATGCTCACAGTGTTTCGTGTTGACGGTAACGGAGGTGTTTCCGTGCAGACGGACTTAACGGGACACCTATTTCCGCGGTGGCGGTTGAGGGTGGTGCTATTACCGGGGCCGCGGGTCATGATTGGGCGGACATGGAAACGGTGCCGGTATGGTTTTACCGGCAGTGTTGATTCCGGACCGGAGTACTTGTAATGAGGCCCTATTTCATGTTAGGTTGAGTCTTCAGTCTGTGGTAAATCACCAACTAGCCATCCTCTGGCCATTAACCAAGCAGTAAATGCATCAAACAAGCACCCAGCACAGCACAAAAGGGCACATGGTGTGCTCTAGACACAACAAGAGATTGGGAGAGAAATGGGCAAGGCGAGTGAGAGATGAGAGAGAGAGAGACACACATCTGGAAAAAGAGAGGCCAGATTGTGGAGATATTTGGGCTAAACTAGTAGCAATATGTGGCTGTCTCTAGATAAACTGGGTTGTGGGTGGAGGTACATGTCCAGTGGATAGTTCATGCACAGAATTTGTTTTCTGGCGTGTTCAAGAAACAATATGTGATGAAATGACCATTGCTCAGCAACAGTACAGGGGAGAGCAGCGGGTTCTAAATGTTATGCTCCGCCCAGAACTGCTACCACAGCAATGATCTGGTCATAAAGGTGAAAATTATACCCAAATGAATTATGTAAATCCTTCCCCTCTTAAGGTAGCTTGGATAGAGGGCATGATATACTCTTTGGGGATCCGTGAACCAGTACAAAAGCATCTACAAAAGCATCCACACAACAATAGCACTGCGGTATCAAAATAAAATGACTGTCCACAAGGGGCACTGATAACATATAGGTACTATACTCAAACACAGACAAGTGATTAAAACACTAAGCAATCCCACACCTGCAAAGCAAATACGCAGATGATTGCAGGCACAGATATATATGCTGGTGATGGGGTACCTGACAGGAGGGAAGAAAAACAAGCAGAAATGTAGACTTCCTAAACAATTACTTTAAGCATTTCTTTTAGGGTCTGGAATGATATGATATGATAGTTTATTTATATAAGGCCTATAAACAATGTGTTTCATAGCGCTTCAAGGCAAGGGAGGGAACAAGGGAAAATACAATGACATTCTTACAGGCCATGAACAATAAGAATGTGAAATTAACTATTGTACTCGACCTGGCGACATTTCAGATAGTGCAAGAGCTAAGACATAGAGAAGGAAGGGAGGGGGAGAGTGGGAAGGAAATGGAAACAGACAGACGACTACCATACTAGGCCTGACGACATTTCTGGTAGAGCTGGAGATTAACAAAAGGTGAGGGAGAGTGGTGCAGAAAGGGAGGGGAGGAACAAAGCAAGCGACTAACGTACTAGGCCTGACGACATTTCAGATAGTGCTGGGGGGGAACAAGTAGGGTAGGGGGGAGACAAACAAGGTTGCTTTCATACTAGGTCAAGGACAATTCTGATAGAGTAAGTGCATAGAAGAAAGTAAGGGGATGAGGGGAGGGGATAGGAAAGAGAGAAAGGGACAGGAGGAGAGAACAGAGAGTGAGCAGTGAAAAAGTAGAGAAGCAAGTGGGGAGAGCGAATACAACTGCAACCAGGAAGGCACCATGTGGGCATGGCTTATGCCAAAAGAGCAGCAACCAGGAAGGTACCAGGTGGGCGGGGCTAAGGCCAAAGCAGCGGCAACCAGAAAGGCATCAGGTGGGTGGGGCTTAGGCCAGGTGACCTAGATCCACTTGCACCTGCTCCCCCCCTGCAAAGGAAAAGAGGTTGGAGGGCTGCTTAAGTAGGGAAAAAGAGCAGCAACCAGGAAGACAGCAGGTGGGCGGGGCTTAGGCCAAAAGAGTGGAAACCAGGAAGGCACAAGGTGGGCGGGGCTAAGGGCAAAAGAGCGGCAACCAGGAAGGCTTCAGGTGGGTGGGGATTAGGCCAAGTGACCTATATCCACTTGCCCCTGCTCCCCACCTGCAAAGGAAAAGAGGCTGGAGGGCTGCTTAATTAGGGAAGAAGAGCAGCAACCAGGAAGGCACCAGGTGGGCACTAACTATCTCTAAGTACCAAGCTATAAAGCCAGGTGGGCAGAATGGATCCACTGGATTAACCATGTTGCTGAGATGGGGGCCGACATCGCCTGACCCCTCACACTCAGAGGGTCCTTGGGTGTCTCTAGGTTGGTGACCATAGGAACGGGTTCAGGCAACAGCCACCAGTTGTTTTTGAGATGAGGGTTTTGGGCAGACAGGTATAAGTGTCCTTCCTTGTTGATTTGCCTACAATTTAGTGTTTGCCTTTGTTTCTGGATACTTCACTGTGGGCAAAGCCATGCCAGGATAGCTTGCTCTCAGAGTGCAAGTAATAAATATAAAAATGAATAAATAAATAGTGCTTGACATGAATCAGTCTGATTCGGCCCACCTACCGACGGCAACCCAATCAGGACAGGCAGGACCTTCAATAATGAAATTCCTTCTACAGGTGGTTCTTTAACCGAGACTCCTCCTGGGTCATTGTCCTTACTCTCAGCAGAGAGGGCAAGGAACAGTCCCCTTGTCCATGGGCAGGGTAGCCCAAATCGAACTATAATAGTCCTGAGGCCTGTGCTCACATCTCATGACATGGGCTACTTAGAGGAGTTTATCTGTCAACCCTAGCTTGAAAGCCGTAGGGCCAAGTTTGAGAGTAGCACTCTTTGGCTCACTGTCCTCTCCCACATTGGAGATGTTATGGGCCAATTGCCCTACCCAGGAACAACATAGCACAACTTGATAATGCACAGAATTCTCTCTCAGCGACCATAGCGACCCTTTGAGTCAGAAGCCTCCAGCTGCTCTGAGGGCATGTGTATCTAGTCAACAGGTATAGCTTCCTCTCTTCCCAAGTCACCACATATAGTGCTGGGGTGTCCCTGTAGTACTGGATACCTTGTGACCGATTAGGACAGGCTGACTTTCAAGACTTGTTGAGAGTCATACTGATTTAAGCCTCCTGTTGACTGCAACTCAGTCCGTCTCAACAAGCAGGGCACTCAGTGCCAATGTTTGGGGTAAAAGGGGCAGTTCAGGTTCCTCTCCTGTGTGGGTAGGAAACCCCAAGGCACTGATTCCACTCTACTACGAGTACGAAACTCAGGGAACAAAAGTCCTGAGTACAATTTCAGTTTCCCCAGCGTTCGGTGGACACATGAAATCAAGTGCAGAACATTTGAATTGCTCTTGTAAAGAGTTTGTTTGGTCTGATCATCTTGAGTCCTGTGACACAGACAACTCAGAGGTGCCCTTCCTCAAAGAAATTGGGGACATCTCATCCTGCTAAGTTTGCTCTCCTTCAGGAGAGAGCAACACATATACGACTATCCACTCTTCCTCAGGGGTGGAAAATGCAGTGAACACGGAGCCAGGCCATATTGCCTACAGGTTACCCTTGCCTCCTAACCTTCTAACTTTGCTTAAACACCTGGATTCCAGTCTTAGGGTCTGACCCCAGAGACCTTCCCTGAGGTGGGACTTGTGGTTACACACCACCGCCTTTGACTCAAGATCAGCCACAACATTGGCCAAGATGCACTTAAAAGGGGGTGAGAGACATGTAGCTACCTTTCTAATGGAAACTAATTCTCACCCTCACTATACCACCACCTACGCTAGCTTAAATGATACTCACACGTTTACATTTACAAATAATCTTTCTGAGGCATTGAAGCTTAGTCCCCTAGATGTTGAGAACATACGTAAACATATAGGCATGGGCCAGAACAACCTACCTCTGGCCACCCTAAAAAAGATCCTTTTCTCTGGTCCAAAATCTTGCACAACCTAGTTGATGAAATCCTTCGAACATCTGTCTTACCATCTACATGGCACCTATCCTATATTATCCCAATTTTTTAGAAAGGCAATCGGTCAAACCAGGCCAACTACAGACCAATAGCCCTATTGGACGCATCAAGAAAATGTTTGTGTCAGTGATGCTCCAGGAACTCCAGCTTTGGTTGGACAGATTGAACATCTTGAGTGTTTTCCAAATGGGCGTTCGCAAGCAGGTTGGCACATCTTTAAATGGTACGATCTTGGCACACTTGTGTGCCGCAGTTCAAAATGGTACAAATGGGACTGTCTATGCAGCGTCAATGGACTTATCGTGTGCATTAATGGTAAGATTCGACTAACTAGAGATGGTCGACATTCTAGAACAATTCAAATGTTTGTGTTACTCAGACAGGGGTGCGTTTTAGCATCCCTGCTTTTTAATAGTTACATATCAGATGTAAAATCTATTTGGGATTATTTGAATTACTTTCCAGTAACGTGGGCTCATTAAAATTACACTGGCTGGCATTTGCCAACTACATAATGTTGATCAACATAACCGTGTTGGAGTTGTAAAGAAAGTTTTCAGCATTTTATGACTTTGAGGCTGCCAATAACCTTAAAGTTAATGGCGATAAATCTAAAATAGTCATATTCACTAAAAACATAAGCCAAAAATAATGCGGTTGGAAATGTGCGTTTGGAACGTGCCCAAAAATTCGATATTTAGGTTTTGCAATTGCTTATAATGATTCTCATTCAGCTATTAGGAGGCGTATTTATTTATTTTGTACATTTTTGTAATGCGCAGACCCAAGAGCATAATTGCATTTGGTTCAAAGAATAAGCAGAACAACAATGCATTTAGCAGTCAGCATTAGTAGTGATAGCAACAGAATTCACGTGTTAATCATATTTGTCAAACAACCAGGTTTCTTCTTGCTTTTTGAATGTGGTGTACGATTGTTCATTTCTGATGGGTGCGGGCAAACAGTTCCACAGAGATGGAGCCGTGATGCAGAAGCTGACACCTTGGGCTCTTTTGGTCTTGAAGCAAGGGGTGACTAGCAACAAGCTTGGGCTGGATCTTTGCGCACGCATGGGGACATTTTGAGTAATACAATTGTTCAGGTAGAGGGCTTCTTCCTTATATATACATCGGTGCGCGATACACAATGTTTTGAAGTCCACACAAGCTTTGACAGGGAGCCAATGAGTCTCTCGTCTGGTTGCTGTGATGAGATCAGAACATTTTAGTCCAAAGGCAGCACAAAGTGCTTTATTTTGTAGTAGTTTAAGTTTGGACATTTTGGAAGCAGTGGTAACCATAAGTAACACATTGCAGTAATCCAGCTTTGTAAGAATCCAAGCGTGTGCGAGTGTTAGGAAGTTACTTGGTGAGAGGAATTGCCTGCTCAGAGAGATGAGCCTTGCAGTGTAGGCAGTAGATGATGCTAGGGCTTTAGTGTATTTAGTCATGGATAAGTCTACTTTGTCCGCTCTTCCCTATGTCCTTAACTCCCTCTTTACCCCTCGCTATTCTAAGCATTCCTCAAGCCTCATCCTCCTTGACCTCTCTGCTGCTTTGACACTGTCGATCACCCCTTACATCTCGACACTCTTTCCTCTCTTGGATTCAAAGGATCTGTTGTTAACTGACTCTCCCCTTACCTCTCCCACCGCTCTTTTGCAGTCTTTTGGGGAGGACGAACCTCTACTACCTTCCCTCTTAATTACGGCGTCCCCCAAGGCTCTGTCCTCGGACCCTTCTTATTCTCTCTTAACACCTCTCTCCTTGCCCCATTATCTCTTCCTTTGGGATTTCTCACCATTTCTACGCCAATGACACCCAGCTGTTCCTCTCCTTTTCCTCATTCACCTCTGACTTACATCTCAACCTCTCTTCATGTCTTACTGCCATTAAAGACTGGATGTCATCTCACCAGCTCTCTCTTAACACTGACAAGACTGAGGTCTTGTTCTTTCCTTCCAGCTCCCTACCCTCTCCATCTCCCCCTCCATCCATCCATTTTCCCGCTTCTAATCTTCCAATCTCCAATCATGCTCGTAATCTAGGCATATACTTTGACTCTTCCCTCTCCTTCTCTCATCATATCTCCCTCACTGCTCGGGCATGTCTCTATCATCTCTTCAACATCCGTGAAGTCCACCCCTCTCTCACCTTCCATGCTACCAAACTCTTAATTTCCTCCCTTATATTCTCTCGCCTTTTCTATTGTTCTTCTCTCTTCTTAGGTCTTCCTGCTTCTCATCTTGCCCCCCTCAAATCTCTGTATCACTCTGCCATACGTGCTCTCTGTCTACTCTCTTCTCATGACTCTATTTCCAACTCACTTTCTTACCTAGGATGGCTTCTTTTCCACTCCCAGCTTAAATTTCACTTCCTTTGTCCTGTCTTTAAATCTCTTTGTGACCTTGCTCCTCCTTACCTCTTCTCTCTCCTCTCATTCTATACCCCCTCTCGCTCTCTTCGTTCTGCGGATCTCTTCTCCCTTTCTGTTCCCCCACCACCATGTGCCTCTTCTCGTTTCCGTTCCTTTCAGCTTCTTGCCCCCTTACACTGGAACTCCCTACCTCTCTCCATCCGCTCCACCCCCACCTATTCCTCCTTCCGGTCTTCATTGAAAGAACTTCTTCACTCCCCTCCCTGATACCTTCCCCCTCTCTCTATCTCCTCCCTCCTTCTATAATCCTCTCTCTGTTCTCCTTATCTTTATCTGTCCCCGTCTCTCCTATGATCTCCTCTCTTTTGTTGCTCACTTCACTGATTACTCTCTCCCTCTCGATTCTTCCCTTCCCCCTCCTCTCCTCTCCCTTCTTACTTGCAAATTGTTCCAAACACCGATTTTATGGCTTGATTCACCTTTACTGTTCTACTTCTACTGTTCCATGTTTTATGTGTTACTTGTTGTTAACTGTAAAAAACCTTGGATTAAGGCGCTATATAAGACAATAAAAAACAAAATGACAAATACAAATACTTTGAGGTGGACCCCAAAAGGTTTGATTTGTTTCAGTACGGGGATGATCATTTGATTTTTGCAGAAGGAGGAAAAGGAAGCATCCGGGTGTTTGAGCCATATGGGGACCCAACAATGAGGACTCAGTTTATCATAATTTTAGCTCAAATTGTCGGTGGCCATCCAGTTTTGGATTGTACTGAGTATTTGGGTGTCTTCCTCAAAATTAGTGTAAATGATATCCCTCAAGTCTAGCAGATCGAATAGAGGCTTTGTGTAAGTGTTGTAAAGTGCAGGTTATTGGCAGGAGCCTTGCAGGACACCTAGTGGGGCAGGGACGGGGTCAGCTGCCGATTGCTCAATGAATACTCCAGTGGTGTGACCACTGAGGAAATATTTGATCCATGAGGTGGCTTCAGGTGAGAAATGGAAGTGATGGCTGAAGTGGTGGCATAGGATGCTATGGTCGACTAGGTCAAACACAGCTGAGAGATCTAGTCGGAGTAAGATGGTTAGGTTCCCAGAGTCACTGATCCTATCCATTTGGATTTTCAAGTCACGCAGGGCAGTTTCTGTGCTATACATAGGGCGGAAGCCATATTGTCTTTTACCAAGTAGGTGGATTTTCTCCAGAAACTGTTGGACTTGAGCATAGGTCAGGCAGTCAAGAATTTTCAGTAGGAAAGGGACTGTGGTGATAGGGCGGTAGTTAGTGGGGATGGAGTGGTTTAGAGATTTTGTTTTAGGAGAGGTGTGATCCAGACAGATTTGATATTAGAGGGCACAGTATGGGTCAGGAAGGAGGCATTGGAAAACTCAGGGATGATGGGCACTAGCGTGGGTGCACAGAGCTTCACAATGTGGGCAGGACAGGGATCACTTTTGAGACTGAGCAGGGATCACCATGTGATACTGAAATTTCTTCTTTTAATTGCCCAGCTAAAAAGGTCACAGTTAACTCTGTAGGTTTTCTCTTGTACCTTTTAGAAAGTATTTTCTGGCGAAAGTAATGCCAACTCTAATATACTGACTTGTAACTATTCTTCCGGATATGAGTTCTTATCTTAACTCCTTACAGGCCACAATCTGAAAGAAAGGACTGAATTTACCTCTGTCAATTCCAGGATGTATTATCGGACATGAACTTGGTCTAACACCTCTGGGCACGGTAGTACAATGGTCAGAATTCAGCCTGTTCCAGACACGTTTAAACCCTCCAGCTAATTCATTGTTTGAGAACCTCCACACCATGCGTGTAATGAATTCTTCTATTTTACTACACAACTTTAGCCAGTCTATGATTTCGTTGATGAAGAAAATTGCCTTAGATCAGACTGAATTAATTAATAATACCATATATGTTAAAATGAAACTTTTTGAGAGGCATTGGTGCAAGACGTGGATCAGTTAAGCTTGTACACATTCTATAGGGAGTACTGCAAATGTCCAAGGCAAAAAAGGGTGCTCTCTTGGTATATTTCTTTGTTTCCATGCAATAAAGCCAGAGATATTCATCTAAGGTTCAAGCTGAACCAGCTCCTGATGCTTGAAATGATTGGTCCCCGACTTAACATTTCCCAACAAGAAAGGTGGTGTAAAAAATGTGATTGTGAGGAAACTTTAGCGCATTTGATCTTGAGTTGTTAGCTACTGCATATTAAAAGCACAAGCACTTTAGATTCTTGGAGGATCCTTTCGTCCTGATGGCCAATGATTTATTATGAACTGATTTAATGGTAGGAAATAGGATATTTTGGGCCCCATTACAAGTTTGGTGGTATTCCGGTGTTAAATCTGCCGAAATATCACCAAACTGAATTACCGTTACCGCCACTTGGTCTGGCGGAATTACTGCCGGATTACATGTGGTAGAGTTAATCCCCATCTTTATAGAGTCCATTGGATTCTATGGGGCATTTTTGGTGGAATTACCTTGCAGTAATTCCCCTGATTCTGCCGATTTATGTCAGAAAGCAGGAGGATTTACCTCCAGCATAATGCTGGAGGTAAATCCCCCACTCCAGGGCCATACTCTTATTATGAGGAGTGCTGGAAAAGCGGCAGTAATTCTGTTACCACCAATTTATTCCTGCACCGCCATACTTGTAATGAGGCCCCTTGTCTTTTAGATGTGTATAGATTCTTATTGAATGTATGTGACTTGTTCAAAATCCAAATGTAAATCTTTTTAAAAAGGATGTTGGTTATTTGATTTAAAAAATGGTATTGTAATTTTGTATTTGCTATGATAATTTAATTCTTATGTATTGTATGGTGAAAAGGTGTATATGTATACAAACCAAATCACAAAGAAAAGGGAGAAAAATAAATAAAAATCTCAATATCCAAGCACCTCCCATGAGTCTGTCACTGGCCCTACACAGGAACCATGGCAAGGGTGTGCCCTTCCTGCTTGCCCCTGATGCACCTATAAAGGGCTTCTGGACCAATACTTTCCCTGGGGGCAACATTTTGCAGGTTGCGTCCCCTTTTTTGCTCTGATATTTCCCAGCCCAACGCAACACCCTTTGTCTTTCAGAACATGGGGTGACCCAATGCTAGCAGCTCCCATCTCTTTCCAACTGTCTCACTGGCCCCGCTCAACTTTCCCTTGACATTCCCCCCATTTTCATTTTTGGGGCTCTGGATGCCATTTAGGGGTTGGTCCTCTGTCTTTTCCCTTTTTCTGCATACCTTTATGCAGATGCAGCCCTGCCCTTATTTTGTCTTCTTTTCTGGAAGTTCACACACTCTTTAGTGGCTTTGGCCAGTTGCCTGGGTGTTGTGTTCTAGTCCCTCTTTGGGGCTGTAAGGATTCTGCGACGGGGGGAATCCCTGTCAGACTCTGTGTTGATCTCATGAATTTCTGGAACTGTATCCCTTATTCCAGTCATCCAAAAATATGGATTCATAACTGCCAAATGCTCAATGAAATCCCTGTCAGTGGACCTTGCAACATTATTTGAAATCTGCCCCAACACCCACGTTTGCCTAAACACACCAGAACACCTCAAATACTGCTCCCTATTATCACAGAAGTGATCCACCAGCATACTTCTCAGATACATATAGATAGTGGTATTTAAACCTTTTTAAACTAAGCCCCCTTTGAGTAGAAATATTGTTTCCACCCTCTCTCCCCCACAAGCTATAATTGCAAATGTTTCTATTAAAATATTATGTTTTCTATTAAAACCAATCCCCGTAATCCCTTTTTAAAGAGCTCCTACTCCGTGGACATCTTTCAGGCCCCCCCTTGGGTAGGGGCCAACCCCACAGTTTTAAGGTTTAAGATAAGTGGTATAGATGTGACTTTTTGTGGGATCCTAAAATGTAACAAGACATCTAAGGCCTCTGGGACAATGTGTTCCTAAGTATGGTCCCTCAATAGTACTCAGTTGCATACTGTGGCCGGAATGCATCATGCAGAATGTTAACACACACTGCGATTTCCAATGCCACGATACAGTGGAAAAAGGGGGGTAGTAATGAGGGGGTTCGAACTGTGTCCATTTATCAATACTCTGATTATTATTTATATTAGCAACTATTACTTTCCTTTGGAGGTGTTGATCCTTGCTATAATCTTGGGTCTCTCTTACCTGGATAGCTGATTCACTGTCTAGCAGGCCAGTACCTAGCTGTGGCCCCATGACCCTCTTGCTATCAAAAACATGTTTCCCTTTGCCTATCCTTCCCAAGCCTGGCATGGATGTCATTGCACAGAAATGCCTATACAGGCATTTTAAAGTTTGTCTGTACAGTTCATTTATTTTGGTGGTCTAAGCACTAGGTGCAGTCCAGTATTGAATGCCTCTCAGACTAAGCAGTAGGTGCAGTCCTATATGGAATCCCTCTCGTTCCCACCCTCATGCTCCACTCCGCAATACGACCAGTGCAGCTGTGATCCAGCCATACATTTGAAAACAGCCTCCAAATCTGTTGTTTCACACCACTGTGATCAGTCTGATGGAGTTATCACTGTTTACCCGTCAGTGACATTCCTACATGTGGCCAGGAGACTGCAGACACTACCTGATCCCGACCCTGGGGCAGCTATATGAGAGAGGAGCACATGGGAAGAGACCGCCTCCAGGGAAGTATCCTGACTTCATCAGGTGAGGCATGGCATCCTCCATTTTCTCTTGATAATAACCCTCCCATATCTAATACCTGAGTGGCCTAGTGTGATACATCCATTTCTTATGCCATGAAGAATAGGGAAATCTTTCTTTCCAGTTCCACCTATCATTCATCCACGTCTCATTCACCATTTAAAACCACATTAAATGTTTATTCAAGTTTTCCGAATCAACTCTCAAAACTGAACTTCCTTTTCGCAGAATGACCAAAATAATGGGACAAGGAATTGAGAAATGCAGAGTGAAGGAGGCCATAAACCAGCTAGCACATACACCTGTGTTTGGGAAGTTTAAAAGGGAATCAATGTCTTCTGCTAGTGGGAGAGAGCTGTGTCTCTCTGTGAGGTTGAAGAAACCAAAAGGCAATTACCGGCATAGTGGAGCCAGGCGGCTCACCAATGGAGAAGGCAGAAGCTGCTGCAGGAGAAGGACATGCTGTGGGCACACCAGGAGCTGGCAATGGCCATCTGGGCATTCACAGGTGGCAGAGAGCAGAGCTTCACTTACAGAGCCTGAAACAAAGCAGACATGTCAAGTGGAAGCCGCAAGAGATATAGAAACCAAGAGGCAGCAGTCGCGAGAAGGAAACAGATGGAAATGCTTCTCCGTTTGACTACGGGAGAATCCAGGAATGCCAACAAGATCCGATGAGTCCACCCAAAGGAAGCAGGGACCGCAGGGCGTATCGGTGACCATCCGAATGCAAGTAATTAAACCACAAGCCACCAAGAGAGAAGGAGCAAATGAAGTGAATGTAAAAAGGGGAATTAATCTACAAGAAAAACCTTTGCAAGCAGATGATTATATACTGAGCAAGTATGGGGGACGCACGGATCGGATAATACATCCGTAGGACATATTAACACACCAGGTATATGTGCAACTTTGGTAGAGGGCAGAGTCCCCGTATGAATACAAAGAAGTCCTTGCAGGTGAGTATATCAGGCAATTACAAGTGTGTGAATATGAGAAGTCCTGGCAGGAGAATATACTAAGCAATTAGAAATGTTTGAACACAAGATGCCCTGGCAGGAAAGCACACCAGGTAATCACAGGTGTATGAAAAGAAGAAACCTTGCCAGAAGAGTATGCCAGGCAACTATACCTGTGTGCAATAAAGAGGGCCTGAGAAGAAACCTCAGGACTGAGAAAACGATTGTGTTGATTAGAAAAAATGAGGTCCTGAGAAGAAACACCAGTACTAGAAAAGGGATTGTGTTACCAGGAGTTCTGAAAGAGACAGGATTGCAAAGTCAGACAAGTGTGTACATGAATTTTGTTGTGGGACAAAAAAAGCACAAGGAACTGTTATATGTGAAACATCACAGAGTAAAGAGGAATCAAGGGGAAGGGAACCAACCTCCGGAGCAAGGACCTTTATCCTTGAAGAACTTTTTTTGTTGGAGCCTTTTATTCTTCTTTTGTGAACAGTTTTCTAAACCACCCAAGGTTAAATACATTTCCAGTTTCACCTTAGAGTTTAGTTTATAGTGTGAGGGTCAGAATAGAACTGTGGACACAGGACAGTTTGTTTTGGACATTCTGGCAGAGACAGATCCTTAGTTTTGGTTTATGTAGGGAAATTCCTCTTAGAGCAGGGTCAGATAGGTATTTTCCCAACCCCTTTTATTTTCAATATAAGTCTTTCATCAAAATCATGGCTAACTTGTGTCAGAGTTTTCATTCATGACTCCTCACACCACTGACATCAGTGTAAAGAAATGACTATCACCATGCAATAGTACGGAGGAGAGTGGTGGTTTCTAAACCATATGCTTAACTCAGCACTATTGCTAGTGCAGCAGCTCTGCTCATAAACGTGAAAACGACATTCAAACAACATGTGTACCTCCTTCACCTTATGAAATACCATGGACTGGTGGCTAACGGTAGGCTATACTCTTCAGGGAAATGTGCACCAGTACGGAAGCTTCAGAACAACAATAGCACTGTGGTACCAAGATAAAATGAGTGTCCACATAGTGTACTTAAAAATACCAAATGCACAATCAAGGTAAATATATATACGCATGTGCTGATGCCTCCGTTAATAAATGACAGGAGGGAAGAAAAACAGGCAGAAATACAAAAATGTAAATAATATTACTGTAAATGTTTCTTTTAAAGTAAGGAATCGGATCCTAACTGCCTCTAGGGCTCAAGGTAAGTAGTCCAAGGGCCAAAACACAGAAAATATTTTTTAGGGGTCTCTAGTCTATTCATATCTTTACCTTATTCATTTGTAGTGGCTTGATAGGGGTAAGTGGGTCTTCTTAGTGCTCTTCCAGAGGCATTATACATAGTTTGAGGAAGAATAACTAGGTGATTCGATCTTGATGGTATGGAATCGGCAGAAATGGCATCCACATCATGGCTTGACTGGATTCACTGGGTGGCTCAACGAGACAAAGCTTAGCTTAGAACACATGGGATGGGGAAGTCGGTTTGCATCAGCGACTCGGAGGTATTTTGATGTAGGCTTGATATGGCTTGAATCAGGAAATTCTGGGTTCCACAACCAGTATTGCCAAAGGCAGCAACTCTGTGCTTGCAGTGCTGTGAGTTCTTTCACCAGGCACTGGAAGGATTGCTATGCTTAAAAAGATTTTCCAAGTCCAAGAAAATGCTTCATTGGAATAATGGTGTTGTATGTAAAGGCCCAGGATTTCTAGTTGTTGCCCTATACAAACGACATTGAGCAGATGTAGCTCCAGCAGGATTTCTATATTAATCCCTTTTCTTTAAAGTTGATTCTAAAATATGGTTCAGCAAATGGGGGTTTCACCCCAATATATTGTCCAGTCCTAACAGGGGGTTTGACATTTCTCAAGCTTCCAGCCAAAGGCCAATCTGCATCCCTGTTACATATGTTCCCTCCTTTGCAGTGTCGTACTCAGAGTCCTTCATTTTCAGGAAATCGTGGGAGTGGTTGGGGGTGGGATGGGCTGGTTAAGATGAAAGTGATGTAGATTAAAAATGGCACAAAGTGATTTAATATAGACAAAGATTACAACTCTTATGTGAAAACACGCAACCTTATTCACGCACATATAAATTAAACCAAATCGCCACCAGAGGCAAATCGACGTGTGTTGTTTGGGAATTTAACTAACAGTATTCTAGGTAAGAAGGGGAACCTGGCCGAATACTGAAGTATAAATGGAAGGAGCTTTGGCTTATGTTAGTAATACTGATCAAGAAATGGACAGTAACTAGGTTATGTTTTCTGTAGGCTTGATAAAAGACAGTGGGCCTCATTACGACCCTGCCGGTCCGGAAAGAACGGTGGCGGTAAAAACGCTGCCACCGTACTTTCCGGACCGGCTGATTCAGAGTCCTGCAGGCAGGAGGTGTCACTCCCGCCAGGTCTCACCTGGCGGGAGTAACGCCACCCACCTGCAGATGCAAATGGAAACACCGGCTCCGTCTTAGATGTTTCCATTGTCCCCATCCCCATGAACCCCTATGGACTCCATGGGAATGGGGACTTACAGAATTCCCCAGGTCACCGGGGTCGTAATGCCCCGGTGATTGCGGGAATCACGTAGGCGGAATGGTAATACGGGTCCGGTGGTAGCCTGCTGATTTTTCTGGCACGGTTACCGCTGGACTCGTAATGAGGCCCAGTATGTTTACAAAGGGTCTTTGCTTAACAGCATCTGGAATGATGGACACACAGAACTGCTACATTAGCGGATAATACAAAGTTACCCATCTTAATCCAATTTGTAATTACCTTGATGGAACATTTAACTTAGATAGTGTGTAGACTAGATGTGTGTTGCTTACACAGAAGCTATTCTGTTGACTCTTCCAGGTAAGCGGCATGGCCAGCAATATATACTGCCAATTAGCAGTGAGAAGAAATATCACAAGGAATCCCATTTGAATCTTGGATAATCAGAACAAAGATACTTATTTGCTTATCGGTCCATGGACGAGGCCACCAGCTTCATCAAATTTCAACCGCCTGTGGCTTTTTTGACAACTGAAATGAATTCATCTGAGCAACAAATACACATTATGAACAATAAAATGAAAGAACAATTGAATCATTCTCTCAAATTCTTAATGGTCTAGCTTGGCTAGAACTGCTCATTAAATCTATAGCCAACTCAAATGTACAGGTAGAAAAATCATAAAATTGTACATTATCCATATGTTCATGGAATTGTTGTGGATTTAAAAACGTATTTGCATGGCATAAATCCTTAGTAAAAGTGGAAAAACCATCTATTATTCTTGTACAAAAAACAATGTCGATGTCTAACATCTTTATAGATGGCTACACCTCCTTCTCGCAGCAAGTCAAAAGAGGAATTGTTGGCCGACCATTTGGGATTAGCAATTCTGATAAAAAACAATCACAAATTTATCTCGCAACAAACCCATGCTTCGCCAGAGCTATTGGTCAATGAACTTATATCTGAAGCCAAACCCACTCATACTATTTTAGTCATCTTATTTTTTTAGAATCCAAGTGCAATGCCTCTTGATGTGATGATATTTAAATGCAGTGCTGACAGAAGCCTTCATTAAGAATCTGACATACAAACTTATAATTGGAGGGGATTTCGACTCAACTTTGCAGTCATATCCTATTACTACCCTTGATAGTTATCACAACCAATACGCTAACCTCTCCCATAAAAGAGGGATGCTATGGACACATTTTTTGGAAGAGTGGGATATTCACCTGGTGTTACTGAACCAAGATAGGTCCTATGTAACATGGCATCGTGGTAACTCCAGCTCATGTATTGATCACATTGCTCTCTTGTGCGAACAAGCAGGGACATCTTCCCACTATTAACATTCTAACACTAATGATCACTACATTATAAATTGCATGATTGGTATCTTAAATCCATCCTACCTTGTGATTCCATCTTTTGCCTTACCAGTAATTGACAGAAACATGTTGTCCATACGATGGAAGCCTTCCTTGTGTAGACAATTGACTTATCTTGTAAATCGTGATGCTTGGATAGTTAATTAGTCAAGCGCACTCAGTGGGGAGAATGTGCTTGCTGATGCATGGAATGTGCAGATGATCCACAAACATCTTAGCACTTTAGCTCTACTTGAGAACACCAAGAATACTTCCCGGCATCCAAACACTTTTGGCCCCGCAAATAATATCTTGAAGCGCTCTAAAAATACGGCAGTTAGACGTCTTCTTAGAATAAATGGCAATAATCGTGAACATACAGGCTTAAAGAAAGCAATCATTTTGAAGTATAAAATCGAGGTGAAAGCTATTAAAACTGAACAGCACTTGAAAAATAATCAAAATATGATTAATCGCCTATGTAAAAAAAAAACTAGAGAAATGTGGACCTCCTTATGGAACCCCACGGGTAAGCAAGGTACCGAATTTCAGGCTTCTATATCTGGTAATACCTGGACGGAATATTATGGAAGTAAATATCGACTACCACAAAGATTCCACATATTTAATGCCCAAGAATTATATATTTATGCTTCCAACTTGCATGTGGGAAGTGGAAGACGTAATATTGGTCCTTAAAAAGCTCAAATATTCAAAGGCGGCCGGTCCAGATCACCTGCCGCCTTGTATCTTCAAAGGCAATCCACACTTTTGGGCTGTTGTTCTGAAGCGTCACTTTGATTCTATCTTTCTCACCAGGGTGATTCCGGAATAATGGTTGACATCAATAAATATTCCGTTACATAAAAAAGGCTCGACAGAAATCCCTGCAAATTTTCAACCAATAGCAGTGATTGATGTTGCAGCAAAAGCCTTTGCTTCGCTAGTGCCAAATGATCTAAACTGCTTCACCTCTACCCATCAAACATTATCACGTTTTCAAACTGGCTTCAGGAAATCTATGTGTACCCAGTTAAATGCAACTATCCCATTCCACATATTAGCATCTGAGCATCAGTCAAAAAATGATCCTATTTTCATGGCATTACTCCACCTATCATCTGCTTTTGATAGTGTAATTAGAGGCCTCCTATGGAACAAAATGCAAGGGTTTCATATTCCTCCTCACATTATCGCAATGATTGCAATTCTCCATGACCAAACCAACTATAGAGTTAGGATTGACCATACTGGGTTACTCACAGATAGCATCCCAACTTAGATCGGCGTAAAGCAAGGGTGCAGTTTAGCAGCCAAGCTGTTTAATCTCTACCTTGCCGATATTGAAGATCTATTGTCCAACACTGACACCTTCCCAGTAAAGTTAGGAGCACTGCAAATCAACTGGCTCGTCTTTGCTGATGACGTTATTTTATTTGATCGAACACCATTCGGGTTACAGTAGAAACTCCACTACTTCTCTTTATTTTGTTTTCAACACAACCTGGTTATGAATTCTTCTAAATCGAACATCTTGGTATTCTCGAATAAAAAAAGGGGATAAGATTCCAATGGAGCCTAGAAAGCAACCCAGTTCATCGCACATTGGGAATGACTTACTTGGGGTATAATTTGACCAACCCTAATTCGATCACAAAGTGGTACAATTCTATGTTAAAATTACTCTGCTAATAGCTCAGATGAGGATCATCATGCACAAGATTTGCAAATTCTCAATTTTGCCACTTATCGACTTCTACCTTCTCAAAGTAGAGGCAATAATTCTATATGGCCTTGATCTCTGTTTGTGATGATCTTAACAAAATCCAAGGCATAATTTGGAAAACCGTGTTGGGTCTTCCTCAAAGTGTTGTCAATGTCATAATCATTCATGAACTTGGTTTGTTTTCTTTGGTCTCTAAACTACAATCGAGAAGGATTAGTAACTTTACAAAAATGCTAGTACCATCTCAAATTCGTTATGTGAGGATTTAGCAGGGATGTTAGTCAATGAGACTCCAGCATCCTTATTGCTATATATCATCCAAATGCCGGCTGCACTTGGTCAGATTGCTATGACTCCTGAAGATCTTATAATACGTTCGAGAACTGTAAAGAAAAAAACTATTTGAAACCGACTGGGCAAAAACATCCGACCGGATTGCTTGCTGCAAATCATATGCAGAATACACCAAATTCAGGCATTCATAGAAGCCCCGCTTGGCATACCTTATGTTGTTTCCGTGTAACCAAGTGAGGAGAATGTATATGAGGTTCAGATTTAGTCTTACACTATGGCTTCTTTGCAACATGCAGAGAGTCGATTCTGAGACCATATGTAAGCAGTAATTCTTTCCATTCTCTTAAAATATGCTGTGTATCATGCATGTGGGGCAAAAGCAATTCTCTACTTTTAGCTTTACTACGCTTCTTAAAGAATCTAGAAACAAAGCTCAGCACACGGGCAGATTATACGCATATAGAAGCTGATCAGCAACTTAATGAATAGGATGTATCTTTTCTTTAACCATGGCATAGCATCTTCTCTTTAACCATGAAATAGCTTCCTCTAATTATATCATTGACCACCCAAATGATCAAATGATGAATTGCTTTGCATGAATTGTTTTGCATTGGGTTGTTTTTTCTATCTAACCAACAGACGGTTCCCTTCAATGATATTTTTGACTATACAAATGAGGAATTTTTCTGAAACTATTTAAATAATGTAATCATATTAAGATATTTAAAACCTATTAGCAACGTGGAAATACTGGAGTGATGTGAGAATCGAAATGACTGAATTGTTTGTAAAAACAAGAAAAAAAAAACTATATTGTAATCTACCCACAGAAAGTACTGTCTGAGCATTTTAGTTTATTGCGTTGTTTTAACATTGCTTTTTGATGTAAATATGTAAGTCTATTGCAACTGTAAGATTTTATGAGTTATTGCGCAAATTGTTTTGTAAAGGTGCTCACACCAAAAACAATAATAAAAAAATACATACTCATACTATAATTGCACTACATCATTATTACCACCCAAATTGCCACTAAGTACTTACTCTATTATTTTTTACAGAATATCATTTTCCACTGACCACAAATGAAGGATTAACAAATTATCAACAAGACTTGGATATGGTCATTAGCAAACATAGTTACTTTGCTATCAAGCCTTGACGTTTCCCACGTATCTGAAAGGATGGGCTAATCGATTATTCTTTGTTTTTCTTTCTCTTTATGACTGTTTGCATTACCTTCTCTTACAATATGTTTTTTGAAAATTATTGATCGTCTTGTGTTCAATCATACAATTGCTTGCAACTCGTCTAATGCCAAATAGTGGCATATCATTGGATGGATATCTCTACTTTTACACTTTTCCCTCCCAACGTCCTTAATATGTTTAGACAAAGCAAACAAGCTCACTTTAGAATAGTAATGCCTTGCCAAATCCCACATTGTGAAATTGATGGCCATGCAGTTGGCACAGTTCTATGATTGCAAGAATTGTCTTTAATATGGAACTTTAAACTGATATCCAATATTTTCACAATATTTGTTATCTAATATTTTGAACAAACTTCTACAGACTCACGAACCAAAAAAACTGTATGTTTAACGTATGGTTTCTAATCAATGTTGGCAATTTAGATTGCGATATAGTTTTATTTTGGGAAATATTTGCACTCAGGGATACTCTTTTCTTAAAAACTGAGTTGTCCAAAGAATCTTTCCTGCACCTTTTTGGTATCTTTGCTTCCTGATGCTTCCCTAGCCAACTAGTTCAACATCAAAGGGTCTAAATGCTAATTATCCCCTTTCAATATTACTCTTTAGCCTCTGGCATCCCCTGACATGTTGATTCCCAACAGTACCCGCTGCCGAAGCCAGTATTCCCATCTGGGAGGAGGGTCAGCATTATTTCGAAGAGCAAAATTGATCTGTTGGGTGTTATTGGGCCAATGTCCTGCAGGAGAAACTTCAAAGGCAGCATATTCCGCTTTCATGTGTTGGCCGCAGTAAAAAGACATAATGGTGGATAATTCCATCGTATGTAAATTCGGTTTTGTTTGTTTAATGCAATCCCTTAGTGAACCACTACATCTATCTTTTAACAAGTCATAGTTTTAACTTTAGCACTGTGTATAAGTTTAAAAAGGGACAGTTTCCCAGACACCATATTCATGAAGTTAACAGTTAACAATTGAACCATGTATGTCTACCCTCAAATGGATTCACATCTTTGTTCCAAAAAAGGCCAATTCACAATTGAGCACAATATTGTTTCTACGCATGTTAGCAATGCATCCTTTGGAGACCATCTGCCTGTCGTGGCGGGAAATGCGTCCTCTCCTTTGTAGCAGGTTTGCCAATCAAAACGGGTTTGCCACCATGTACGTCAACTCACCATGCAGGGCACTTTTCCAAAAGTGCAACCTCATAGCTGCTAAAACTAATTTAGGTAAAGCAAACGTATGTAATAGCACACCATACTTTCCCTCACGCTAAAGTACTAGATTCATCAGATAAGATGTGTCGATGGACAGCTGTATAACGTGATGGGGTTCACTTAGGACAGTGTACTCTTCTAAAAGGGAACCTAGATGATAAACTGTTACTCAGCGTCTGCATGTGCGCATGTCCTTGCTGTGAATACTTTTATGTTAGGTACTGTGTGGCCTAACAGCTGCTGGCATGCCAATTACTGATTCCCAGCAAAATGCAGACATGGGGTAAGTTTAACTATATTCTCAATGGCTGCAAGGCCCAGCTCTGCAGAAATATATCAACACCAGTTTTTAAAATGCAGAGTGCTGTCTGAAAGTGAGGCATTCCCCCTTGTAGATGAACATCTGTCACGCAAAACAACTATTTGTACAGTTTATGGCAGCAGTGGCTAGGATGTTGACATATCGCTGCTTTGGCATAAGATATACGATGGTAGCTATGCTGTGTAACTGCTAAGCAGCTAAAAAGAGGAAGTGAGAAAAAGGCGTTGCTTGGCAACATTTCTTGCTGGAGCAGGCCTTGTTTTCAACTCTCTCCTTGTTAAGCTGCAACAGTGCATGCAAGGTGCTGTATGTGAACGTACACATTCTGACTCCTTCCCAGTCACACACGCCCCCATGTACCCGCATCTGCTCTGGTTCATAGCTATTCACGTTTGGAATGTTGTTGCATTATTCTCTAGAACAGTGGTGTCTGCTGTTTGCCTGTCTGATACTGATAACGTGATCTCTCCACTGGAGGATTTTCATCGAGAATTGTGTAACTGCACACATTATCTTGTGTTGCTACATAGATTTTGTGTTCGTCTTGTGTGCTGGGTGTACATGATTCGTATCGTGTGTGCACTCCTGTATTTCTTCTGTTACCTCTCTTGCTTCTTTGCATCACTCGTATTTTTTCAATAGGGTGTTCTTAGTTTTTCTTTCTTCCTATCGAGGGACAGAGATACATTTCCACCTCTCTGGTACTTGAGTCCTCTGTAACAGTAGTAGGACTCATCTCAGAGAAAAACACCAGGAACGTAGGATTGGTAGCTGTCAGCGCAGTCTGGTAGCCAGTGGCCCTCTCCGTTGTCAGTCCTTCAGTCATTTTACACGGTCAAGGCATTTGCGGATCACCTGTGAACATTAACTGATTGCCATGATCTCTCAAAGAGAAGCTGGAAAAACCTGATCCTATCCATCCTTGTTTTGCTCCCTGTGCCTGTTCAGGTGGTCCCTTCCCTTAGGGTTAGATTTTACTTTCCCTAAATTGGTTGATTCCACCAGAGGTCAGGCGGGGCTTGTCATCTGGATTAGGTCCAGGGCTCAAGTTGAGTGTACGTGCGGGGGGACAGAGTCCACACACTTTTTTCAGAGGGTGGACTCAGCCCCCTCAGCTAAAATGAGAAACATTGAATGTTCTCTTTGAATTTATGAATCAAAGCCGACCTCAGGGATCGAACCTCAGTCGTCAGGTTTGCCGGACAGACACTTCACCACTGCACGATATAACCTGATGAAAAATTACAAATAACTAAAGGTGAAATGTCCCATTTCAGTACTGCAAGCCGCAGGGAAAACATTTGCATTGGTTCTGGGAGTTTAAAACATGGACATCTGTTAACGTTTTCAAAAATATTATCAGAAGAAAATATCCTCTCTTGGTTTTGTGTGTGTGTTGATTTTATGAAAGGCAAATGTTATTCGTCACATGCAATTTGGTTGGTAATGCAAAGCCAATTTAATGAAATAAGCATATTTCACCTTGATATGCTAATTCCTGCCGACGTCACATCCCATTCAGTTTGTTGATGAATCCCCCCACTTAAACTTGTAGGACTTGACCCCTGATTGTGTCCTATTGGTGACTCAATAAGAAACTCCTGTGGCATTCTTGTTTTTTGAGTTTAGATGATGAGTTGTCCCACAGGATGGATATTTGACCTAAATTAGTTTCTTTCCTGTTCTCACTTTGTGACCATTTGATCTGTTGCAGCAATCGACTGCAGACGTACCTTTAGTTGGTAATTGAGAAGAAATGTAGTTAAATAGTCTGGATCTTTTTCCCCGTACATTTTGTGTGTAATGCAAATATTGTTGATTGGATCCTTTTGTTGATTTGCAAACAACTGAGCAATTATTTTGCAGGAGTGATCTGGTCTGGGTTGATTAAACCAAAGATGATCCTGGCTGATATTTTCAGGACCAGTTGTAATTGCTTGGTGGGGAATGGGACAGGCTGCACTAGATCACATTACAGTAGCATCTGTGCTCAGGACAAATGCTTGAATTATCAGAGGTTATCGTTGTGATCATCATCTTGAAGAAAGTTTATCCCACCATGAAACATTTTGAGAGGATCAGACTTTCACCCTTCCATTAATGTCTGAGTGAGATTTATCTTGTATTTTTCAATGCATTCTCTTTGTAAGACCAACATATTTGAGCTCTGAGGCCTTCAATTCCATACCCAAATCATGGTTATTGCACTTGAATGTTCCTTCTGATATGAGAAGAACCTTAGAATTTTCGAAATGTTGTCTAAAGCCTCTGGCTTTGGCATATATCTCAATTAATTATCTTTAGGAATTCTGTTAGCGACTTTTCAAGAGAGTTCAAGAACAGAACTAGATGATATGCAAAGGCAATCACAGGGTCACCATTGATAATGCTCTCATTGCAGGAGAACCCTTGATTTTTCATTAAGTGTCTCTAAAGCAACAGTAATCAATAAGGGGGTCTGAGGAAACCATGTGGAACACCACTTCCAAGTTCGTCAGAGAAGATCTGACCCTTTTAGCAAATATGCATCTTGTGGAATGCCTAGACAACATCCAAGTCCTTTCATTTCAATGTTTCTCAGACAAAAAGCAATTGGTGAAGGTGACATTTCATTTTGGCCTCCAATGCGCCACTACTCAAAGAAGGTTTCTTTTGCTAGCAACTCTATATAAATAAACTATATAAATAAACAAACAAACTCCCATCAAGTCACAGATTAGCATTTTATAAATTGAACCCAACCTTCCCAAAGCAGTCCTACCGGATCCGGTTTGAACACTGGAGAAAGTAGCACCTCAATTCACATTTTGAAGATGCTCTCCAAGTTTAGTAGAGAAATGGGGCCTAAGATTTCTATTTTTGTTTACTTATCCAGACACTCATTGTCTCTAAGAAGATACTGGTTGTATTCTTTAATCAAGTTAAGCAATGGCTCATCCAACCCAGGTATCAAGCACTCCCAACTAAAACCTCTGACGAATGTCACCGTCATCGTGTGGGGTGGGGGTTGTACATGGCCGGTAACGATTGCGGGCATTGTGCCCCCTCCCACCCTGACTCGGCGGTGATTGCTTTAGACAAGATTTTGATTACCTTATAGTTTAATAGACATATTCAAAACTGCAAAGGGAATATTCATGGTATACAGAAGACACTTTTGAATTGGTATTTACCCAGGATCTAGGTTGTTCTTTGAGACGCTTATTGCAATTGTTATATAATTCCGAACACGACAGACAGCATATTGGTCCACAAACACCGTCTCTCATTCAGCATCCTGTAAGAGGATGCCTTGTTCTGTCTGTGCATTGCAGTGGCAAAGCTAACTTTAAACGAGTCTGTCGTAACTGTACACGGGCGAGGCAATTGATATGACAAGCTTGTAAATAACGAACTCAGAATATAGGCAAACAATATAGAAATACAAAAATAAACCGCCTTCTCCGCTGGCAGTTATTCAAATTAAAACTAGCAATGACAGGCGCCTTGCGTTCAGACAGATATAACATTACAAACAAAATGTCAAAAGAAATTCCGCATAGCGCTAATGCAAAAATGTGTGGAAAATAAGAAAAATGAAAATGACAGTTAAGGCAGGGATGTAAGGACGCGTCGAAGATTCCCCAAGGCATGCACGCGCACGGTGGCATAAACAGACAAGAGAAATCAAGGTGTGGATTGAAGGTGAGCTGTGCATCGTTTAGCAATCACTGGTTCTGGAGACACTCGCCAGAACTTCAAACCTTTGCAATTCCAAGCCATTTAAAACACGTGTCTGTTGCTCAGATCTGCAGCGCAGGCTGTCGTAACTTATGGCCCAACACACCTCCCTTATGTTTAATTACCTCTTCAATCAAAAGATAGACTGTCAAAGCCGAGCCTTTCGCACATGGCGCATGCATAACAAAATCACTAATGCAAACCGCCCCTCAGAGTCATAAAAAAAAGTAACTGGGGGCGCTGTTCGTATCAGCTATTCAGAAACCTGCAACTCAAACAGTAAGTGAGGTAAACCTGTTAATTGCACCCAATTAACTTTGGAAAGTGAAGGATGATATATTGTGGAAGGTTGCACTTCCATGAAGAAAATCAGCTACCATTTTCAGTGGAGCACTTGCACGTGTTTGGAAACGTGTGTAAAATAAATACGTTTCTAGCTTTGCCAATTTACAATTCTTATGGGATTAAACAATTTCTTAAGCATAACATCACGGGAATAAGCAATTCTGCAAACTAGTAAAATAACTTTCTAGAGAGTTGGTCAGTAAGGGAAGGATTTCTTTTTAATGATAACACCACATACATCCCCATTCTGGTATTCTGTGCTGGAATGGTGTTGTTGTAGGCTGTGTACTATAGGCCCGATACCGAGCTTGTGCTAAAAGTAGTGTGGAAAGCCCACATTCTCCCCTCCTGTTTCAGCACCACCATTCTGAGGTGAGGTGAAATATTCAAGGGAAGATGTGTTTTCCTGCAGTAAAAGCAGCTAAAATCTCTTGTTGAGGTGTCTGATTCTATCAGAAACCCGCGCGCCCTAGACACGCTGCAGTAAAGACTATACGGCCACACACTTTGCCGGTAATAACAAGTCTATTTTATTAATGCGCCACGCATGCTCACATCAGCTGCGGTCATGTGACTGTCTCACCATACGTTGTCGTGTCACCTGACCTGGTGAAACGCACTATGCTACATCCCCCCCTAAATAACAAAGTACTACTCCATCTCTTCAATCTATTGTCTGGGTCTCCGGATGGTGCAGCTTGGTCTGCCTTCACCATTGGGATGTCTTAGTTCGTCCTGTCCGCTCCCCAGATCCACTTGCTCCTCTATCTCTGAGTCATCTTCGTCCCCTGTATATCCATCTTCTGTTCGGACTCAGGCTTCTTCTTCACTCGACTCACATTCTACTTGGGCCTGGTCGACATGCGTTTTCCTGAAGAACAAACTATTCCTGGTCACTTGTCTGCCAGTCCTTTCTGCCGTGACCATGGATCTGTTCATGCTGGTGATGGTTTGGGGCTGTGTCCTTGTGAGACTGCATTTGTCACACAAGGACGTGGTCCCCAAACTTTAATTCGGTCTCCCGAGCTTGGCATCTTCGGTCTGAATAGTCTTTCATCTTCTCTTTGGGCTTGTCATCCCTTCTCCTTATCTCCTTGTTCCGTGGATCCGCTTCACTGGCCTGGTCCATGTGGGAAACTCTGTAGCGTATGGGGCGACCAAGTCTTTGTTCTGCTGGGCATACGCCCTTTGAGTCAAGTAGCGTGTTTCAGTGAATTTTAATTGTAATTGGTTATTTATAATGCGCTTAATACCCAGAGGTTTCTAAGCGCGGACCAGGGGATTGAACCTGTGTTGGTCCATGTCGTCACAGCCGAGTCATTTTTCTGTGCGTGCAGTCCCATGTATTTGACAAAGTTGTGGAAGTCAATGCTGGTCAATGGGGGCCTTTGTCGGATTTCACTACCTTCAGGATGCCGTATGCAGAGAATATCTGGTCTAATGCAGGTATCACGGCCGTGGCAGCTGTAGATGGTAGTTTCTCGACCTCAGGGTATTTGGAATGTTCGTCTAAAACTACCAGTATGTATTCTCCTGATCTCAATGGCCATTAGTAGTCAACTTCTATATCTTCCCACACGCTCTCCGTGAGGTTTGTCATGTGCAATGGTTCCGGGTATGATGGGGGTTGCAGGCTGAGGCATATGTGGCTGGTCTTCAGTGTGCTTTCAATGAGTTTATCCATGCCCAGGAACCACACCTTCCTTCAGAGAATGCATTTTGTAGACAAAATGCCTCTGTGGATTTCGCGCACAATATCAATTGCCCTCTTATGTTGGGAGGCTGGCAGTATGATTTAATCCCCTTTGAGTATCAGGGACGTTGTTTACAGATACAGTTCATCTTTGGGTTGGGCTAGGGCACTGAAGAGTTGTGTGTCAAGTGCTTTAGTGTTTAGTATCGAGGCCTCAGTGGACATCCATCAGCAGTTCCTGATGCACAAGGCTGCGAGGGTCAGGGTTGCATCATTTGTGGTGTAACACATTAATTTCGCCATAAGGATGGCTTATGGCACTGCGTGGTGGATGATACAGTTAATGTACCCATCTGCCCAGTTTTTTTAGTCTGACTTGAAGCTCAGAATGCATCCACTGGAGACATTGGTGGCGAGAACATGAATAAGTATGCAATCTTTTTTGTTTTAGCGTTGACATATGCTTGTGAAGGCTCCTAGTCACAGGAGCGGTTGCTTAGCTCCATAAGCGTAAATGTCCACACAAGCTTTTTTAGCTTCGGGGCTCGCGTGAGCTTGCCGAATTCGGTTTCTGACATTGTATTGATTGTGGCACCTGAATGAACGAGGAATTCAAAATCTTTCCCGAGTATGGTTAGTGGCAGTGTTGGGCTGTGTTCTGAGGCCGTCGGATTTCCTTGAGCATACGGGGTACCTCCGTTCTGTGCTCGATTGTGATTCTGATTCACTTGCGGATGGTGTGTTTGTGTGTAGATGGTGAATTTGTCTCCTCCTTTTCTGACGAGCCTCTGGAGAAGGGGAGTGTTTTGTCCTGTTGTGTCGCCTTTCTTTGTTGTGTCTCCTTTCCAAGTACTGGGGTCTTTCCTCACGGTGATGTCGAGGAGGGGTTTTTGGCGATATGTCCTCTGCTCTGTGTGGCTCGGTCTGGAAGCTTTTGAGTTGCGGCACATCACCCGGTAGTGGTCTTCTCCTCCACTGACAGGGCATATCTGGCTGATGGCTGGACATGACCCCTCATGTGGGAGGTCGTAACTGCACCGGAAGCACTGGCGCTTTTCCATTCTGGAGTCTTGCGATGATGGCGGCTGGTTCATAAGCTTATTCATGGCCTTCTCCTTTATTGGGACTGCGGGTGAGATGTGGATCTTATTCATGGCGGAGATTTGGAAGTCTAGCGCTGAGGTTGTTCTCGCCAGGATGAGGATTTCATTGAGGAAATGTGGCATCTGCAGCAGTTTCTTCTTTAGGAGCATTAATTCACAGCCCGCGATGACCTTGGACTTGATGACTTCTTCGTTTGTGTAATAGTTGAAATCACAATGTTTTACATTGGATCTGAGGTGCGTCACAAATTTGTCCATGCTCTCGCCTGGGAGTTGCCTCGTGGTGGGGAACTGTGTCTCTCGCAGTACAAGTTCTTGTGTATTGCAAAATGCTCAGCTAAAATGCATTTGAGGTCTTGATACTTGTACTCGACATCTTCTGGTAACTCAAAGATGATGTCCTGCACTTCTGGGCCGGCTGAGAGGATGAGTAGCCCCATAATGAGCTTGTCCTCCTTTGGGCAGAGGGCATCGATATAAGCTTCAAATTCTATCATCCATATCGGCCCCAGACTGGTAGTGTCTGTGGTGTCGAACGGAAATAGGGACGGAAGTGGGAAGGTGTCCTTCCCTTGAGATGCTGTTGCAGTATGGACCTGATCCTGTGCTGGGGCACTCATGTTGCCAGTTCCGGGATGGTCCTAGTCCACCCAGATTCCCTTAAGAATCTCAAATTTGTTTCTGGGCTCCACTCCCGGGGCTGCACTATGCTGGCTGTTCAAGGGGGGCTGCACTGTGCTGGCTGCCGTGTGTAGCAGTGCCTTCTCTCCTGTCAGGGTACACAGAGGGTCTATGCAGGCAGGAGCTCCTACCTCCAGTGTGGGCTTGCATGCAGTCAGGAGGCAGCTGTGCTGGCTCTCAGGGGCGATGTTTTTTTTTGCAAGCGGATCGACCTGGGTGCGTAGGCCTTGCCCCTCCAGAGCTCCATCGGGAACAGCTGGGAACATACCAGCAAAAGCATTCTCTGCGCATCGCCAATGTGGCAGTGGGGTCTACCGCCTCGTCACCTTTGTGTCATGGCCACAGGCCTCAGAACACAAAAACCCCACCATCTAGTGATGGGGGCAATGGGTCACTTGACTTACTTATGTCCCTTTGGGACCTATAAACACAGGGGCCCTGGTTGGACTCATTCCTGGCGCCAGGCTTATATAGAGATGTGAGCAGGAACACTTTATTTGAGTGCAGGAGTGCTTTTACTTTATTGCAGTGCAGGAGTGCTTTTATTTTACAAGAACTTTCCAGGAGATGAAAGCCTGTATTACAGAGAACATCCTCATGTGCTGACTCATCAGGTGTGGCTCCCTAGGCCTGGCCTTCATGTGCTGACTCATCAGGTGTGGCAGGCAGGCTAAACCTGGTTGCTGTGGCTTCAGAAGCTCAGCTATATAAGCTGCTCCATCCTTAAGACCGGTGCTTCGTGTTACTGTGCACTCACGTGCAACGTGATGCTCATCGCTGCTTGCACCAGTTTACTTACCTTTGGAAACCAGCCGTTCTCCTGCATACTCACCTCCAGGGTGCTTCATCGCTTCATCTGCAGACTCATCTCCTGACATCCAGTGATCTTGATCCCGACGCCGCAGCAGCGCACTTCGCATCCACGAACTCAGACCCTATGAAGAAGAAGAAAGACAAGGTTAGATCATCCGTGCTAGGGCCGCACTACATTTGAACCCTGTGTGCCCCCTAGTTAACAACTTACCAGCTACTGTACCGCTGCAGCTTCATTCCTCATTCCTCATTCCCTCCGGCTGTCACCTTTCCTCCACAGCTTCTGCTGGGCCGGCAACATCACCTGCAAGGGAAGAAAGCAAAAGAGCAAACATCAAAAGGGGAATGGACAGAAATACAAGACAATGAACTTCACAATACAACAAAACAGAAGAGGAAAGACAAAGGCAAACAGGAACACTTACCTGAAGTATAGTGGCTTAGTCGCAGCAGGACTGGACTACCACATGCAAGGGACCAGTGAAGGAACTCGTTCCAGATCATACAAGCACCCCTGCCAGAAGCAGCAGGACGGAGTGCTCGCCAAAACTAATCAACAGGTGAGCTTTCCAGGGACAGCGCATTCCACGGGTACCATGGTTTGGGAGAAGGGGTCTGGAAGGGGATCAGGCGCACAAGCTGGCATACTCACGCCCCATATTCTCCACACAGGAGCAGTCCCGAGCAGCATCACCTATTACCACCAGTCACCACATAAGCGCAGAGGGCGAAGTCGGACCCGAGTGATCTCACCCCCGGGAGGGCAGCAACCGCTCCCCAACGCCTCCCAGAGACAAGATGAGTGTAACACATTGTTGGATTCCATCCAAACCGCGCACAGCCTAGACATGCTGCAGTAAATAATATGCGGCCACATACATTGCCGGTAATAACAAGTCTGCTTTATTGGCGTGCCACGCTCACATCAACTGTGGTCATGTGATTGCCTCACTGTATGTTGTTGTGTCACCTGACCTGGTTACACGCACAATGCTACATGAGGGAGAAACATATGCTCCAGTGGCAGTATGAGAATGTCTTTAAAAACCGATACTTTTCTAATTTATAAAAGTGTCCTAAAGCTTTCAGTCATTTAGAAAAGTGGTGCTGCAGTCTGAGAAATGCTATTTATAGGGAAAAGAGTACAGTAGAGGATAACAACATCTCAGAGGTATCGTAGTTTATCTCCTTTTTTGTATGTGCAAAACAAGTGCTTTTTGGAAGGAGAATCCCCTAGCAGTGCCTGCCCTGATTCCTCATGGTTGCTAATACTGTTGTCAAGCAGTTCATAAGGCACATGAAAAAGTGGTGGCTTTGATGCCAGGCCACCACATTATCACTTTAACACAGCATGATGCTTTTAACGAAAGTGTTCATCTTTCATGCAATAACACTTTCCTATGTTTGCATACATCTTAGAATCAGAGTCTGAGTGTAGTGCCATCAGAAACAGTCTGCTTTCATGCATGTGGCTTGCAATTAGGCATTGTGAAGAATGTTCAGCTGAACCCCAAACCTGAATCTTCAGGTTATTTGAAGTTTGTTGACTCTGGCAGCTCACTGAAATCTGTGCATGCTACAGTTTGGGTAATTTCATGATAATGATAGCTGGACGATGATGACATTTTCTGTCAAAAGAAGGCTCCAGTGATCTCTGGTTTCAGCTGGCAAATAGTATTCATTCAGACATTCACAAACACTTACCTCAGAAACCTCGATAATAATGGTCTTCCTCATGTACAGGTCCTCAAACAACTCAACCCATTCATAAAACCATGATGGCTGCCACGGGTTGTGAGACCCGTCCGCTCCATAGCCCTGCCAAGGAACACGCACCTTCTTGGTGCCCAGGATCCATCATTCAACATTAGAGCGGCACGCATGGCAGCAGGAGACCCGTGGGATCTACTTGATGAAGTTTTTGACACGTTCGCCTTTCTGCTACGACTTGGATTATAGAAATGCTTTTTGAGTTGAATGCGGCCCAGCTTCCCAAGATGGCTGAATTCTTCTAAGGACCTGCTGTGGCCGAGTCGCTGCATCATCTTGGCAGCTGTTGCTGCGTAAAGTGTCCATGTGCTGTGCCCTGTCCAGAATTGGGGATCGCGCAAGTTGGCCTTGCGTGCATCTAATTATCCTGGTGAGTCGGCCCTTGTCCCTGCATCCCCAGGGGCCTTGATCCCGGGGTCTCTCACAGTGGTTGCTGGTCCCTGGCAGTGCCAGAAGTGGTCAGAGCACAGGGACAGCACAGCCCCATCCGAGGCAGAGGAAGCATCCCGCATGGTAAGAAAGCGAGGCCCCATCTGAAGGCCCCCAATGGTGAGCTGATCGCTTTGCTGGGACCCCGCTGGACAGTTGGATCCCGGCCTCATTTGCTGAGTCTACAGTGCTGCATGCAGGTCCGGCTTTGCTCCAGTGAGCCCGTTGGATTTATAGCACGAGCAGCAACATCGGTCTGCGCCCGGGCTTGCAATTAATTTTTAACGTGGTCGCGCTGCGGGGATTGAGAACCTCTGGGACATCCGGTCATGAGCAATAGGGTACGGCTTTCCCATGAATGCCATGCAACTGCTGGATCACCTTGCCGCATCTGCCTTGCTAACACTAAGGGGTGAGCTGTCTGATACTTGAAGCACCCTGTTGATGCTCCATGATTGAGCGTGCGTTGCCTCTTATATTTGGGGAGCTCTAAGCAGCTTTTTTCTTTCTCACTAGGGGCCCACTGGGTCTGCCTTATTGGCTTTAGGTGCTCCCCACGACTCACCCTACCTGCAAATTGTCTGTTGTTTCACTTATACTTGGCTTGGGGCTACTCAAAGGGCAAACTCAAAGGGCAAATATGATCCCTGTCTGTTTCTGTCCGGCGCTAGAGGGAGCCCCTCCATGTGGCCACTCCTATCTTTCTCTGGCCCATGCTGCACAACGAAAAAACTCTCTCCACACCTGCATTTCGGCACTTTTCAAAACGTACAACTACTTTCTACCGATAAGCACCCCCGGATCACCCGCTTCAGCACCACAACCTTGTCACCTGCTGAATCTTGCTTCCCTTGCCCTACAACCTGTATGTTTTTTTTAAATTTTGATATGTGTATTTGCCAAATTGTTACATGGCATTTCAGATGCTTGCTATTTGTCAAACCGCCTATTCCTCTTCAAGAGTACCGTTGTTTTCTTCATCCTCCATTTTGTGTTGTTTCTAGAGATTTTTTGCAATTTCGAATGCAGGTATGCTTTACTATCACTGCATCCTGCATTTTGCACCCAGTTGCTGTTTTCTGTTTCACCTTTGACCTCCATTAATCGAATCTAGTTGTGCCCTGTTGCTGCAGTGTGTTTACACCTTGTCCTGCATAAATCGATTTTAGCTCTGCCCAGCAGGGGAGTTGCTAGGTCTGGAAAAGACCTGGGGCTAAGCTGATGTCGGAACTGTTGGGGCTGGGGGCTAGCTAGTCTTTTGGCTGTAGCTCCACATATACTATCCGGGGCTACAACCGAAAGATATGGGGCTATAGCCCCCTTAGCCCCCCCTAGCAACGCCCCTGGTGCCCAGTTGCTGCAGTGTGTTTACTTCTTGTCCTGCATAAATCGAATTTAGCTGTGCCTAGTTGATGCTTTCTGTTCTCCTTTGTCCTGCTGAAATCGATTTAAGTTGTGCCCAGATGCTGCAGTGTGTTTAAACTTCGTCCTGCATACATCGATTTTAGCTGTGCCCAGGTACTGCAGTGTGTTTACACCTTGTCCTGCATAAATCGAATTTAGCTCTGCCCAGTTGATGCTTACTGTTTCACCTTTGTCCTGCTGAAATCGATTTTAGCTGCACCCACTTGCTGTAGTGTGTTTTCACCTTTTCCTGCAAAAATTGATTTTAGCTGTGCCCAGTTGCTACAGTGTGTTTTCACCTTGTCCTGCTGTTATCATCCGAGCTTTGCCTGTGGAGGCTTGGTGTCTTCATTAGCTGGTGCACTACCATCTCCCCCCCTACCTTGTGACACCCACCCCACCTCCTTCCTCCGAGCGTGTCAGTACTCAGACCTGTAAGTGTCTCCCACCTTCCACTGCAGCAAACCATGTTGCCATCTATCTCTCCTATCCTCTCCAACTACTTCACTATCTCCTATCCTTCTCCTATCACTAAATCTGGTCTCAAGAAACTTAAGAAGGACATACTGGGCTACAACCCAGACCTTCCTATTGCAGACACCTATGTCACGGCTTCCACCAGAGAGACTATCACTGAAATCCTCTTCTTCGTTAACCCACCTGACCGATGTACGCGCTACATGGTCGGCTTTCTCGCTCCTATTGCCTCTTCTCCCATTAATGGTGGCACTCGCTGGGAGGTTCTCCCTCACCTCTTCACCATTTCCAGAGTCATCATTAATGCTTATCTCAATGGAACCATCATGGTTCAGGCCCCTCAACCCAACCTTCTTCTCTTGGACAGGCTCCTCCCTGTCCTCTTTAACCTCACATCTCCTTTCAGCCAGACTCCCTTGCCCTCTGTGCCTTACTCCTTCTCTGCAAAGGCCATTCTATACCTACCTCCTCCTCTGTACAGGCGCCCCTGCCTTGCTGTACTGTCTCAGCTTCCTTGGCGGCCTTGGCTCCTTTGCCATCCTCCACTATCCCCCTGGCCCTTTTGCCACCCTCGGGGGGACCACTATCTCTGGTGGCCCCCCGACGAAGACTTTCAAAAATGTCAAGATGCTCCACATTGCCACTCTCAACACTCGCTCTGCCGTCAAACACTCGTCTGACATCTGCAACCTGCTCGAACTCATGGATCCTGATGTGCTCGCCATCACAGAAACATCATTCAAGGATAGCTCTGTCACAAGCTTTGACACACTCCTCCCTGAAGGCTACAAAATCCTCTTTGCACCCAGGCCTTAGAAGACAGGAGGTGGAGTGGCACTTATATTCGATGAATCATACCTGTGTCCATCATCCCGACTCAGGCCTACTCCTCCTTTGAGTGCCTAGTTTGCAGACTCTCACTCTCCCCTAAATCTTCTCTCCTTATGTCTACCTTCTATGGACCACCAGGCCAGTCCACTCTCTTCCTCTCAGAATGGGCTCACCTGGCCTCCTCCCTACTCTCTTCCTCCTGTCGCCTCCTACTGTTGGGTGATCTGAACATCCATCTGGACTCTACTGACTCCTCAGGTCCTTAACGCAACCTTTGCAACTCTCTCTCCCTCTCTATCCTACCCTCTGGCTCCACGCACATCGCGGGCCACACCTTCAATGCTCTCATCTCTATTGACATCCCTCTCTCTAACCCTCTCACTACCTCCCTCTCTTGGACTGACCACTCTCTTCTCTCAACACACCTGAAGCTCTCCTCTACTCTTGCAGCAACACACCCGGCACAGCCACTCGACTTAAAAGTCACCAGACCCATGAAAGAAAATGACAGTAGCTGCCTTTGTCTACACCTACTCTCCTCTACCCATTCCTGCAGCTGGCTCCCACCCTGACACAGCCCTCGCTAACATCAATCTCTGATATCTTCAACACTCTTGACACTATTGCCCCTGTCTTGAGGGTCTACCTGAAGCCTTCCAAAAAGTGCATCTCTTGGTACGATTCTGAGCTGGCTGCCCTTGAACGCAAGTGTAGGGTAACTGAGTGGAAATGGAACATGTCTGACAAACTGGCCTGCCGCCTCCTTCAAAGGTCATATTGACTCTGCATCCGCTCCAAGAAAAAGAGTCTTTATTCAAGCCTGCATCTCCATTGTGTCTAACAACACGGTTGAACTTTTCAAAGTCTACAAGGAACTGGCCAATCCTGCAGCAGCCTCTTCTTCTGTCGCACCCACCCAGGACCTTTGCTCGGCCCTGGCTGCACACTTGATTAAAAAAAAGACATCCTTTCCCCCCTTTCTTCCACTCCATAGCATACACCAACACCCGAGACTCCATTGGCCCCCTCCACTCTCCCTCTCTTCTCTCCCGCCAGTCACACCTGATGAGGTCACCAGATAAGTCTGATATATAAAGGCTTCATCCAAACAGGTGGACCCCTGCCCCTCAAAAACCTTTAAAGACAGTATTGACTCCCTTGTCTTTCCACTGGAGTTTTCCCAACTGCCCTTAAGCCCTCCCTTGTGCACCCTCTGCTCAAAAAAACCCTCTGCTGACCCCTCCATTCCAGCAAACTACCGCCCTATCTCCATCACCTCTTTCCTGGGCAACCTCCTGGAAAAGTTAGCTATCTCTCAGCTGAGCCTCTACACTGAATCTATTGGTTGCTTCCATGACGATCAGTCTGACTTTAGGGAATCCAGAGGCACGGAAACTGCTCTTCTGAACACCCCTGAAGGCCTACTCTAAAATCTTGACACTAACACTCCCTCTGTCCTCATTCTCCTTGACCTCTCCTCTGCTTTTGACACGGTTAACCACAAAATCCTGATCGCACGTCTCTGTGGCACCCTGGGAAGCACAGGTCAGGCTCTGGCGTGGTTAAGCTCCTTTCTCTCCAACCGCCCATCCCAGGTGGAACTCTGAGCCTTTCTCTCGACTATAGCTCTCTCAACCTGTGGCTTTCCCCAGAGATCTAACATATCCCCCTGGTTCTTCAATGTCTATATGGCTGCCCTGGCACGTGTGATTGCCACTTTCACCTCTAACTTCCAGTGTTACGTGGATGACACGCAACTATATTTCAGACTACCCTCAGCCACCTCCTCCTCCTCGCTCATATCTGACTGTCTGTTCGCTATTCAGTCATGGTGTGCTGCAAACAACCTCTGCCTCAATGCCAGTAAGACAGAGATCATTCGCATTCGGACCCCTGCTCCCGCTTTCCCACTTTCACTCTGGCCAACCTCCCTTGGTCCTGCACCCGCACCCACCTGTGAGGCAAGAAACCTTGGGGTCATTTTTGACTCCACTCTCTCCTTCTCCTCTCACATTTCGGACATCTCCAAAAAGTCTATAAACTAGACCTGCTCAGAGGTACTCTGTCTTTTCTCACTTTCCCCCAGAGGCTCACTGTCTCCAGAGCCCTGGTTCTCTCTAGGCTGGACTATTGCAGCAGCCTTTTCCTCAAATTCCCTGCTTCCTACCTGTGCCCTCTGGAACTCACCCTGAATAGAACTTCGAGACTCATCCTTGGCCTCAAGCCCAGGGACCACATCTCTCCGGCGCTGAAATCTCTTCACTGGCTCCCCGTGGCAAGGATCAAGTTCAAGACCCTCTGCATTGTTCACAAGGCTTTCTGGGGCCTGCGACTGACCTACTTGCAACACTGCCTACCTAAGTACTGTCCCTCACAAGCCCTCCACTAATCTACCTCCAACCTTCTGCGAGTGAGCCAGTCCTCCAAGAAGAGATTTGGAGGGAGATCCTTATCCTCAGCAGGTGCCTCCCTCTGGAATAGCCTCCCTGCCGCCCTCCATCTCGAACCTGATCTTATTAAGTTCTGGAAACTCCTCAAGACCTTCCTCTTCTCCTCTTCCGCCTCTCTAACTCTACCATGCAAACCTAGCTCTCTGCACTTTCCCTTTCTCCCTCTTCTTCCTTACAGCTTGCTGACAAGCTGCCTTGTGTACCTCAGAGTCTCACAGGTCCATGGCACCCCCGCTAGTCCTCTTTCGCACTTGCCTCAGGGACCTACACCCCACACACACTCAGTGCACTTGAGAAATAACCCAAGAGAGTGGCTCTCTCTGCACTTACCCCAGTCTCCACCGACCGGGTGCACTCGGACCCCCCCCTCCCTATGACTGTCTGTGCACTTGCACGATCTGTACGCACCATGCCTGAAGATCGTCTGTCTGTTCTCCCTTATTGTCATCCCTATATTGCACTGGTAAAACTGCAGAATCACTGTCAGGCCTATTTGCTGTATCTCAAACTGTTACATGTATTGTACGCACTTATTCAGCCTGTGCAGACTGTTATTGCCTTAGAATTTCAAGGGCTCTGAGCAACTGTTGTTTTTCCCCATGTTCCCACCCTCCTTGAGCGCTTTGAAACACTGGACTTTGTGAAGGCGCTTTATAAATAAACAATACCATCCCATACCAAGCATTAACCACCTAATGGTGCTCTTTCACGGCAGCTGATCATATAAGCAAAGTCAGAAGGAGCAACGTTGAATGATTGAGGTGTGAGTGAATATGCCCCAGGGAGAAAGGACTTTGTAAGGACCTGTCATGAGCTCTCCAGGCTGTAACATCAACCATATTTGTACTCATCTGAGTTTTAGAACGAAAGGCTGTATCTTGCATGTCTTACATTGATTTACTCTAATGCATCCCTAGTGGCCCTTCACGGTGCATGGCGGCATCCTTACTGGCCCTTCATAGTGCCTACCAGTTATGAACTCTCTTTATTGTAGCAATGCCAACCTTAATCGTACTCATGTAAGCAACCTCAAAAGAACATAAAACTGCATTGTGCATGCTTACAATGTGTCTGACTCTGTTTTACGATCATACGACTTCCAAAAGGTGCACACCTGCCATGGGTTCCACTTATTACAATATCACCAACTTTAAAGGTAATCAGTTAAGTTATTTCACATATGTGAAAGCGTGGGAAAGAGCCTAACATCTGACTGATTTTCACTCTGAGAAAACAAACATGCTCCGGTCAAGAACAATTTTCATATATCAATGAATACATTAAGGCTTTCAAGGAATGTGTGTCCACATAGCATCTGTGTTTATTTGCTAGTTAGATAGGGTAGACAACTTGGGTCTTGGCAACACGTGTTTCATGCCTCTTGGTACTTTCCCAAGGCAGATAGTATATGATATGTGCTATCCTCTGTATATGCGTACTCTCATGTGCTAGTGGTTGATTGCATGTTTGCTAGTATGAAAGCTGGGGTGTCCCACGATCCCTGATGTTTGCTTCTGCCCCTCACCTGACTGACCCCTACAATCTCTCTATATGCATTTCAGAGGTAAATAATTGCCGTGAACTCTATTGACATAGTACTCACCTCAATAGTAGTCATTTTGCTGACCTCCAAATTAAGAACAGCTCAGCGAGGAATGCTCGAAACAGGACGGATTGCCTCAGATCCAGATATGCAAGCTAGCCTTGAAATCTTCAATCTATAATTACACAATTTACAATCATTATTGTGTATCAGCTCAGGAAGGATGAAAGGCTGACTCGTTCCTACCTTGTTTGAGATCTATGACCTACAGGTTGCAAACAGATCTGTTCAACAGGTGAATGAACCTCGTGAGCTATCCTATTGCTGATTTGAAAGGGCTATCATGCATGGATGCACACCACTCTATTCGATCTTCTCACCTTTCTTTGTGTAGCCTCACTGGGCTTCTCCTTTTCCCCTACAGTCTTCCCCTACAATCAACTCCTTTGAAGTTTTCATTTGAAGGTGTTTCACTCTGCATCATTGACCTGAAACATAAACCACCCAGATGACCTTGAACATTGTCTCGTGTTTTGAGCTGTACTATCTTCATGAAGATTTGCAAAACTAACTTATTACTCACTTTGAGATGCGATACACGGTGAACTGCCATGTTAAAAGTTAGTGCACAGCTACTTGCAACCCCCACCCTTAAGACCAGATGTATTAGTAACTGGTATGCATTCAACGTTTTCTTTTGACCCTTGAGATTACATCATTTCTTTGCTCCTAGGTTGTGAACAGTGATACAATGCTTTATCACACTCATTTTCGAAGTAATGCAAATGTCAGAATGACATTACAGATCTCTAGTATGTCCTTGTGCACATCCACATAATGATCAATATAGTGTGATACACTGGTATGTAAACTATAAGGTTCTCATCCTATCTGGGCATTCCCATAGCCTATAAAGATTGAAATGCAATAGGTGGTCAAGTACTGCATGGTAGGGTTGGTTCACAACTAATTTGGGTATTTCAGTGACCCCACATGTCTCTTATTTGTTATACTGTTTGCAGTCCGTGATGGAACTTGTGAGTCTTCCCATCTGGCTAAACCTTTCCTGATTGGACTGAAGCTCATATTGCTGATGACCCCTGATAGGAAAATATTTATCTTCAGACGCTGGTGTTGATGGGCGGTAAATAGTGGAGACAGTCACAGCTGGTGATAGTGTGAGGTGCACACAGATCATTTTGGGAACTGCCTTGGTTTTGCACAAGCTCAAAACAAGGTGAAAATTAATCAGATGTTGGAGGTGATTACACCTAGGATCTAATGATGTGTTATTTATATAGCGCTGATACCTAAGCGCACTGCACGGAACACATATACATACAAAATCACCCAACCAGAGATGGTGCTCATTTATCGACTTCCGAAGGATGAAGAGGTGAGTTTGCCTGGCAGGGATTCAAACCTGTGACATGCAGATCACTCTCAGATCACAGCAGCAAGCACACAACCCACTGAGCTATCTTGCCAACCTCTAGTTGTCCTTGTCATTGTGAATCCCACCTGTTATGTATGTGCTCATGGGATTTGCAACAGGGGGATGCCGAGTTAAGATGATCACCACTTCCCACATCAGCTGAATTTTAAGGGTGTTGTTGCCTTGAAATCTGATCACCTTAATTGTTCCTTAACTAAAAGAAATTATGAATTTCAATGTTTATGTTATACAATAGTTTATTTAAGTGCTGTAAAGCCATTAGTCATGCCATCGTTGATGTCCTGGGTGTTAGTCTTAGCAGTGCATGGCGATGGCGTGAGTTATGTTTGCAGAGCTTACCATAACTGACAAATTTCATTGGTTTTTGATTTTTGCAACCATAACGCCCATTTACCAAAGTTGTTTCACTGAATTATATACGTTTTTATTATTGCAACAACCATAACATTCCTTTAACGTTTTTTCACTGAATATAAATCTTTACCAGTGCAACCTAATTTACCAGCGACTTCATAATTTCTCTTCACAAACTTTGCACTTAAAAATCATTCTCCTCTGCCACACATTAGCTATGGCTGATGTAAATCGCAATATTCCCTTGCCGTCGAAACGCTAAAAGTCTTTTAGTTTCTCTCTGTGACAGCCTTATTTTGTGAAAGCGAGCTCTGTGACACCCCGGCACGTTCTGAAGAAATCACACGCCGGCATTGGTACAGCTGATCACAGCTGAACACATCTGAACACTCGCCTCGCCTGCTGGAAGTCGGCGCTGAAGGTGGACACGCCCCCTTGCAGGGCACACAACAAAACTCGCTCCCCGACACCCTGGTGACGTGAAGCCCGCTTCAGTAAAGGGCGCGAGTTTACGACTATTGGCTGATCGCTGTGCGCTGTAAGCCGGTGAACTCTACATCTACAATGAAGACACAAATGCCTGCCTGTCTACATGCGCTGGAAATGTTGGATGACGGCCCACAAACAAGGGGAAAGACCCTACAACAACATCGCCTCTTGAATCCTTGGACGATGGCAAAACCTTCTGGACGTAAAGTAAAGGTAAGCCAGCTAATTGAGGGGGGAAATGTCAGTCATGAAATTAATGACACACCCAATACATCGCATCTAACGGGAGACACCACTGTTAACTGCCCGACTACAAAACGGAACATTCAGATACCCTCTCTTTATACTTTAGCGGTTAAAGCATCTGGGTTACGCGAAGAAATGGTGAAACGTCCAGGTAGAGTCGACTTGAAACAAGTATTTAAACTACTTACATTACCTGCGCAGATTGGAAAATCAATACTGACTGTTATCAATTAACACATTCTCCGCTCAATGTCGACTCAGTAGAAATAAACTCGGAACTGTTTCAATCTCCATTCGAAGTAACCGGTCTTGAACTTTTGAATGCAACAAGCCAAACTAGCAAATTGTCTGAAAACAATCTCACCATTGACAATGCGCCATCTGAGATTAACGTTCCGTGCATCAAAGTCAATAGCATTAAAACAAGCATAATGCCTAAAATCCCCCAAGTGGAGACCCTGATGAAAAATAAAGCAGAGTCTGGCATCAACAACATAAGTGACACAAAGAGCGTCGAGGGTCAGTTAAATCAGATCAGAGCTCCAATGAGAAATGTTCCTACAACATTCATCTCTCCCTCTGGATTAGCCAATAAGCGTGAAATTACAAGCAAAATCAAACCCCAGAGTCAGACAGCTCAAGAAGCCCAAGATAGCCGCCTTACTGAAAAATTAAAGGCTGACTATCTTGCCGTCAAAGCTAAACTAACAGCAAGTTTTCAAACTGAGTTATACAAAAAGAATGAAGAAAAAAGGACGCACGACGTGGCAAAACAGTCCTATAGCTCGGAGGCCAGGTGTCAAGCCAGTACCAGCACCCCAATAACAAAACTACCTGACAAAAAAAACTTCAAACTAAAGTCAACTAACAATTGGGATTCTACGCTAAATTTATCTACAGTGACTATTAAAGCGCAGCACGAAACAAACAAGGACAAAGTAAAAAACACCCAAAACAGATGTAAAACGCAACAAAATGAAAGCAACATCAATCGTGACTCAGGAATCAAACCTAATCTGTCAACGGCAGCAGCAATTCAAATTCACAATAATGTTTTGGCGGCGACAGCTACAGCGCTATGCCCGTTTATCAACCTTTACCAGTCTCTACAAGAGACCATAAATAATCAAACGTTAATGATGACAAATTTACTTTAAAAAATAACAGCAATTTAGGAGTTCACAAAGTTTCTTCAGTCTAAGATTGCCCACGAAGCAGAACAATCGATACGATGGCAGTCAATACAAAAAGAGCATATGACAAAAGATCAATCCTCTAAAAATGATCTAATGGCAGCGTTACTTGAATCCATCAAATGGATGCATCAAAATGAAATTAGAAAGGACTCCCATGCTTCTTGCCCAAGCTCGAGCCGAGTCAGCAGAGAACCATCTTCTCTGGCAAAAGGACATGGAGACTTGGACGCAAACATTGAAGCAGTACAAAGACCTCTGGCAGGTCTATATCCTACTGTCACCATTGCAATGAAAACTACAAATAACATTGCACAGTGCGCGATCAATGGTGGCCTACAAATTGAACCTACGCACAATCCTGGCACAACGGATTCAGTTGACAACCAAAATCCTCCAAAATTACCAAGTGATCTTCCACAAGAAAGATCTTCAAAAAGGCTGACAGAAGAAAATGTAAGTGGCACTAATGAAGGCCTATCGACTCTGGCGAAAGACAAAAACTACGACACTATTGTCTCAATGGACCACGACAAAACAAACCCTTTTTCCTCTTTCGGAATTTTTTCAGGGTCGGCTAAAGTGGGAACCTGGAACGTGAAAGGTAAAACAAATACGACTTCAAATTCAAAAAAGAAGCCATTGCCGCTGGAGCACAAAACTAACTCAAAGAAACCACCACGCCAGGCAGCAAAAACCTTTATTCGCAATCTCACCACTCCGAGCAAGCTAGTGCTGTTTGACCGCGCAAAGCCCCAAGAAAAAGTAATTGACCCTCAAGAAGTATTTCCAGTAACAGCAAAGACTCTTGGTGGCTTATCGTTAACAAAAAACACAAATCCAAATAAACGCCGGTGAATAGAGTCTGAAGACCAAGTAAGCTCGTCTTCTGCCTCGTCAATCGACTTATGTGATTTATCAACATATTCAGATGAGAAGATTACCAAAGCAATAAGCCTGCCTGAGATAAAAATCTTTTCGACACAAAAAGAAACAAGAAAAAGGATGGTCATAGAAGAAAAACTTCAAACAAAAGACAAGTCTTTAAAATTGACCCCTTCGCCAGACGGTAAAAGATCCAGGCAAATTTTACAACAGAATAAAGGCAACTTTAAGTCACGCTGTAAATTAAATCCCGAGTTTACACTATTACAGCAACAGAAAGAATGTACCCAAAGCTCAAATCAGCCACAGAGGCGAGAGCTTACCAAAAACTGTGCACAAATAAAACTAACATTACAAAACATTCATTCAGACGATGTCGATGTAAATTTAAACCGCAGTAACATCATGAAATTATTCAAATGTATACCAGCGCTGCGTACAGTAACCTCTGAGGACATACTGATTGTAGAATATGCAACTGAAAGAACCTCCGACCAAGTGCTGCTACATATTAATTCACAGGCCGTAAGGAGAATGCTCATTGATGCAAAAGATGACCTCCTATTATATGGATTCGATCTGTCCCTTGAAACACAGGACACAACTAATGTCGATTACGTCTCTCAAGAAAAGTTTGCTCCATTGATACGAATGGAATAAAGAAGAGAACAATTGAGGCACCATTTTTCTAGGAAAAGGCAAGAGAAATCAAATACGGCATCACAGCAACAAGAAACACGACGAAGACGGCACACCATCGCCCGGAACTAGCTATGCCAAGGCCAGGCTCAGAACCTAATTTCTTGGAGCACAAGAGGATTCGTACACCTGCTAAATAACTTTCTGGGAAACTTAGATGAAAATTTTGCCTTATGTTTACAAGAAACATGGCTGCGAGAACCTCCCACAAGAGATGGTTACACGATCTTACTAAATCCAGCTGGGAATAATCGAAATGGAAGACCCTTCTCAGGCTTATTGATGATAATAAAACATTAAATACACCGGCAGGCGAAAGAAGTACTTAACCCAAACCTATTTGTTCAAGGAGCGCTAATTGAACAACAAAGTGTTCCAAACTCCGAAAAATCTTGGTTGTTGCTGATAAATACTTACTGGAACTCTGCAATGATCAGCCCTGCTAAATTTGTTAAATCCGTAACGACAATGATAGACACCTACCTAACCATTGGAATAAATCTCCAAATCATGATATGTGGAGATTTAAACAACACTTGGTTAGAGATTGATAATATCACGACCAAACAAAGGCCCACCACGTTTGAAAAATTGTCAGTGGAGGCCAAAATGCGGCACGCAGAAATGAGTAACCGAAATTGCATCATGTTGAACGGACAGGTTCTAGGTGACATTCCAGCCAATATATCCTGGCCCAAAAACAAACCAAGAAAACGTTAGATTACATCTGGATCTCACATAACTTACTAAAAAAGGTCACAAATCTAAACGTGATACCAGCTGCTAATAGCGATCATTTTCTGCTGAAGTTGACCTGGCAGGAGACCGAGCAGAGCACTCCCATAAAATATGCCAACGCTGTCTGCTCAAATGCAAGTAGAACTCGCCTCCGAATGAATCTGAAGCAGATTTGCCAGTTGACCGACACATTCGGAGAACCCACAGCGCCACAAGATGCTAATTACGTGCCATTAATAAGTACATTTCCAGTAAAGAAGAACATAAAAGAGATAGTTGGTCACCAACACCAACACAAATTTAGCAGTCAGCTTGCGACTGAAAACAAACTCTTTCTGCGAGACATAAGGAAAATTCAGAAATTAAATAACATCACGCGAGATGAACAGTTACAACATCGCCGACAACGTTATAGAAATTGGGTTAAAGCATTCACAACTCAAAGAGATCAAGAACGAGCAGAAACAATGCTAAATCTATTTCAAAAACACAATTCTCGAGAAATTTGGGCTATTTTAAATACTAGCAACACGAAAAGTAACCAACAATTGATCAACGAAATAGCTCCCTTTTCATGGGAAGCTTACTTTTTCAAGTTATTCAACGATGAAGAAAATGAGCAAGAAACAATCCAAAGGACACCAACTGAACTGTGGAACGTAATAGAATCTAGTTCCGACATCTCAAACGCAATCAAGCAGTTGAACCATTCGAGAGCTGCAGGCCCTGATAACATCTCAAACGTGATGCTCAAAACAGAAGCAGAAGGGTGGGCACAGTTTATTGCAATACTTTTTGGAAAAATAGCAATCAAACAAAAAATACCCTCATCTTGGCGAACAGACGTGATAGTGCCAATTCACAAAAAGGGTTCGAGGGCGAACCCAGCAAACTACTGTCCTATAGCCTTGTTGGATACAATTGGTAAACTATTTGCTCATTTCTACAAACAAATCTGTCAGCATGGGGTAAACACGTCGAGATTGGCGATTGTCGCCAAACAGGCTTTACAAAAGGTGTAGGCACTGAAGTAAATTTATTACTTTTAAATATTCTAAAATTAGCCTCGCTAAAAGGACGCAAAACTCTATTCCTAGCGTTTATGGATATGAAGCAAGCCTTCGACAAAATAAATCGAAATCTCCTCTGGCCAAAACTAATAAAGTGGAAATGTCCATTGCCCATATTGGATCCGATTAGAGCTCTTCATGAAGAAACATCGGTTTTTATTTGAACCAATCAGAACGGTGATTTGATAAACTCAATTCCTACATCAAAAGGAGTCAAACAAGGATGCCCGTTGGCCGCGCTGCTATTTAAGCTATTTATCTCCGACTTACCTGCTGATTTAAAAGAAGTAAGATGCTTTCTGCCGAGATTAAACGGCCAAGCGATAAACTGCATTATATATGCAGACGACATAGTCTTGGCTGACCAAACAGCAATAGGTCTACAGCGGTTGTTGAATAAACTAAATATATACCTAACAAAGAACATGCTCGAGATCAACACAGTAAAGACCAAAATAATTAAGATGACGACAATTAAAGGGCAGAAACTTAAGAACTTTAAATGGCATGTTGCAAATGAGGAAATTGAAACAATAATGTCAATGGGACATACTCGAAGGGTTATTTTGGCGCAAAGTATTAAGATTAACTCGATATGTTTCAATGACGACATTGCACCACGAACTGGCGATCAACTCCTTGTACAACTCAACAGTCTGGAAAGCATGCGCATTGCTATGCAAAATAAGAGAAGAGCCGGGCGAACCAGCATTTAAAATATTTAAATCGAAAATATCTGATTCATCCTCAAACATCATAAAAGAGTGGACCCATAAAGTAGATCAAATTATGGCGGCAGCAGACATTGATAAACACTCACCCCCGGGGGTGAGATCACTCGGGTCCGACTTCGCAGAGGGCGAAGTCGGACCCGAGTGATCTCACCCCCGGGAGGGCAGCAACCGCTCCCCAACGCCTCCCAGAGACAAGATGAGTGTAACACATTGTTGGATTCCATCCAAACCGCGCACAGCCTAGACATGCTGCAGTAAATAATATGCGGCCACATACATTGCCGGTAATAACAAGTCTGCTTTATTGGCGTGCCACGCTCACATCAACTGTGGTCATGTGATTGCCTCACTGTATGTTGTTGTGTCACCTGACCTGGTTACACGCACAATGCTACATGAGGGAGAAACATATGCTCCAGTGGCAGTATGAGAATGTCTTTAAAAACCGATACTTTTCTAATTTATAAAAGTGTCCTAAAGCTTTCAGTCATTTAGAAAAGTGGTGCTGCAGTCTGAGAAATGCTATTTATAGGGAAAAGAGTACAGTAGAGGATAACAACATCTCAGAGGTATCGTAGTTTATCTCCTTTTTTGTATGTGCAAAACAAGTGCTTTTTGGAAGGAGAATCCCCTAGCAGTGCCTGCCCTGATTCCTCATGGTTGCTAATACTGTTGTCAAGCAGTTCATAAGGCACATGAAAAAGTGGTGGCTTTGATGCCAGGCCACCACATTATCACTTTAACACAGCATGATGCTTTTAACGAAAGTGTTCATCTTTCATGCAATAACACTTTCCTATGTTTGCATACATCTTAGAATCAGAGTCTGAGTGTAGTGCCATCAGAAACAGTCTGCTTTCATGCATGTGGCTTGCAATTAGGCATTGTGAAGAATGTTCAGCTGAACCCCAAACCTGAATCTTCAGGTTATTTGAAGTTTGTTGACTCTGGCAGCTCACTGAAATCTGTGCATGCTACAGTTTGGGTAATTTCATGATAATGATAGCTGGACGATGATGACATTTTCTGTCAAAAGAAGGCTCCAGTGATCTCTGGTTTCAGCTGGCAAATAGTATTCATTCAGACATTCACAAACACTTACCTCAGAAACCTCGATAATAATGGTCTTCCTCATGTACAGGTCCTCAAACAACTCAACCCATTCATAAAACCATGATGGCTGCCACGGGTTGTGAGACCCGTCCGCTCCATAGCCCTGCCAAGGAACACGCACCTTCTTGGTGCCCAGGATCCATCATTCAACATTAGAGCGGCACGCATGGCAGCAGGAGACCCGTGGGATCTACTTGATGAAGTTTTTGACACGTTCGCCTTTCTGCTACGACTTGGATTATAGAAATGCTTTTTGAGTTGAATGCGGCCCAGCTTCCCAAGATGGCTGAATTCTTCTAAGGACCTGCTGTGGCCGAGTCGCTGCATCATCTTGGCAGCTGTTGCTGCGTAAAGTGTCCATGTGCTGTGCCCTGTCCAGAATTGGGGATCGCGCAAGTTGGCCTTGCGTGCATCTAATTATCCTGGTGAGTCGGCCCTTGTCCCTGCATCCCCAGGGGCCTTGATCCCGGGGTCTCTCACAGTGGTTGCTGGTCCCTGGCAGTGCCAGAAGTGGTCAGAGCACAGGGACAGCACAGCCCCATCCGAGGCAGAGGAAGCATCCCGCATGGTAAGAAAGCGAGGCCCCATCTGAAGGCCCCCAATGGTGAGCTGATCGCTTTGCTGGGACCCCGCTGGACAGTTGGATCCCGGCCTCATTTGCTGAGTCTACAGTGCTGCATGCAGGTCCGGCTTTGCTCGAGTGAGCCCGTTGGATTTATAGCACGAGCAGCAACATCGGTCTGCGCCCGGGCTTGCAATTAATTTTTAACGTGGTCGCGCTGCGGGGATTGAGAACCTCTGGGACATCCGGTCATGAGCAATAGGGTACGGCTTTCCCATGAATGCCATGCAACTGCTGGATCACCTTGCCGCATCTGCCTTGCTAACACTAAGGGGTGAGCTGTCTGATACTTGAAGCACCCTGTTGATGCTCCATGATTGAGCGTGCGTTGCCTCTTATATTTGGGGAGCTCTAAGCAGCTTTTTTCTTTCTCACTAGGGGCCCACTGGGTCTGCCTTATTGGCTTTAGGTGCTCCCCACGACTCACCCTACCTGCAAATTGTCTGTTGTTTCACTTATACTTGGCTTGGGGCTACTCAAAGGGCAAACTCAAAGGGCAAATATGATCCCTGTCTGTTTCTGTCCGGCGCTAGAGGGAGCCCCTCCATGTGGCCACTCCTATCTTTCTCTGGCCCATGCTGCACAACGAAAAAACTCTCTCCACACCTGCATTTCGGCACTTTTCAAAACGTACAACTACTTTCTACCGATAAGCACCCCCGGATCACCCGCTTCAGCACCACAACCTTGTCACCTGCTGAATCTTGCTTCCCTTGCCCTACAACCTGTATGTTTTTTTTAAATTTTGATATGTGTATTTGCCAAATTGTTACATGGCATTTCAGATGCTTGCTATTTGTCAAACCGCCTATTCCTCTTCAAGAGTACCGTTGTTTTCTTCATCCTCCATTTTGTGTTGTTTCTAGAGATTTTTTGCAATTTCGAATGCAGGTATGCTTTACTATCACTGCATCCTGCATTTTGCACCCAGTTGCTGTTTTCTGTTTCACCTTTGACCTCCATTAATCGAATCTAGTTGTGCCCTGTTGCTGCAGTGTGTTTACACCTTGTCCTGCATAAATCGATTTTAGCTCTGCCCAGCAGGGGAGTTGCTAGGTCTGGAAAAGACCTGGGGCTAAGCTGATGTCGGAACTGTTGGGGCTGGGGGCTAGCTAGTCTTTTGGCTGTAGCTCCACATATACTATCCGGGGCTACAACCGAAAGATATGGGGCTATAGCCCCCTTAGCCCCCCCTAGCAACGCCCCTGGTGCCCAGTTGCTGCAGTGTGTTTACTTCTTGTCCTGCATAAATCGAATTTAGCTGTGCCTAGTTGATGCTTTCTGTTCTCCTTTGTCCTGCTGAAATCGATTTAAGTTGTGCCCAGATGCTGCAGTGTGTTTAAACTTCGTCCTGCATACATCGATTTTAGCTGTGCCCAGGTACTGCAGTGTGTTTACACCCTGTCCTGCATAAATCGAATTTAGCTCTGCCCAGTTGATGCTTACTGTTTCACCTTTGTCCTGCTGAAATCGATTTTAGCTGCACCCACTTGCTGTAGTGTGTTTTCACCTTTTCCTGCAAAAATTGATTTTAGCTGTGCCCAGTTGCTACAGTGTGTTTTCACCTTGTCCTGCTGTTATCATCCGAGCTTTGCCTGTGGAGGCTTGGTGTCTTCATTAGCTGGTGCACTACCATCTCCCCCCCTACCTTGTGACACCCACCCCACCTCCTTCCTCCGAGCGTGTCAGTACTCAGACCTGTAAGTGTCTCCCACCTTCCACTGCAGCAAACCATGTTGCCATCTATCTCTCCTATCCTCTCCAACTACTTCACTATCTCCTATCCTTCTCCTATCACTAAATCTGGTCTCAAGAAACTTAAGAAGGACATACTGGGCTACAACCCAGACCTTCCTATTGCAGACACCTATGTCACGGCTTCCACCAGAGAGACTATCACTGAAATCCTCTTCTTCGTTAACCCACCTGACCGATGTACGCGCTACATGGTCGGCTTTCTCGCTCCTATTGCCTCTTCTCCCATTAATGGTGGCACTCGCTGGGAGGTTCTCCCTCACCTCTTCACCATTTCCAGAGTCATCATTAATGCTTATCTCAATGGAACCATCATGGTTCAGGCCCCTCAACCCAACCTTCTTCTCTTGGACAGGCTCCTCCCTGTCCTCTTTAACCTCACATCTCCTTTCAGCCAGACTCCCTTGCCCTCTGTGCCTTACTCCTTCTCTGCAAAGGCCATTCTATACCTACCTCCTCCTCTGTACAGGCGCCCCTGCCTTGCTGTACTGTCTCAGCTTCCTTGGCGGCCTTGGCTCCTTTGCCATCCTCCACTATCCCCCTGGCCCTTTTGCCACCCTCGGGGGGACCACTATCTCTGGTGGCCCCCCGACGAAGACTTTCAAAAATGTCAAGATGCTCCACATTGCCACTCTCAACACTCGCTCTGCCGTCAAACACTCGTCTGACATCTGCAACCTGCTCGAACTCATGGATCCTGATGTGCTCGCCATCACAGAAACATCATTCAAGGATAGCTCTGTCACAAGCTTTGACACACTCCTCCCTGAAGGCTACAAAATCCTCTTTGCACCCAGGCCTTAGAAGACAGGAGGTGGAGTGGCACTTATATTCGATGAATCATACCTGTGTCCATCATCCCGACTCAGGCCTACTCCTCCTTTGAGTGCCTAGTTTGCAGACTCTCACTCTCCCCTAAATCTTCTCTCCTTATGTCTACCTTCTATGGACCACCAGGCCAGTCCACTCTCTTCCTCTCAGAATGGGCTCACCTGGCCTCCTCCCTACTCTCTTCCTCCTGTCGCCTCCTACTGTTGGGTGATCTGAACATCCATCTGGACTCTACTGACTCCTCAGGTCCTTAACGCAACCTTTGCAACTCTCTCTCCCTCTCTATCCTACCCTCTGGCTCCACGCACATCGCGGGCCACACCTTCAATGCTCTCATCTCTATTGACATCCCTCTCTCTAACCCTCTCACTACCTCCCTCTCTTGGACTGACCACTCTCTTCTCTCAACACACCTGAAGCTCTCCTCTACTCTTGCAGCAACACACCCGGCACAGCCACTCGACTTAAAAGTCACCAGACCCATGAAAGAAAATGACAGTAGCTGCCTTTGTCTACACCTACTCTCCTCTACCCATTCCTGCAGCTGGCTCCCACCCTGACACAGCCCTCGCTAACATCAATCTCTGATATCTTCAACACTCTTGACACTATTGCCCCTGTCTTGAGGGTCTACCTGAAGCCTTCCAAAAAGTGCATCTCTTGGTACGATTCTGAGCTGGCTGCCCTTGAACGCAAGTGTAGGGTAACTGAGTGGAAATGGAACATGTCTGACAAACTGGCCTGCCGCCTCCTTCAAAGGTCATATTGACTCTGCATCCGCTCCAAGAAAAAGAGTCTTTATTCAAGCCTGCATCTCCATTGTGTCTAACAACACGGTTGAACTTTTCAAAGTCTACAAGGAACTGGCCAATCCTGCAGCAGCCTCTTCTTCTGTCGCACCCACCCAGGACCTTTGCTCGGCCCTGGCTGCACACTTGATTAAAAAAAAGACATCCTTTCCCCCCTTTCTTCCACTCCATAGCATACACCAACACCCGAGACTCCATTGGCCCCCTCCACTCTCCCTCTCTTCTCTCCCGCCAGTCACACCTGATGAGGTCACCAGATAAGTCTGATATATAAAGGCTTCATCCAAACAGGTGGACCCCTGCCCCTCAAAAACCTTTAAAGACAGTATTGACTCCCTTGTCTTTCCACTGGAGTTTTCCCAACTGCCCTTAAGCCCTCCCTTGTGCACCCTCTGCTCAAAAAAACCCTCTGCTGACCCCTCCATTCCAGCAAACTACCGCCCTATCTCCATCACCTCTTTCCTGGGCAACCTCCTGGAAAAGTTAGCTATCTCTCAGCTGAGCCTCTACACTGAATCTATTGGTTGCTTCCATGACGATCAGTCTGACTTTAGGGAATCCAGAGGCACGGAAACTGCTCTTCTGAACACCCCTGAAGGCCTACTCTAAAATCTTGACACTAACACTCCCTCTGTCCTCATTCTCCTTGACCTCTCCTCTGCTTTTGACACGGTTAACCACAAAATCCTGATCGCACGTCTCTGTGGCACCCTGGGAAGCACAGGTCAGGCTCTGGCGTGGTTAAGCTCCTTTCTCTCCAACCGCCCATCCCAGGTGGAACTCTGAGCCTTTCTCTCGACTATAGCTCTCTCAACCTGTGGCTTTCCCCAGAGATCTAACATATCCCCCTGGTTCTTCAATGTCTATATGGCTGCCCTGGCACGTGTGATTGCCACTTTCACCTCTAACTTCCAGTGTTACGTGGATGACACGCAACTATATTTCAGACTACCCTCAGCCACCTCCTCCTCCTCGCTCATATCTGACTGTCTGTTCGCTATTCAGTCATGGTGTGCTGCAAACAACCTCTGCCTCAATGCCAGTAAGACAGAGATCATTCGCATTCGGACCCCTGCTCCCGCTTTCCCACTTTCACTCTGGCCAACCTCCCTTGGTCCTGCACCCGCACCCACCTGTGAGGCAAGAAACCTTGGGGTCATTTTTGACTCCACTCTCTCCTTCTCCTCTCACATTTCGGACATCTCCAAAAAGTCTATAAACTAGACCTGCTCAGAGGTACTCTGTCTTTTCTCACTTTCCCCCAGAGGCTCACTGTCTCCAGAGCCCTGGTTCTCTCTAGGCTGGACTATTGCAGCAGCCTTTTCCTCAAATTCCCTGCTTCCTACCTGTGCCCTCTGGAACTCACCCTGAATAGAACTTCGAGACTCATCCTTGGCCTCAAGCCCAGGGACCACATCTCTCCGGCGCTGAAATCTCTTCACTGGCTCCCCGTGGCAAGGATCAAGTTCAAGACCCTCTGCATTGTTCACAAGGCTTTCTGGGGCCTGCGACTGACCTACTTGCAACACTGCCTACCTAAGTACTGTCCCTCACAAGCCCTCCACTAATCTACCTCCAACCTTCTGCGAGTGAGCCAGTCCTCCAAGAAGAGATTTGGAGGGAGATCCTTATCCTCAGCAGGTGCCTCCCTCTGGAATAGCCTCCCTGCCGCCCTCCATCTCGAACCTGATCTTATTAAGTTCTGGAAACTCCTCAAGACCTTCCTCTTCTCCTCTTCCGCCTCTCTAACTCTACCATGCAAACCTAGTTCTCTGCACTTTCCCTTTCTCCCTCTTCTTCCTTACAGCTTGCTGACAAGCTGCCTTGTGTACCTCAGAGTCTCACAGGTCCATGGCACCCCCGCTAGTCCTCTTTCGCACTTGCCTCAGGGACCTACACCCCACACACACTCAGTGCACTTGAGAAATAACCCAAGAGAGTGGCTCTCTCTGCACTTACCCCAGTCTCCACCGACCGGGTGCACTCGGACCCCCCCCTCCCTATGACTGTCTGTGCACTTGCACGATCTGTACGCACCATGCCTGAAGATCGTCTGTCTGTTCTCCCTTATTGTCATCCCTATATTGCACTGGTAAAACTGCAGAATCACTGTCAGGCCTATTTGCTGTATCTCAAACTGTTACATGTATTGTACGCACTTATTCAGCCTGTGCAGACTGTTATTGCCTTAGAATTTCAAGGGCTCTGAGCAACTGTTGTTTTTCCCCATGTTCCCACCCTCCTTGAGCGCTTTGAAACACTGGACTTTGTGAAGGCGCTTTATAAATAAACAATACCATCCCATACCAAGCATTAACCACCTAATGGTGCTCTTTCACGGCAGCTGATCATATAAGCAAAGTCAGAAGGAGCAACGTTGAATGATTGAGGTGTGAGTGAATATGCCCCAGGGAGAAAGGACTTTGTAAGGACCTGTCATGAGCTCTCCAGGCTGTAACATCAACCATATTTGTACTCATCTGAGTTTTAGAACGAAAGGCTGTATCTTGCATGTCTTACATTGATTTACTCTAATGCATCCCTAGTGGCCCTTCACGGTGCATGGCGGCATCCTTACTGGCCCTTCATAGTGCCTACCAGTTATGAACTCTCTTTATTGTAGCAATGCCAACCTTAATCGTACTCATGTAAGCAACCTCAAAAGAACATAAAACTGCATTGTGCATGCTTACAATGTGTCTGACTCTGTTTTACGATCATACGACTTCCAAAAGGTGCACACCTGCCATGGGTTCCACTTATTACAATATCACCAACTTTAAAGGTAATCAGTTAAGTTATTTCACATATGTGAAAGCGTGGGAAAGAGCCTAACATCTGACTGATTTTCACTCTGAGAAAACAAACATGCTCCGGTCAAGAACAATTTTCATATATCAATGAATACATTAAGGCTTTCAAGGAATGTGTGTCCACATAGCATCTGTGTTTATTTGCTAGTTAGATAGGGTAGACAACTTGGGTCTTGGCAACACGTGTTTCATGCCTCTTGGTACTTTCCCAAGGCAGATAGTATATGATATGTGCTATCCTCTGTATATGCGTACTCTCATGTGCTAGTGGTTGATTGCATGTTTGCTAGTATGAAAGCTGGGGTGTCCCACGATCCCTGATGTTTGCTTCTGCCCCTCACCTGACTGACCCCTACAATCTCTCTATATGCATTTCAGAGGTAAATAATTGCCGTGAACTCTATTGACATAGTACTCACCTCAATAGTAGTCATTTTGCTGACCTCCAAATTAAGAACAGCTCAGCGAGGAATGCTCGAAACAGGACGGATTGCCTCAGATCCAGATATGCAAGCTAGCCTTGAAATCTTCAATCTATAATTACACAATTTACAATCATTATTGTGTATCAGCTCAGGAAGGATGAAAGGCTGACTCGTTCCTACCTTGTTTGAGATCTATGACCTACAGGTTGCAAACAGATCTGTTCAACAGGTGAATGAACCTCGTGAGCTATCCTATTGCTGATTTGAAAGGGCTATCATGCATGGATGCACACCACTCTATTCGATCTTCTCACCTTTCTTTGTGTAGCCTCACTGGGCTTCTCCTTTTCCCCTACAGTCTTCCCCTACAATCAACTCCTTTGAAGTTTTCATTTGAAGGTGTTTCACTCTGCATCATTGACCTGAAACATAAACCACCCAGATGACCTTGAACATTGTCTCGTGTTTTGAGCTGTACTATCTTCATGAAGATTTGCAAAACTAACTTATTACTCACTTTGAGATGCGATACACGGTGAACTGCCATGTTAAAAGTTAGTGCACAGCTACTTGCAACCCCCACCCTTAAGACCAGATGTATTAGTAACTGGTATGCATTCAACGTTTTCTTTTGACCCTTGAGATTACATCATTTCTTTGCTCCTAGGTTGTGAACAGTGATACAATGCTTTATCACACTCATTTTCGAAGTAATGCAAATGTCAGAATGACATTACAGATCTCTAGTATGTCCTTGTGCACATCCACATAATGATCAATATAGTGTGATACACTGGTATGTAAACTATAAGGTTCTCATCCTATCTGGGCATTCCCATAGCCTATAAAGATTGAAATGCAATAGGTGGTCAAGTACTGCATGGTAGGGTTGGTTCACAACTAATTTGGGTATTTCAGTGACCCCACATGTCTCTTATTTGTTATACTGTTTGCAGTCCGTGATGGAACTTGTGAGTCTTCCCATCTGGCTAAACCTTTCCTGATTGGACTGAAGCTCATATTGCTGATGACCCCTGATAGGAAAATATTTATCTTCAGACGCTGGTGTTGATGGGCGGTAAATAGTGGAGACAGTCACAGCTGGTGATAGTGTGAGGTGCACACAGATCATTTTGGGAACTGCCTTGGTTTTGCACAAGCTCAAAACAAGGTGAAAATTAATCAGATGTTGGAGGTGATTACACCTAGGATCTAATGATGTGTTATTTATATAGCGCTGATACCTAAGCGCACTGCACGGAACACATATACATACAAAATCACCCAACCAGAGATGGTGCTCATTTATCGACTTCCGAAGGATGAAGAGGTGAGTTTGCCTGGCAGGGATTCAAACCTGTGACATGCAGATCACTCTCAGATCACAGCAGCAAGCACACAACCCACTGAGCTATCTTGCCAACCTCTAGTTGTCCTTGTCATTGTGAATCCCACCTGTTATGTATGTGCTCATGGGATTTGCAACAGGGGGATGCCGAGTTAAGATGATCACCACTTCCCACATCAGCTGAATTTTAAGGGTGTTGTTGCCTTGAAATCTGATCACCTTAATTGTTCCTTAACTAAAAGAAATTATGAATTTCAATGTTTATGTTATACAATAGTTTATTTAAGTGCTGTAAAGCCATTAGTCATGCCATCGTTGATGTCCTGGGTGTTAGTCTTAGCAGTGCATGGCGATGGCGTGAGTTATGTTTGCAGAGCTTACCATAACTGACAAATTTCATTGGTTTTTGATTTTTGCAACCATAACGCCCATTTACCAAAGTTGTTTCACTGAATTATATACGTTTTTATTATTGCAACAACCATAACATTCCTTTAACGTTTTTTCACTGAATATAAATCTTTACCAGTGCAACCTAATTTACCAGCGACTTCATAATTTCTCTTCACAAACTTTGCACTTAAAAATCATTCTCCTCTGCCACACATTAGCTATGGCTGATGTAAATCGCAATATTCCCTTGCCGTCGAAACGCTAAAAGTCTTTTAGTTTCTCTCTGTGACAGCCTTATTTTGTGAAAGCGAGCTCTGTGACACCCCGGCACGTTCTGAAGAAATCACACGCCGGCATTGGTACAGCTGATCACAGCTGAACACATCTGAACACTCGCCTCGCCTGCTGGAAGTCGGCGCTGAAGGTGGACACGCCCCCTTGCAGGGCACACAACAAAACTCGCTCCCCGACACCCTGGTGACGTGAAGCCCGCTTCAGTAAAGGGCGCGAGTTTACGACTATTGGCTGATCGCTGTGCGCTGTAAGCCGGTGAACTCTACATCTACAATGAAGACACAAATGCCTGCCTGTCTACATGCGCTGGAAATGTTGGATGACGGCCCACAAACAAGGGGAAAGACCCTACAACAACATCGCCTCTTGAATCCTTGGACGATGGCAAAACCTTCTGGACGTAAAGTAAAGGTAAGCCAGCTAATTGAGGGGGGAAATGTCAGTCATGAAATTAATGACACACCCAATACATCGCATCTAACGGGAGACACCACTGTTAACTGCCCGACTACAAAACGGAACATTCAGATACCCTCTCTTTATACTTTAGCGGTTAAAGCATCTGGGTTACGCGAAGAAATGGTGAAACGTCCAGGTAGAGTCGACTTGAAACAAGTATTTAAACTACTTACATTACCTGCGCAGATTGGAAAATCAATACTGACTGTTATCAATTAACACATTCTCCGCTCAATGTCGACTCAGTAGAAATAAACTCGGAACTGTTTCAATCTCCATTCGAAGTAACCGGTCTTGAACTTTTGAATGCAACAAGCCAAACTAGCAAATTGTCTGAAAACAATCTCACCATTGACAATGCGCCATCTGAGATTAACGTTCCGTGCATCAAAGTCAATAGCATTAAAACAAGCATAATGCCTAAAATCCCCCAAGTGGAGACCCTGATGAAAAATAAAGCAGAGTCTGGCATCAACAACATAAGTGACACAAAGAGCGTCGAGGGTCAGTTAAATCAGATCAGAGCTCCAATGAGAAATGTTCCTACAACATTCATCTCTCCCTCTGGATTAGCCAATAAGCGTGAAATTACAAGCAAAATCAAACCCCAGAGTCAGACAGCTCAAGAAGCCCAAGATAGCCGCCTTACTGAAAAATTAAAGGCTGACTATCTTGCCGTCAAAGCTAAACTAACAGCAAGTTTTCAAACTGAGTTATACAAAAAGAATGAAGAAAAAAGGACGCACGACGTGGCAAAACAGTCCTATAGCTCGGAGGCCAGGTGTCAAGCCAGTACCAGCACCCCAATAACAAAACTACCTGACAAAAAAAACTTCAAACTAAAGTCAACTAACAATTGGGATTCTACGCTAAATTTATCTACAGTGACTATTAAAGCGCAGCACGAAACAAACAAGGACAAAGTAAAAAACACCCAAAACAGATGTAAAACGCAACAAAATGAAAGCAACATCAATCGTGACTCAGGAATCAAACCTAATCTGTCAACGGCAGCAGCAATTCAAATTCACAATAATGTTTTGGCGGCGACAGCTACAGCGCTATGCCCGTTTATCAACCTTTACCAGTCTCTACAAGAGACCATAAATAATCAAACGTTAATGATGACAAATTTACTTTAAAAAATAACAGCAATTTAGGAGTTCACAAAGTTTCTTCAGTCTAAGATTGCCCACGAAGCAGAACAATCGATACGATGGCAGTCAATACAAAAAGAGCATATGACAAAAGATCAATCCTCTAAAAATGATCTAATGGCAGCGTTACTTGAATCCATCAAATGGATGCATCAAAATGAAATTAGAAAGGACTCCCATGCTTCTTGCCCAAGCTCGAGCCGAGTCAGCAGAGAACCATCTTCTCTGGCAAAAGGACATGGAGACTTGGACGCAAACATTGAAGCAGTACAAAGACCTCTGGCAGGTCTATATCCTACTGTCACCATTGCAATGAAAACTACAAATAACATTGCACAGTGCGCGATCAATGGTGGCCTACAAATTGAACCTACGCACAATCCTGGCACAACGGATTCAGTTGACAACCAAAATCCTCCAAAATTACCAAGTGATCTTCCACAAGAAAGATCTTCAAAAAGGCTGACAGAAGAAAATGTAAGTGGCACTAATGAAGGCCTATCGACTCTGGCGAAAGACAAAAACTACGACACTATTGTCTCAATGGACCACGACAAAACAAACCCTTTTTCCTCTTTCGGAATTTTTTCAGGGTCGGCTAAAGTGGGAACCTGGAACGTGAAAGGTAAAACAAATACGACTTCAAATTCAAAAAAGAAGCCATTGCCGCTGGAGCACAAAACTAACTCAAAGAAACCACCACGCCAGGCAGCAAAAACCTTTATTCGCAATCTCACCACTCCGAGCAAGCTAGTGCTGTTTGACCGCGCAAAGCCCCAAGAAAAAGTAATTGACCCTCAAGAAGTATTTCCAGTAACAGCAAAGACTCTTGGTGGCTTATCGTTAACAAAAAACACAAATCCAAATAAACGCCGGTGAATAGAGTCTGAAGACCAAGTAAGCTCGTCTTCTGCCTCGTCAATCGACTTATGTGATTTATCAACATATTCAGATGAGAAGATTACCAAAGCAATAAGCCTGCCTGAGATAAAAATCTTTTCGACACAAAAAGAAACAAGAAAAAGGATGGTCATAGAAGAAAAACTTCAAACAAAAGACAAGTCTTTAAAATTGACCCCTTCGCCAGACGGTAAAAGATCCAGGCAAATTTTACAACAGAATAAAGGCAACTTTAAGTCACGCTGTAAATTAAATCCCGAGTTTACACTATTACAGCAACAGAAAGAATGTACCCAAAGCTCAAATCAGCCACAGAGGCGAGAGCTTACCAAAAACTGTGCACAAATAAAACTAACATTACAAAACATTCATTCAGACGATGTCGATGTAAATTTAAACCGCAGTAACATCATGAAATTATTCAAATGTATACCAGCGCTGCGTACAGTAACCTCTGAGGACATACTGATTGTAGAATATGCAACTGAAAGAACCTCCGACCAAGTGCTGCTACATATTAATTCACAGGCCGTAAGGAGAATGCTCATTGATGCAAAAGATGACCTCCTATTATATGGATTCGATCTGTCCCTTGAAACACAGGACACAACTAATGTCGATTACGTCTCTCAAGAAAAGTTTGCTCCATTGATACGAATGGAATAAAGAAGAGAACAATTGAGGCACCATTTTTCTAGGAAAAGGCAAGAGAAATCAAATACGGCATCACAGCAACAAGAAACACGACGAAGACGGCACACCATCGCCCGGAACTAGCTATGCCAAGGCCAGGCTCAGAACCTAATTTCTTGGAGCACAAGAGGATTCGTACACCTGCTAAATAACTTTCTGGGAAACTTAGATGAAAATTTTGCCTTATGTTTACAAGAAACATGGCTGCGAGAACCTCCCACAAGAGATGGTTACACGATCTTACTAAATCCAGCTGGGAATAATCGAAATGGAAGACCCTTCTCAGGCTTATTGATGATAATAAAACATTAAATACACCGGCAGGCGAAAGAAGTACTTAACCCAAACCTATTTGTTCAAGGAGCGCTAATTGAACAACAAAGTGTTCCAAACTCCGAAAAATCTTGGTTGTTGCTGATAAATACTTACTGGAACTCTGCAATGATCAGCCCTGCTAAATTTGTTAAATCCGTAACGACAATGATAGACACCTACCTAACCATTGGAATAAATCTCCAAATCATGATATGTGGAGATTTAAACAACACTTGGTTAGAGATTGATAATATCACGACCAAACAAAGGCCCACCACGTTTGAAAAATTGTCAGTGGAGGCCAAAATGCGGCACGCAGAAATGAGTAACCGAAATTGCATCATGTTGAACGGACAGGTTCTAGGTGACATTCCAGCCAATATATCCTGGCCCAAAAACAAACCAAGAAAACGTTAGATTACATCTGGATCTCACATAACTTACTAAAAAAGGTCACAAATCTAAACGTGATACCAGCTGCTAATAGCGATCATTTTCTGCTGAAGTTGACCTGGCAGGAGACCGAGCAGAGCACTCCCATAAAATATGCCAACGCTGTCTGCTCAAATGCAAGTAGAACTCGCCTCCGAATGAATCTGAAGCAGATTTGCCAGTTGACCGACACATTCGGAGAACCCACAGCGCCACAAGATGCTAATTACGTGCCATTAATAAGTACATTTCCAGTAAAGAAGAACATAAAAGAGATAGTTGGTCACCAACACCAACACAAATTTAGCAGTCAGCTTGCGACTGAAAACAAACTCTTTCTGCGAGACATAAGGAAAATTCAGAAATTAAATAACATCACGCGAGATGAACAGTTACAACATCGCCGACAACGTTATAGAAATTGGGTTAAAGCATTCACAACTCAAAGAGATCAAGAACGAGCAGAAACAATGCTAAATCTATTTCAAAAACACAATTCTCGAGAAATTTGGGCTATTTTAAATACTAGCAACACGAAAAGTAACCAACAATTGATCAACGAAATAGCTCCCTTTTCATGGGAAGCTTACTTTTTCAAGTTATTCAACGATGAAGAAAATGAGCAAGAAACAATCCAAAGGACACCAACTGAACTGTGGAACGTAATAGAATCTAGTTCCGACATCTCAAACGCAATCAAGCAGTTGAACCATTCGAGAGCTGCAGGCCCTGATAACATCTCAAACGTGATGCTCAAAACAGAAGCAGAAGGGTGGGCACAGTTTATTGCAATACTTTTTGGAAAAATAGCAATCAAACAAAAAATACCCTCATCTTGGCGAACAGACGTGATAGTGCCAATTCACAAAAAGGGTTCGAGGGCGAACCCAGCAAACTACTGTCCTATAGCCTTGTTGGATACAATTGGTAAACTATTTGCTCATTTCTACAAACAAATCTGTCAGCATGGGGTAAACACGTCGAGATTGGCGATTGTCGCCAAACAGGCTTTACAAAAGGTGTAGGCACTGAAGTAAATTTATTACTTTTAAATATTCTAAAATTAGCCTCGCTAAAAGGACGCAAAACTCTATTCCTAGCGTTTATGGATATGAAGCAAGCCTTCGACAAAATAAATCGAAATCTCCTCTGGCCAAAACTAATAAAGTGGAAATGTCCATTGCCCATATTGGATCCGATTAGAGCTCTTCATGAAGAAACATCGGTTTTTATTTGAACCAATCAGAACGGTGATTTGATAAACTCAATTCCTACATCAAAAGGAGTCAAACAAGGATGCCCGTTGGCCGCGCTGCTATTTAAGCTATTTATCTCCGACTTACCTGCTGATTTAAAAGAAGTAAGATGCTTTCTGCCGAGATTAAACGGCCAAGCGATAAACTGCATTATATATGCAGACGACATAGTCTTGGCTGACCAAACAGCAATAGGTCTACAGCGGTTGTTGAATAAACTAAATATATACCTAACAAAGAACATGCTCGAGATCAACACAGTAAAGACCAAAATAATTAAGATGACGACAATTAAAGGGCAGAAACTTAAGAACTTTAAATGGCATGTTGCAAATGAGGAAATTGAAACAATAATGTCAATGGGACATACTCGAAGGGTTATTTTGGCGCAAAGTATTAAGATTAACTCGATATGTTTCAATGACGACATTGCACCACGAACTGGCGATCAACTCCTTGTACAACTCAACAGTCTGGAAAGCATGCGCATTGCTATGCAAAATAAGAGAAGAGCCGGGCGAACCAGCATTTAAAATATTTAAATCGAAAATATCTGATTCATCCTCAAACATCATAAAAGAGTGGACCCATAAAGTAGATCAAATTATGGCGGCAGCAGACATTGATAAACACTCTTTTCAGTGTCACCCGCAATTGGTTAAAAAAACATCTCCAATGGTGGGCGTGGATCTTGAATAGCGAAAAAAGAGCGTCCTTCAAAAGTGCACTTCCGTCCGGACTGACGATGAATAGACTAAATGTACAACCAAATACCTATTGAAATGTCCATCCCGCCATCACCAAGACCAATTTTTGCGGCTGCGGCTAAATGCGCTACAAACAAATGAGATGAGATGGCTAAGAAAAGACCCTGATATAAAAAACAATTCATGCAGACATTGTAAAAAAGACACGGAATCGATTTATCATCTGATTATAAATTGTGATGCAATATCAACTCAGAGGAACTTTCATTTTGGATTTTGTTTGCCACTAAACAGAAACAGCTATGAATGGTGGTTGCGTGTGACATCAGGCCAGAACATCAAAATAACTTGTGCTATCATTGACTATTTAGACGCAATTTTAAAAGAATCATAGAAGGACTAGAACACAAGAGTTAAACAATTAACAATTAATCTGATTTTGATTACTTGTGACTTGCAGATGAATGTGATCATATGGAGACCTTGTGATAAAAGTTTGTATAAACTAAAGATCACAATAAAAATAAAAAATAAAAATAAAAATTAGCTATTAGCACCCAGAGCGGGTAGAACAACCAATCAGGTTGCTTGAATCGTGTGCTCAATCCCATGATCCAAGCTAACATTCTAAGCAACCTGGTGGATGCTTCCCCCGCCCCACCATCTTCCCCAACCCTCCCTTGCCTTCATGCTAAATTTCCCTTCCACTCCACTCCCAAAGAAACTTTGTTCTTCAGTGGCGGCAGCGCCAGCCACTGCTGCTGCCACTCTGTCTCCATCTTGGGTGCCATGAAAATGGAAGCGTTGCTCCATATTCAGCCCCACCTTCCTGATCCATGGCGACTGTTCATTGAAAGGAAGTACATTGGTCTTAGCACCCTGAGTTACTGGATCGACAAACATGGGTGCTAATGGCAATAATCACCCGTTCCATGGGCTGCATTAGGTGGTAACAGCCCGGACCCGAGATAAAGGTCCGCGCGTACAGGTGATTATTGGTAAATTATACCTGTGTATAGTATCACTGGATGGCAAATGTACATGGGAACAGGGGCGGGAGGATAGCTCAGGGGCAACACATTTGTCTTGAAACAAGACAAGACATAGCAAAACAGGTTCGAATCCCACGCCTAGTAATTGGTCCCGCCATTAAGCACGTTATAAAAGAACAATTATAATTATTACCCAAAATCACAGGGGGACACAATATTCTTTTTTTATTTTAGTTTAAAAATTATGCATAGAGCAACAATGCAAACAATCAATACAACTATGTTTTACATCTATTATAACTTTGGAATATTAAATCCAATTAGTAGCAGATACAATTATGACAAAAGAAACCTTAATAGAAAAATCTTCCCCCAACAAACCTTCAATCAAATATTCCTCATGTTCGCATAGGTTGTCCAGTGTACAAATGGATGTGCAACTCAAAATGCAATGTGCACAACAGTTGTTCAAATTTTACACATCCTCAATCACTATGTTGAATTATAAGACAAAAGTAGAATCAACAGTTTAGAAACATGGACTCCTGCCCAACATTCATTAGCCTGGATTTCAGAAACCGCTTGTAAAATCACCTCCCATCACATAAAATTGATAGCTATACATCATTCAACAATGTGAAACCTTGTGCATAGATTGTACAATGCTAAAGGTTCTGCCGCAGAATTACAAAAACTCAATGACAATCTCTTAAATGGAAAATCCCAAGAAGTCCCGAGACACATAGAACACATGCAATGTATATATTTCAACTGAACACAAATTGGAAAACACAGTTAACTTACAAAACATTAACCAACAACTTTCTAACACTTACTTTCTTACAAGCACAAACAAAAAAAGAAACAAACAAATAGCAAAGTTTAAAAATACATCTGCTGAAGTTCCAGACAAAATATGTGTCTTTTGTCTCAGAACTTTCTATTAGAAAAGTACAAAAATAGTAGATATGTCCGACAATATAGAGAGCAATTAGGAATCACAATGGTTCCAAATGTCCTTGTATTTAACAGCAGAAAATAAATACAACATAACTGATCTCTTAATGGTTTGCATATACCGTAATAGTAAGCTTGTGATAACCAAATACCATCTCAAGCTATCAATAACAACTTACAAATATTTCCACTTCCAAATGCTCTCCAACAACTTAATACTTAATTTATATGTGAGTATCATAATTCAAACAGTACACCCATTCCAAGCAATGACACGTCTGCAGCGCAAGACCACCACATTATCTTCATCAGAATTACCTTTGTGGCAAGGTAGTATACTTACCATTAGACCTTAACCAAAATGCGGAAATACTAAGAGTAGGACGACCAGTACAACAATCTTTGATTGTACTAGTTAAGGGGTACCAACAAAAGACAAAAGGATTTTCCGACAACTAGTTCACTTAAACAAAGTTGGAGAAGTCCTATAGTATTTTAAACAAAACTATGAATACTATGAAGATATAAGCATAGAAGAAACCTTAAAAGAAACAACATAAAGATATGAAGATACACCACAAACTGGCCCATATGAATGTGTTGATCCTATCACTATGGAGAACATTCCTGACCAGCATACAATTCATCAACTACATTCCAGAGACACCATGGAAGATGCATTAGAAACATATCAGATGCATCAAGCCAAAGGGTCTCCAATGAGTATATGGGAAAAAGTTTATAGGGATGTGTTCTGTCTCTAATACTTCCAATAAGTACATCAGAAATTCTTGTGGATCCTCCTGTGTGTTTATGGTGAATTTAGAAATTCTTGCAGTGTTCCAATTCCTGTCCTATCTGAGACACTGCGGATAGTGTCAGGGTTATTAGTGGCATTTCTATGAAGGGTGAGGATTTGTAATCATAGCTGTTCTGAGCCATGTAAGTAGATATTGTCCACAAGTGGTGAAAATTGGATAGAAGATTGATTGCTATGTTTGCATAGCAATTTACTCCTGTTGTGTTGACAAGCATGTTGTTTCCCATCTCTCTCCCCTACAGGAAAACGACAAAGACACAATGACAGAACCATCATAATCAGAGTATCAGAATATAATTCTCTATGAATGTATTCTGAAGATCCAAGATAGCGGCACATTTTTTAATGCATTTTCCATCTCTTCTTTGAAAATGAACTAGCACCTCTATGTGACAGAGTTGCACACACCCTTAAAATAGGTACTAATGTAGGCAAACCAAAACAACGAAGGAATAGAAAGTACAGGAGAACACTGTTCTCTCAATCCTGTCAATGTCTCAAAATACTGCACCAACATTGCATTGCCATGTTACACTTCATCTGTACTAAAAACTGTCCTGCTATTGGAGAAGTAGAACACTTCCTTTGGAGGAAAGAATATCAATCCAGAGTAGCACCACATATCCACATGATTTTGCAAATTAAAATGCTCCAAAATTTGGCAACTACAATATTACACTGTTTTACAATTTACCTGTGACATCCCTCTGGAAGACATACATCAACCTTAAAGCACAAATAGACACCCTGAGAGGCAATGGTAACGCAGCACTACTTCTGCTGCTTGACCTCTCAGCAGTGTTTGACTTGGTCGATCACAAGACTCTTTGCCATCACTTAGATTCGGCCACTCACTTTTCACAAGAAGCCATAGGCTGGATTCAATCCTTCTTCGATAATAGAACCATGCAGGTCTTTGCACCTTCTATACGGGCAGACCCTATTTCTATCACTTGCGGCGTGACACAAGGTTCATGTGTTTCACCTACTCTGTACAACATATTCACGAAGCCCCTTTTTGTTGATCTAGATTGTCTGGGTATCACCTACACTAACTATGCAGATGATACACAGATCCTCATCCCGCTGACGGGAGGTTACGACAAGGATTTGGCCTTTGTGAACAGAGTATATCTCATCATTCAGGAATGCATGGCCTCTTATGGACTATGCCTCAATGATGATAAAACAAAACTCCTCATTTTGGGCACCACAGCGAATATCAATAAATTAGGCCATCTATATTCTAACTTCACCATAGACAATAACAATATTCCAGTAGCCAAAGAAGTGAAAACTCTTGGCTTTTACCTTGACTCGACTCTCTCATTCAAAAAACAAGTCAACTCCTTGGCCTCGGCCACTGCCTATACGTGTAAGTTAATTAGAGCAGCCAAGCCATTCCTTACACCTAATAATTGCATTACTCTAGCAAGAGCCTTGGTATTATCTAAATTGGACTATTGCAACGCCCTATACATAGGCTGCAACAAATACATTACCAACAAGATACAGAGCTCACAAAAAAATGCTTTAAGAGCAGCCCTGAACATCCCCAAGAAAGCTCACATATCTGACCTTAGAAGATCTAACAACTGGCTTTCCATCAAAGACAAAATCTTCCTCAAATCAGCTTCCCTAACTCATACTAATAACTGGATTTCCATCAAAGACAAAATCTTCCTCAAATCAGCTTCCCTAACTCATAAATGCCTACACATGGCTGCCCCCCAGTACCTTACTACCAGATTCCGGAGCCAATCCACTAACCACCTGTCTAGAATAGCTAATACTTACCTGCTTCAAGTGCGTAGATTCAAACGTATGAAGACTGGTGGCAGTAGCTTCCCGGTCAAAGCGGCCCAAAACTGGAACTCACTCCCACCCTCTTTAAGAGATGACATGCCCTACCTACGCTTCAGATCCAACCTCATCCATTGGATTAAGGAGCACGACATTTAACCGTCCACCACGCTGCCACACCACTGTATAACTGTATATATATCTCTATCTGTATAATTGTATATTTTGTTTATAACTGTTGTTTGATGCCCGTTGCTATCCTTTCCTTTGCTCATTTGAAAGATAGAGGCTAACACTGTTTATTATCATTTTGTACTGAAACGCACAGCAATGTAACCTAAGCTGAACAATCCTCTTTTTCCTCTTCTGCGCCCTAATACCTTTGGGTCTGGTGCGCATTATAAATAAATAAACAAACAAACAACCAAACATACAAATACATAATGACCTATGGACACAAATCTTATGTTTCCAACAACATAAGTGTGGCAAATACTGCCAATGTTGATACACAAATTAAGGAAAATACTTCACCAAATGTCATTTTGGATTACATAGGCCAGTTTGTACCAAAGATCAAGTGAATAGGTTCATGTCTTCTATTAGGCACAGTGTCAAAGGCAAATGTCTAAAAAACACATAAAACATTAAAAGAGATGAAGAATCCAATTACTTCATTAATTATAATTGGGATCCCATCATTTTGCTGACAGGCATTTCTTCGAAGTACTCTACTTAGAAGGAATTTTTGCTGAAAAAAACCATCAAATTATATTGGGGTATGGAGGTAAGGGGTTAAAATGGATGGGGAGGGCCTTGGGGTAGGAGTTCTAGTATAGGGAGAAGCAGGAATAGGGGTAACCCCCAAAATAAATAAAAAATACAATTTGATGAGTTTTTCAGCATAATTCCTTCAAAGTAAATTACTTCGAAGGAATTAATGATGATAAAATGACATGGAACCTTACAGTCCTATCATTTCCCTCATGTGGAATGCTAACATAGACATTCAATGCATTGCAGAAAATTCAACTGCCATTGCAAGTATTTCACAGCCTATGATATGATATGATATGATATGATAAGTTATTTGTAAAGTGCCTGTACTCAAGTGTTTCTAGGCGTGATAAGACAAGGGAGCCGAGGCACAGGAAGGACAAGACAAACAATCTTACTAGGCCTTGTGTCATTCAGATCGTGCAAGTGCGAGAACGAGAAGTGCAAAGGGAAAGGGAGAGGGTAAGTGCAAGTGAGAGGGGAGGGGAAAATAGGGCAGCAATGCTCTGAGTAAGTGCAGCCAGGGCAGGGTGGCTATGGGTAATGCAAGGAGAATAAAGGAACTGTAGGGTTACAGATACAGTCCCTAATTGCGTGGTACGCCCGTAGGCAGTGCACGGGTGACTGATCAAGAAAGAGCCTGCTACCCAATAAGACTCTGACGGTAGTGAAGCAACCACTTGGTACAGCAGACAGGTAGGTCAGGTAGGTCAGCAGGGGAGGGAGAGAGAAACGTTTTGAGTTGCTTCCGGAATTGCAGGTCCTCCAGCTCAAGTTTGAGAGGGGCAGACAGGCCATTCCAGAGGGAGGCACCTGCAGAGGAGAGGGATCTACACCCAACTCTCTGTATGGATGTCATGATTACCCAAAGCATCAACAGGAATTACCATACAAGATCACACACACCTTAGCGGGGCAATGTTACGACGCTCGCCCAAAACCCCCTCTGGCAAATCCATTGGCCAGGTGGAGTCAGGACTCGGGCATCTAGAGCCTGGCATCCTCTTCAAAAGCCCTCATGGGGCCAGTCCTGGTGCCTATGTGGCCAGGCTCATACACCATGAAAAACAATGTGCTTGGGAACTACTTTATTGTATTGTCAGCCAACATGGAGCCAAGCTATGCGGTCTAGTGTTTTGGGTGTGATAGCCTAGGGACTACTTTACCTGGACTATTTTGTTGGGGCTATTTAAACCACATCCGAGCAAGACAACACGCTTCGCGTTACTTTGCAGCTTGCAACGTGACGCTCACTGTGTCCAGCTATTCTCTCGAACCTCGGAGAAGCAGAACCTGCAAGGAGTCAAAAGGAACATCATTAGCAGCAGCATCTTACCTGCAGGAACATAATTAGCAGCAGCATCTTACCTGCAGTCTTCATCTTTAAACACTTGCAGCTACTGAGAACAGCTTCCTCGAATCTGCATGCCTCCCAGACAGAACGACCTGAAAGAGGAAGATAGAGGAAACATTAAAGAAAGCAGTAGAGACATTTACAAATTATGAACTGCTCAAAAGGCTTACCTGGCTGGTCGCCTCTCAGCTGGCACCACTCCGGACATTCCACTCGCATTGAAGAACACTGCAACCTACAAGGAAGGAAAACACAGGTTAGCAAAGGCAAGACTTCGCAGTGCTGCGCATGGCGCTTACTTACCGCATCATAGCGCTCTTCCATCATCATTTACCAGCGGGGCTCAACAAAGCCAGTTCGCCGCGCTGAAGCTCTGCAAACCTAAGGGAGAAAAAAGAGACATTTTAAACAAAGAAAGGCATGCAGGATAGCAACAAATCTAAAGAACAGCAATAAGACCTACCTGAACAATATCAAACAGGCCGGCGTCAGTGAAGTAACTGGACCACACTCACCCATGAAAGACAACGCGCCCCTGCAAAGAAGGCAGGACGGAGAGCACGCCTAATTCTACTACACGGAAGAACCTTCCCCGCAGACCACATCAGGGCAAAGCTGAGAAGCATACCAGCAAGTAACCCGGCTGGGTGGCGTCCCTGTGGATACCAGTTGAGCGTAACAGAACGCAAAGCCTACCATAACAAATCCACCTGGGCACCATGGAGACATCAGAAATGGACCAATTGGCCCAATTACTAGGAGAGCTTTGTGCTGAGGTTCATTCTGCCCGACAACAGACTAATGCCCTCCGGAGAGACCTAATAGTGACCAAAGAACGCACTGAAGAGATTAGCAGGCAATACTTGCAATCACAGGCAATCACAGGCAGGACAGACGCCTCTACCTGGAAGCAATCCAATGATGCAAAACCCTGCCATACACCTACTCCGGTACAGATCACGTTACTTGGAACAGTGCCCCTGGCACCACCAGAAAGGTTCTCAGGCGATCCACGGAAGTATGCGGCATTCATCCATCAGTGCTGCCTTCATTTTCTTTGTAGGCCTGGAGCATTTCCAAATGACCAAGCTCGGGTAGCTTTTGTCTTATCATACCTGAGTGGTAGTGCAGCAGATTGGTCGGTGCCGTTGGTAACCCATGACGATCCTCTATTACATGACTTTGGGGGGTTCCAGAGAGAAATGGAAAAACTTTTTTGCTCGCCATACCCAGGAACAAGCAGTAGACAATTAACTCTTGTCCCTCTGACAGGGGAATCAGGACTTGTTAACATACATTGCTACCTTCAACAAACTGGTTGACGAAGCTAGGTGGCCAGAAAACAAAAGAACCAGGTTATTCCATCGAGGCTTGCGAGGCAAATTAAAGGACGTCTTAGCCCAGGTGGTTGATCCACCCAGAGATGCAGAATTCATAAATCTGGTCATGCAGCTAGGCCACCGGTTGCAGGACCGAAAAGCAGACTGGTCTAAGACGGACCCTCGGACCGTGTATGTTCGACCAAGGGAAAACACACCGTGCGTACATAAAAATGCTGTAGAACCCATGTAGATTGGAGGGATGCGGACTCCATTAACAAAACTGAAGGACTGTCCAGTAAAACCCCCAAGAAGAACAGTCGGGGCCAAAGAGAATGATGAAGCTAAAGAATCAGAAAACTACCAAGCTCAACAAACGTAGAGGTCAGTTTGTCGAGTGAGAAGAAAAAGTTGCTGACCTCGCACTTTGCAATACCAGTGATCTTAATTAACCACCAACAGTCATCAAGAATGCATGCCGTTGAAGCATACATCGATAGCGGAGCAGTTGGAGATTATATTGATCAAGAACTGGCAGCAGAGATGGGGTTTCCTTTGTGTTATAAGCCAACTATGGACAAGGTAACCACCGTGGATGGGACAGAAATCACTTCCGGACCAGTAACTCAGTGCACAGCCAGGGTAACCTTGCTGTGCCAGGTCTGACATTGGGAGTCTATTTCATTCGATCTCATCAAGGCACCTCAGTTCAGACTAATACTAGGGATGCCATGGTTGGTTGCGCACAACCCTTTGATAGACTGGCGGGCACAAAAATTAACTTTCCCCGGTGACTGCTCCCCGGCCTGCTATTACCAAGAGAAGAAACCCGACGTCTGTATCCCCAAGACTCCCGGAGCGACAATATCAACCCTGGGAGCAACTAATACCTTGCCAAGTGAATACCATGATTTCCAGGATGTTTTCCGAAGGGACCAAGCCAATACATTGCCGTTGCACTATCCCTATGGCTGTCAGATCGACCTTGTTCCTGGTGCAAAAATCCCTTGCGGCAAGATCTACGCTCTCACAGAACCAGAAAACCTTAATATGAAATCCTATTTAGACCAGTACCTTGCAAACAGATTTATCTGTCCTTTGAAGTCCCCCAAAGCCAGTTCTTTGTTCTTCGTACCAAAAAAGGAAGGAGACTTGAGAACCTGTATTGACTATCGCGCATTGAACCAGATCACCGTGAAGAACCGCTACCCCTTGCCACTTATCCCTGAGATGCTAGACCAAGTAAAAGATGCCCAGTTTTGTACCAAATTGGACCTTCGAGGAGCGTACCACCGAGTCAGAAAAGGAGATGAATGGAAAACCACCTTCCGTACTAAGTACGGCTTCTTTGAATATCAAGTCATGCCCTTCGGGTTATGCAACGCTCCTGCGGCATTCCAGTATTTCATGAATGACGTCTTAAGGGAGTTAATTGATGTGTGTGCCTTAGTGTACATAGACGACATCTTAGGATACTCAGCCTCGGAACAAGATCATGTCAGGCACGTTCGTTCAGTCCTCACCAAGTTCCGTCAACATGGCCTGTTTGCAAATCTTGAAAAATGCTTTTTTCACGTCACCGAAGTAGAATTTCTCGGTTTTATCCTTACTCCAGGAGGCATCAGAATGGACTTGCACAAGGTAAATGTCATTCTGAAATGGCCTTCACCGACGTCTCTGAAAGGGTTACAAAGCATGCTTGGCTTTGCGAACTTCTACCGCCGGTTCATCCCAGACTTCTCTCAGGTTGTGCACCCAATCTCAGTACTATTACGAAAAAACAATAAAAAGTTAGCTAGGACCGAAGAAGCAGAAGAAGCCTTTCAGGAACTTAAGCAAAGGTTTACCTCCTCTCCAATCCTGCGACATCCTCGTCCAGACTTCCCTTATGTCGTTGAAACTGATGCGTGCAGTCTCGCAATGGGGGCTGTCCTTTCACAGAGAGACCCGGAAACCGGCCAGCTACATCCTGTGGCCTTCTGGTTCAAAAAGTTCTCACCTCCAGAGATTCATTATGCCATCACTGACAAGGAACTCCTGGCTATCAAATCCACCTTTAAAGCCTGTAGGCACTACCTTCTGGGGGCCAGACACACCATTACAGTCATCACAGACCACCAAAACCTGCAATATCTCAAAACAGCCAAGGCCCAGTCCTCGCGCCAATTACGGTGGGCCCTTTTCTACGCCGTATATGATTATGTAATCACATTTCGACCAGGAGTCAGAAACAGAAAGGCGGATGCCTTATCTCGCATGGACATATATTAAATAGTATATACAACTCCAGACCCGGTACCTATTATACCTGAAGACAAACTCTTGGGTATCACGACAGCCTTAACATAAGCAGAACTATGAAAAGAAATCCAACGGACAATGAATCCTAATGCCTACCTCGCATGGCAAACTCAAGGGGAACAATATACCATCAAGGACCATCTACCTTTTTTAGGGATCTCCTATATGTACTAAAGAAGGAATTAAAACAGCATATTATTTCAAACTATCACGATTGACTGATCGAAGGGCATCCTGTGATCGCCAAAACCCTAGCTAAGGTGAAAGAGAACTTTTGGTGGCCTACCTGGTGTAAGGACATCATTCAGTACATTCAGTCCTGCTGTGTCTGCGCACAAAATAAATCACCGAAACAAAAACCATCTGGTCTCCTACAACCATTGGACATTTCTCCAGTTCCATGGCACACTGTTTCCCTTGACTTCATCACTGATCTACCTCCAAGCCAAGGGTTCAACACCATCCTTGTAGTTGTGGACTTATTCTCGAAGATGGCCCATTTTATTCCTCTCAAAGGCCTGCCAGACTCAGCCACTTTAGCAAAAGTGTTCCGGAGGGTGTGGTTAAGCTACATGGCTTCCCTTCGGTTCTGGTCTCTGATCGAGGCAGCCAGTTTGTTTCAAACTTCTGGAAAAAATGTTGTGCAATGGCGCAGATCGACGTTCGGCTATCTACCAGTCACCATCCCCAAACGGAAGGCCAAACCGAGAGAACCAATCATACACTCGAGCAATATTTACGGTTCATGCTGCACCACGAACAAAGGAATTGGAAAGACCTACTATGGATAGCCGAATATGCATGTGACAATTCTTTGCATTCAAGCATGGGACAAGCACCCTTCTATACCCTTTATGGAGGACATCGACATGCCTCTGAACTAGACCTTCCAGCCAGCTTGGAAATGCCAGCTGTAAAGACTCTACACAAATCCATTACTCAGGCTTTCAAAAGGGCAAAGGAACACCTTATTCATGCCAAGGAAAAACAAAAGAGATTTGCCGACCAACACCGGAAAAAGGACCCCGATTATCAAGTAGGAGAGAAAGTTTGGTTAGCCGCTAAATTCATACCCATCAAGGGCACCCGGACCTTTTATCCCAGATTCTTAGGACCCTGTACCATTAAGGTAATTATCAACCCAGCAGCCGCGAAACTGGATTGACCACCTAATCTACACATCTACCCGGTATTCCATGTGTCCCTCCTGAAACCAATGCAACCAGGCACACGGATTAGGATACCACCTAAGCCCATACTTGTTGACGGAGAACCAGAATTCATAGTCAAAGATATCTTGTACTGTAAATACTCTAGGACCAAGCTATATTATCTTGTCGATTGGAAAGGATTTGGACCACAAGATAGATCCTGGGAGCCCAGTGAGAATATCCACGCACCACGTCTAATCAGGAAATTCCATCGGAACTTCCCAACCAAACCTGGGCTAGACAGAAGGAACACCATGGGAGGGGCCTTAGGGGGGAGTGCTGTCACGACCCTCGCCCAAAACCCCCTCTGGCAAATCCATTGGCCAGGTGGAGTCAGGACTCGGGCTTTTAGAGCCTGGCATCCTCTTCAAAAGCCCTCTAAACAATGTGCTTGGGAACTACTTTATTTATTGTATTGTCAGCCAACATGGAGGCATGCACATAGCTCGGTTCCTAAGAACCAAGCTACGCAGTCTAGTGTTTTGGGTGTGGTGGCCTAGGGACTACCATAACGTGGACTATTTTGTTGGGGCTATTTAAACCACACCCGAGCAAGACAACACGCTTCTCGTTACTTTGTAGCTTGCAACATAACGCTCACTGTGTCCAGCTATTCTCTCGAACCTCGGAGAAGCAGAACCTGCAAGGAGACAAAAGGAACATCATTAGCAGCAGCATCTTACCTGCAGTCTTCATCGTTAAACAATCTGCATGCCTCCCAGACAGAACGACCTGAAAGAGGAAGATAGAGGAAACATTAAAGAAAGCAGTAGACGTTTACAAATTACGAACTGCTCAAAAGGCTTACCTGGTTGGTCGCCTCTTGGCTGGCACCACTCCGGATATTCCACTCGCGTTGAAGAACACCGCGACCTACAAGGAAGGAAAACACAAGTTAGCAAAGGCAAGACTTCGCAGCACTGCGCATAGCGCTTACGTAACGCATCATAGCGCTCTTAATGCACCATCATTTACCAGCGGGGCTCAACCAAGCCAGTTCGCCGCGCTGAAGCTCTGCATACCTAAGGGAGAAAAAAGAGACATTTTAAACAAAGAAAGGCATGCAGGATAGCAACAAGACCTACCTCAACAATATCAAACGGGCCGGCGTCAGTGATGTAACTGGACCACACTTGCCCATGAAAGACAACGCGCCTCTGCAAAGAAGGCAGGACGGAGAGCACGCCTAATTCTACCACAAGGCAGAACCTTCCCCACAGACCACATCAGGACAAAGCTGAGAAGCATACCAGCGTCCCTGTGGATACCAGGTGAGCATAACAGGCAAGGCACACCAAGAAAGGCAAAGGTTGGACTGCGTGGTGGCACTCTTTTCATATAAATACTGCTAATCCGTGGGAACCACGACCTACCAACCTGAATACTACTACTAAATTGGCTGATAAGCTTGCCAGACGACTAATGTAAAGAGTTGTGGTTTAGTGTTCTTAGGTGGGTCTCTATATAATCCCCACCCATGCAAGTTCCCCTTGCTTTGTGTTGATCTGCCCGTGCAGCTTAACGCTCACCGATGGCTCTTTGTTCCGCTCGTGAAGACCTAAGGGAAGGAAAACAGAAGACGCATCAAAGCAGGAAAAGGCAATCTGGAAAGAAGCTAATACTTAGCAGCACGTCATCCATTTCTACAGGTCTGTCTCCTCCTCGTTTCTTCAACGAGGTCTTCTGAACTCTGCAGTACTATGTCCTTTCATTGCCAGGCATTTCCAAACCTTCATTTTAAACTTTTTTATAAAAATGTTGTTAGGGGTACCCCCCACCGATTTTTAACTATACCCGACTCCCCTAACCCCTTATCTGCCCTATCCCACCCCCATTGTTATTTTGTACATGTTTAAAATGCAGGCGTAGAAATGCCTGGCGATGAAAGGACATTGGATCGAACTCTGCAACCTCGCCCGCATGTGGATCGGCACCTACAAGAGAAAAGGACAACAACAGTAACTGCAAGCACAGTGCTTGTGCCTACAGTACGCTCTGCACAACACACAGCATTCTATCCCTCATTACGGCTCCCGTTCCGTACACAGAACAAAGTCAGAGTGCTCACAGCAGAGTGCATTGCACTCCTTATACTTTCCTTATAACTGTACAGACATTGACACAGGAGAGCACCCATTTGTAAAACAACTGTTCAGTCCAGGGGACACAAGAGAGAACCTGGGAGGGGAGCAATGTGAGTGTCACAGTGTCTTACTCATAGACTCTTGTTTTCAGGCAGGTGTCCACGGCTGGCCAGATCCAGTCTGGATCTTCACTTTCCCAGACGCTGAGGGTCCCAGCGCTCCACAGAGCCAAGGTGAGCGTTACAATGGAGAAGCATCTAACCCTTAGAGAGTTGAAGGTAGCTGAGCGAAGGGCACGAGAAGGAAGGTATTTTGGAAGAGAATGTTGGATGTAGTGTAGACCCCTGGCCCCAGAAAGCCTTGTGGACAATGCAAAGGGTTTTGAACCATTTCCTTGAAGCCACTGGGAGACATGGTCCCAGGGCTTGAGGCCAAGGATAAGTCTTGTAGTCCTCTTCTGGATTCGTTGCAGAGGGAGGAGAGTAGAGGAAGGCAGAATGAGAAAGAGGCTATTGCAGTAGAACAGCCACATAGAACCAGGGCTCTGGAGACAGTGAACGTCTGGGGGAAAGTGAAAAAGGGAAGAGTCCCTTTGAGAAAAGGAAGAGTCCCTATCACACCAAAGCTGAGCAAACTGAGCTAAAATACCCCTGGGATGACATATTATCTGACAAAACCCATTTACAATCATGTTAGATGTCTGGTATCAAAAGGATGTCACATAGAGAGTGTGGGTCCTATGAAGCTGCAGTTTGTTCAACAGGTATAGCTTTGTATGGGAAATTTAAAAACATTCTCTGGCTCAGTATTGGTACAGCTTCATTGTGAAAAAGGGTACTTAAATCCCAACAACCACGGCATCTTAACGAACAATCTCAATGACACATGCTATCCAAACAGAATTTCTCCTTTGGAAAATATGTGGAAAACATGTGTCTGTATGAAATAGCCCAAAACTACAAATGTTAAAATAATGTTATGCCAAATGAGACAACTGGCAATTACTCAGCATTAAATTGTGAAAGAAGTCTAGTAAGACTTTCAAAACACAGTCTAATTAACTAAGTCAGATAATCATTTAAATCTGCAGAGCATAGAGAACTCTATTACATGGCCCTAATGCAATTATTCAAACCTTGGAGAAAAGAGGATGAATTGTTCATTGACAATGATACATTTCAAGCTGCATTCAAGGCAAATTAAAGCAGTATAACAAATGACAATGTTTAAATTGTGCAAAGAAATGTTAGGCAATGAACGCCAACCAAGAAGAAATAGAAACACAATTAGATAAAGATACTCCTGAAGAGAGTCAACCATCTCTTACATGAAGCCAATAACTGCTTGGAGAACCACTCAGTGAAAATGAAGCAGATTTAGCAATGAATGAGGTAGAAAACACCATGTATCAATCGAAAAAATCTAAAGATTTGCCAGTACTCAAATCACAGTTAAATGATGTACAAATTTGCATTTACCTAGAAGCCAATTTAGAAATTGAACATGGACTAAAACATGAAAATAATACTTGCAGTTGTAAATATTACACACCTTCTGACAAAACCATCTTAATTAAACCAATCAGAACATTTTTAGAAGACAAAACAATTAACACCTGTTCTGCTTTTGTAGCAGACCAACAGGTCTAGCTGCTTATAACATAAGGAGGTGTAACTTTACAGTGACTAGTTCACCTCCCAGTAGAACATCAAACAGTGAGAATATTACAAATTGTGAGCAGAAGCTGCAACTGGAGTACACAGCATTCTACAACAAATGAAAGTCCTCCTAGTAGATGAAATAAGCATGGTTTCCAACTTAATGATTGTTTTAATTCATTTACGAATGCAAGAAGTACTAACAACTGGCTACGAAGAACTTTTTCAAGGAAAACATGCAATTGTCTTTGGAGCCATCCTACAGTTAACACCAGTGAAAGAGCAACCCATATTTAAAACATTAGGCTAGGACTGGCGTGGCTTGGAGCTGCCGCGATCGGCATGTCGCCCTAGGAGCTCCAGCCTGGCCCAATGCATTGCTCATCAAAAGTGCCACTTCCAGACCCCGTTGGAGCCCGCAATTGAAGCATTCACTGGGGGAATCCCTGCTACGGTGATCGCACGAGTGGGTCCCAGCTCCGACACTGATTCAACTTGGTGCAGTCCTTTTTCCTCACCGGGACCCACTCAGCAAAAAGATGGCCGCCGTGACCCCAAGGCCCGAGGAGCTTCCATGAGGGGGAGGGGCTGGCTGACTACGTGGAGCAATCCCCGCCGACTGACCATCCGGGTCTCCGGCCCCTCCGGCAACATCAGCAGCGCTAGTCCTGCCACCCTTGGGCGGACGCTGTGACGGGCACTCGACTGGGCGAAGCCCACTATGCTGGATCCCCTTTCCCCCTGCCACCTGACCAACACCCGCGGATTCCCCCCAGTGGCACCGTCCTGAAGCGGGATCACCCACGGCTACCCGCGACTCTGGCAGCTGGGGGGACTGCGCCTGATTCTCGCACAAGTCCCGAAGCCAAGGCTGAGCCAGAGGCAGCCCACAGGGGCTGGTCCGGCCGCATCATTAGAGGTCCTGGTCTTTCCAGGACCCACCTCTTACAGCACCCAGATCAAGACCCGCTAAGGCAGCGGAGCGGCCCTCGCCGGCCGGCCATCCTGGTCAACGGATCTCCCAGCAACAACAGACCTGCAGGCCTGCGCGAGGGGTCCCCCCTGGGGCGGACCGACAGCTCAGCCCTCAAAGTCACAACACTCTGAATCGAAGCAGGTGAAGCAGGTGATGAGCCAGGGTCGCGGGGGGAGGGCCATTCAAGTCCTGTCTGGCTCCCAGTTCCCCCTGCCGGCAGCAGCCCTTGGCTCCATATTCAAGGGACTCCAATCGGGACATCCACCTATACCATCAATGCCCTCAGCCCTCAACCTCCTGCAAGCGGTCTCACCACTTCCAACCTGCACCTGTCAATGTGCCTGCTGGACCCCACAGCAGCCAGCACTGCAACCAACGAACGACCCACCACAAACCCTCCTCCCCATCTGAAAGCACGAGGTTGAATCTTAATCCCTGGGAGCGGGAAACAAGGGCCGGCCCCTAAGCCCTCTGCTGTGGGGGAGCGCCAAGAAGTCTCCATAGAAAGCACGACCAGATTCGCCCACTAGAAGCAAAATGTCAAAAAGCGGGAAGGCATCAAAACAAACGGATATCGCTACCCTAATGTCCAACTCAGCCATCAAAAAATCAAAAAAGGGAGACCCTCCCGAGGACCCCACCAACAGCTCCATGGCCACCACAGCTGCACCAGCCCACAGCCCATCGCAAATGGTCACACAGGCCGATCTTCAAGATCTACTTTCGGCTCTGACCAAAGAAATCCAAAAAAGCACAGAAAGAGGTCACGAAAAAAATCAACTCTCTGGACAAAAGTGTGGTGGATGTGGAGCACCGCACTGCCGAACTCGAGTCCGAGGTCTGTGACCAAAGATTCAAAGGGGAGCAGGACAGGGACTGAATAGCTGCCGAAGAGACGAGATGCAAACTCCAGGAAACAAAACAGGAGGTCGCAGAGAATCAGTCCCGAAGGAACAATATCTGCCTCTGAGGCATTCCATCCTCCATTCCAGACGCAGACCTCAAAGGTTACGTCTCGGACCTACTCAGATTCATAATCACCCCACCGGATGAGTCACCCCTGGAATTGGATCAGGTGCACAGAACAATCCCTAGACAGGCATCCACATTCCCCCCAGACGTTCTGGTGAGAATCCACTTTTTCCAAATTAAGGAGGAAATCATGCGTGAGGTGAGGCAAATGCGCCAAATCACCTTTCAAGGTTCTACAATCTCACTTTACCAAGACCTAGCGAACTCCACTCTTCAAAAACAAAAAGCGATGCGCTCATTCACAGAATGGCTACGTGGGAAAAAGGTCCCATACCACTGGGGATTCCCGACCTCCGTCAGATTCACATGGGAAGTAGCCCAGAAACAAATTCACTCAATGAAGGAAGCGGAGAAATTCATGGGGGTCAGAAGATCAGAGGGAGATTCGGAATCCAAAGAATCAAACCGCGCACCCCACAAGAATTCCAGGGAGGGAACATGGTCGAAAGCCGGAAGGAGGCGCAGACTCCGTGGCCCACCCAAGTAGGACTCCAACCCGGGATGACCAGACATTAACTCCACCAGAGAAACAAGGATCCCCGGAACAGTCCAACGAGTCTTCCCGAACCAACTAATAAAAGGCAGAGAGAATCCATCAGTTCGGAAGGAACCAAGACCCTCCCAACATGGAGGTTTCTCACCGGGAAAAGGCCTACGACTACCCTATCAGTGCGGGAGCAACGTTCGAGCTCCAAGTTACCTCAGTTTGGCGGCCACTTGGCCATCCTCTAGCACATTGGTGCCACCAGTTTTCCCAGTGGCAGTAGAATGACGTTTCTCTTATGAGTTCAGTTCGGGGAAGGGGGGTGAGAGGGGGCAGGGGTAATGAAAGGACTATTCCAAAGTTCGGAGTGATGGGACGCCCACGTTCCGGCCTCCCGATCAACACTACAACATCTCACAGCAACAGCAAACTCTAATCTACACCAGCACATCGTTCTCACACTGCTCTCAATAGCACAGCTCCTAGCGGGAGATGCAAGTCGGAACACAGCTGTCACACAAAAGAGAGAAGATGGCTGATACAAGCGAAGTAATAATTCTCTCATGGAACGTCCAAGGCCTGAACTCGCCAAGGAAGCGAAGATCAGTCGAACATAGACTGGCTCAATTGTCCGGAGACATTGTTCTCCTCCAGGAAACTCACTTGTTGCAGGAAGACCAACGCCAAGTGAGATTCAACAGGTATAAAAGAGCTTACTTTGCCACATCTGGTCAGAAAAAAAGAGGGGTTGCAATATTATTAAGCGATAGAGTCCCGCTATCCAAAATTACAATAAGAAGAGATCCGGAGGGTCGCTTCCTCCTGCTTAAGGGCCTATTCGAGGAACTCCCCATAACTATCGTCTCAATCTATTGCCCCAACACAGCCCAAGCCAACTTTATCTCAGACCTAATACCGACTATCCTGGCACTCCATGCCAAACCCCCAAGTGGACAAAACTCTGCCTCCCACTAAAGCTGACTTCGTGCAAGCCCTATCCATAGCTAAGCTACTCAGGGAGACAGAATCTGTAGATGCCTGGAGACTATTCAAAGGCACCTCGAGAGACTATATGTAACGCTCACCTGATTCTCGCAGAGGCGCCGGTCTTGACTGGGCGACTACCGTATCTTCAAAGGTGATGTGTAGCACCCGGTTGGCTCTTTGGGCTGGACCTCTGTGCACTGTATGCCTGACGTGTAGAGTAAGATGTCTGCAGATAGAAAATATGGGGTTAATGAACTGGGGTTATTGGGGTGTCCCTATCTCTTTCCTCTTCTCCTCTCCTGTAGACCCCCAAAGGTTAACGCTCTTACCTTAGGTAAGTGAATGCCGAGCTCTCCATCTGCCTCGGGGCAGGGTGCTGTAACCAGTTTCTTCACTGGATAGGTAGCGCAGGCCTCTTGACTTCAGAGGACTGCTGGCCGTCGTTTACTGCACGAACGGTAAGTTTCGAGTCATTCAAATGTCTTTAAAGTCTTTAGTAATGATGTCTCTTGTTTTGCAGGGTTCCGGCGATGGCGGATGACGGGCTGAAGTGAGTTGAAGATGGAGCCTGTGTGATGAATAGAAGCGCCTGGAAGCACGTAAGTAAGCGCTTGTTGCCTGCTTCACGATGCGCTCTAACTGTCTTTTTATTTTGCAGGTACGAGTTCGGAGCGGCTGCAGGGTGCCGGAATACCCACTGGGTTAGATGTGGAAAGGAGTGATGGCACGTGAGTATTAAAGTTCCCCAATGTCTTTAAACGCACCTTGTTTTGTCTTTCAGATGCGGGATGCAGCGCCGAAGGCCTCCGGAGCGTGCGAAGAGTTGGTAAGCTTTTGTCTTTCAGATGCCGGAATGCAGTGTGAAGACCTCCGGAGCGCACGAAGAGTAGGTAAGCCTTTGCCTTTCAGATGCCGGAATGCTAACCTGTTCTTTCTTGTCTTTATAGGTGTTGCTGAAGACTGGATTCAGGATGGTAAGCCTTTTTCATTAGGCCCAGGACTGGATGCAGAAGACACGATGAGCGTTCTGCTGCAGAGGGTGCAGAATAACGCAAAGCAAGATTCATCCACCGGGTGTGGTTTAAATAGCCTCCTGTAGTGCTTAGGTGTCTCCTTCCACAGCCACGCCTAGGTAAGAAAAGAGTTCCTGGTAAGAAAAGAGTTCCTGCTTTCCAGAAGAGTTCCAGTGTTCTGAATCTAGGGAGTGGCTCCAGCCCCACCCAACAGGAAAAGTAGTTCCAAACAGAAGGGGATCAGAGGCTCAACTGGCAGGCAAGTAAGCAGCATGGTCTGCTGCAGGTAAGTCCACCCAAGCATTATGAGCCCGGCGCTTCCAGCGCTGGGACTGGGCATATTTATGAGCCTGGTGCCACTGGCGCCAGGACTGGGTCCAAAAGGTCCCAATTGGGACTGGTTGGCTCTCGGAACCTGGGTTATGGATCTGCTTCCAAGGGAGTTGGGAAAACCCTGACCTTTTGGAAGCAGAGATCATGACAGTACCCCCCCTCAAGGCCCCTCCCAAACCGGGCTTCTCCGGGGGTTTTGGCTTGTCAGGAAATGTTCGGTGAAATCTTTTGATTAGGCGAGGAGCGTGAACATATTCAGCAGGTTCCCAGGATCTCTCTTGGGGGCCGTAGCCTTTCCAGTCAATTAGGTAGAATAGTTTAGATCTGGAGATCTTGGAGTCCAGAATGCTTTTGACTTCAAACTCGAGTTCTCCATCAACTAGGATAGGTTTTGGAGATTTGGTTAGTCGGGTTTGAGGTTGCACGGGTTTTAATAGAGAGACGTGGAAGACCGGATGTATCTTCATGTGCGGGGGCAAGTCCAACTTGACCGCTACTGGGTTTACTATGGTAGTGATGGAATAGGGACCAAGGTATCTTGGGTTGAATGTGCGTGGCCCTTTTAGAGATAGATATTTGGTGGATAACCAGACGTGATCCCCTACTTGATAGTGAGGGGCTTCCTTCAGATGTTGATCTGCTCCTTTCTTGTATTGTTCTTTAGCCCTTTGAAGGTGAGAAAGAGCTTCCTTAAAGGCTTGGGTGATTGTAGAATGCAGGTAGTCTACTGCTGGTGTTCCAAGATCTTGGAGGGGATCCAACTCCGAGGTTCGAGGGTAACTGCCGTACAAAAGAAAAAACAGGGTTTTCCCAGTTCCCGAATGGACAGAGTTATTGTAGGCATATTCGCCTATCCAAAGGATATCTTTCCAAGTTTTTTCAGTTTGTTGCAGCATGCAGCGTAAATACTGTTCCAGAGTTTGATTGGTCCTCTCGGTTTGTCCGTCGGTCTGAGGGTGGTGACTGGTCGATAGTCTCACATCAATTTGAGCCGACCGACAGCAACTTCGCCAAAAATGAGAAATAAATTGACTACCTCGATCCGAAATTAGAACCGAAGGAAAACCGTGCAGTCGGACGATGTTTTCGAGAAATTCTCGGGCCAGAGTTGCTGCTGTTGGCAAGCCTTTGAGCGGAATGAAATGCGCCATCTTGGAGAATAAGTCCACGATTACTAGAATCGTATTGTATCCAGAGCATGGAGGTAGATCGGTGATGAAGTCCATAGAAAGCGTATGCCAAGGGCGAGGTGGGATGTCAATAGGGCGTAAGAGGCCTGCTGGTCTTTCCTTTTGACTCTTGTTTTGGGCGCATACTCCACAGGACATTATAAAGTCTCTGATATCTTTTTTCCAAGACGGCCACCAGAAGTAGCGCTTGATCTTTTCTGAGGTCTTGGCCATACCGGGATGACCTTCCATTAAAGAGTCGTGATAACAAGAGATTACTTTTTTCTGTAAATCTGTGCTGGGTAGGTATAATCGTTCTTGGAAATACAATAAGTTGTCCTTTACTGCAAAGTCCTTTCCCTGCAGATGCCAATTCTGTATGTCTGCTGGAGTTACAAGTTGCCTGGCTTTATCTTTAACTTCCTCTATGGATTCTGTGGCGATTACACCCAGAATTCTTTGTTCGGGAATGATTGGTACAGGTTTAGGGTTGATCAAGTGTTCTTCCACTCCCATCCGAGAAAGGGCATCAGCTTTACCGTTCTTTGTACCAGGTCGATAGGTAATTATGAAGTCAAACTCGGCAAAGAATAATGCCCAACGGAGTTGTCTAGAGGATTGGGCTTTTGCGGTTTTCAAATATTGCAGGTTTCGGTGATCCGTAATCACAGTAACGGTGTGCAGGGCCCCCAGCAGATAATGCCGCCAAGCCTTAAAGGCAGACTTGATAGCCAGAAGTTCCTTGTCAGTAATCGTGTAATTGATTTCAGGAGGCGAGAATTTGCGGGACCAAAATGCCACGGGATGCAACTGATTGGTTACCGGGTCCTTTTGTGATAGAACTGCCCCCATGGCAAGGCTAGAAGCATCAGTTTCCACGATGTAGGGGAGTTCGGGGCGAGGGTGTTTTAAGATTGGTGCAGAGATAAATTTAGACTTCAAATCCTGGAAAGCTTGTTCCGCCTCGGTAGACCATTCAAAACGTTTGTTTTTCTTTAACAAGGCAGTGATGGGCTGGACTATTCGAGAGAATTCGGGGATAAACCTGCGGTAAAAGTTAGCGAAGCCTAACATGCTTTGCACACCTTTTACGGAGGATGGTGATGGCCATTTGAGAACTGCATCGACCTTCTTTGAATCCATACGCACTCCGCCAGGTGATAATATGAATCCCAAGAATTCAACTTCAGTGACGTTGAAAACACATTTTTCCAACTTAGCGAAAAGTTTGTGTTGACGCAATCTTTCGAGGACCATTTTCACGTGTTTCCGATGTTCAGATTCCGATGAAGAATAAACGAGAATGTCGTCAATGTAAACAACAACACACACATCTATGAGCTCTCTGAGGACATCGTTCATAAAATATTGAAAGGCGGCCGGGGCATTGCAAAGTCCGAAGGGCATGACCTGATATTCAAATAGCCCATACTTGGTGCGGAAGGCCGTCTTCCATTCATCGCCCTCTTTTACTCGTACCAAGTGGTAAGCTCCTCTAAGATCCAGCTTTGTATATATGCATGCTTTTCTGACTTGGTCCAGGAGTTCAGGGATCAAAGGTAACGGATATCTATTCTTAACGGTGATCTGGTTCAGGGAGTGATAATCGATACAAGTTCTAAGGTCTCCTTCCTTTTTTGGAACGAAGAACAAAGCTGAAGAAGCAGGGGACTTGGAAGGACGAATAAACTTATTTGCCAGGTATTGATCCAGGTATTGTCGAAGGTGAAGGTTCTCAGGCTCGGTGAGGGCATAAATTCTACTACAAGGAGGAGTAGATCCAGGTATCAGGTCTATCTGGCAGTCATAAGACCTATGAGGAGGTAGAGAGTTAGCCTGCTCCTTCCGGAAAACATCTTGGTATTCTAGGTATTCGGGAGGTAACTGGGGAGTCTCTGAAGAAATTGCTGCCAGTGCAACACCAGGTGGAGGGTGACAAGTAGAGACACATTCTGGAAACTGGACCGTTCTTGCTCGCCAATCGATCAGAGGATTGTGTTTCTCTAACCAAGGTATTCCTAGAATAATCTGAAACTGAGGGGCCTTGATCACATCGAACACGATCTTCTCATGGTGTCCATCTTGACTTACTAGCGTCACCTCTTGATTGGTATGCGTTACTGGCCCGGAGGCTATCTCCGTACCATCCACCGTAGTAATGACGTCCTTTACAGCCTTGGGACAAAGAGTTAGATTCATCCTCAAAACCATTTCATGATCCACATAATTGCCGATGGCACCGCTGTCGACGTAAGCTTCAATTGCATGTAATCGATCCGGATTATCAGGGCTAATGAGGACCATAGGTATCACGAAATGCGAGGTCACGGAACTGGTTTTCACGCTCGGCAAGAGGACCTCTATTCTTGTCGGGCGAGGTCGTTTCCCTGCTCAGAGTTTGTAACTTTGGTAACTGCAGCTCCTACTGCCTTCTTGGCAGGTTTCACGGGACAGTCTCGAAGAAAGTGCCCTGAGTTTCCGCAATATAAGCATAATTGCAACTGTTTTCTCCTTTCCCGCTCCCTTTGTGTTAGAGGACCTTTCAGACCCCCTATTTGCATGGGTTCCCCGGAGTCTACTCCTTTGGAAGGAGTTGGCGGTTTGGAAAATACTCGAGCATCAAACTTGGAACGATCGGCCTTCCTGTTCTGCAGTCTGTGATCTATTTGAACGACCAAGTCTATATAATCCGAACAGTCTTGTGGGGGATTCACTACTTGGGCTAAAACGTCTTTGAGCTCTCCACGTAGACCTCTATAAAACAGCGTAATCCTTTTGTCCTCAGGCCATTGAGTTTCCACTACTAGTCTATTGAAAGATGCAATATAAGCCAAAAGGTCTTGATTACCCTGTCGCAACGAAAGAAGCTCATTGTCCAAGGCCTGCCCCTGTGAATGTCTTGCGAACAGTTTTTCCATACTAAGCTGAAAGGCTTGAAAATCATGGAGAACCGGATCATCTTGATTAACTAGAGGGATCGACCAGTCTGCCGCATTGCCACTAAGGTACGAAAGTACAAAAGCTACTTTAGCTTGATCAGTTGGAAAGGCTGCTGGCCGGCATAAGAAGTGCAACCGGCACTGATTGATAAATACTGCAAACCTCTTTGGGTCACCAGAAAATCGTTCGGGCGGAGCCAGAGGTACATTCCCAGGTAGGTTGATCTGCACTGGATTCATAGAGGATGTTGAAGGAAGATTTGCCCCTGATGCGGGTAACGGGGTCTGTCCGGCTTGTGACTGTAGCAATTGTCTAGCAAGATCATCTGTTCTCTCCTTGGAAATAATTAGTTCCCTTCTTAGAGCATTTGTTTCCTGACGAGCTGCATGCACTTCTGCCCTTAGTTCCCCAAGTGACCGGGCTAGGTGGTCAGTATCCGAGGTTTCCATAGCGCCTGGGCGAGAGTTTTGCGGTAGGCTTTGCGTTCTGTAACGCTCACCTGATTCTCGCAGAGGCGCCGGTCTTGACTGGGCGACTACCGTATCTTCAAAGGTGATGTGTAGCACCCGGTTGGCTCTTTGGGCTGGACCTCTGTGCACTGTATGCCTGACGTGTAGAGTAAGATGTCTGCAGATAGAAAATATGGGGTTAATGAACTGGGGTTATTGGGGTGTCCCTATCTCTTTCCTCTTCTCCTCTCCTGTAGACCCCCAAAGGTTAACGCTCTCACCTTAGGTAAGTGAATGCCGAGCTCTCCATCTGCCTCGGGGCAGGGTGCTGTAACCAGTTTCTTCACTGGATAGGTAGCGCAGGCCTCTTGACTTCAGAGGACTGCTGGCCGTCGTTTACTGCACGAACGGTAAGTTTCGAGTCATTCAAATGTCTTTAAAGTCTTTAGTAATGATGTCTCTTGTTTTGCAGGGTTCCGGCGATGGCGGATGACGGGCTGAAGTGAGTTGAAGATGGAGCCCGTGTGATGAATAGAAGCGCCTGGAAGCACGTAAGTAAGCGCTTGTTGCCTGCTTCACGATGCGCTCTAACTGTCTTTTTATTTTGCAGGTACGAGTTCGGAGCGGCTGCAGGGTGCCGGAATACCCACTGGGTTAGATGTGGAAAGGAGTGATGGCACGTGAGTATTAAAGTTCCCCAATGTCTTTAAACGCACCTTGTTTTGTCTTTCAGATGCGGGATGCAGCGCCGAAGGCCTCCGGAGCGTGCTAAGAGTTGGTAAGCTTTTGTCTTTCAGATGCCGGAATGCAGTGTGAAGACCTCCGGAGCGCACGAAGAGTAGGTAAGCCTTTGCCTTTCAGATGCCGGAATGCTAACCTGTTCTTTCTTGTCTTTATAGGTGTTGCTGAAGACTGGATTCAGGATGGTAAGCCTTTTTCATTAGGCCCAGGACTGGATGCAGAAGACACGATGAGCGTTCTGCTGCAGAGGGTGCAGAATAACGCAAAGCAAGATTCATCCACCGGGTGTGGTTTAAATAGCCTCCTGTAGTGCTTAGATGTCTCCTTCCACAGCCACGCCTAGGTAAGAAAAGAGTTCCTGGTAAGAAAAGAGTTCCTGCTTTCCAGAAGAGTTCCAGTGTTCTGAATCTAGGGAGTGGCTCCAGCCCCACCCAACAGGAAAAGTAGTTCCAAACAGAAGGGGATCAGAGGCTCAACTGGCAGGCAAGTAAGCAGCATGGTCTGCTGCAGGTAAGTCCACCCAAGCATTATGAGCCCGGCGCTTCCAGCGCTGGGACTGGGCATATTTATGAGCCTGGTGCCACTGGCGCCAGGACTGGGTCCAAAAGGTCCCAATTGGGACTGGTTGGCTCTCGGAACCTGGGTTATGGATCTGCTTCCAAGGGAGTTGGGAAAACCCTGACCTTTTGGAAGCAGAGATCATGACACTATACCCATCACTCCTGCGTGCACAAAGGATTCTCCAGGATAGACCTCATCCTAATCTATGGGATATTGTTCCCTTGCCTAAACAAAGCAGAAATCCACATACGCATGATATCTGATCACGCCCTAGTGTCCGCAATCCTAGTTATATCGGGTCAAAAGCACCCTGTCCAGAGACATTGGAAACTGAATGACTCATTGCTATTAGACGAATGCATCAGATCGGAAGTGGAGGAAACGATTTCTAATTACTTCAAGGAGAACACAACAGAGCATTCCCACATCAATATAATTTGGGACGCGATGAAAGCGGTAGTCAGAGGGTCTCTAATCAGTGCCGGAGTGGAACAGAGAAGAGTCTCAAATATTGCAGCAGCTTAACTGGAGAATAAGGTAAACCAACTAGAGGCCGAGCTGAAGTCATGCGACTCCAGGAAAGCAGAGAGAGCCTTGAGGAAGGCCAAAATAGCACTTGAAATGCACTGCGCCGACCGAACTGCTAAATCCCTGGCCTTCACAAGAGAGTTTTACTATAATAAGGGGAATAAAGCAAACAAAGTGCTAGTGCGAAAGTTGAAAAAGATCTGCAGCCGAAACAATATCCTCAAACTAGTAGGTGAAGACGGCAATATATGTTACTTTGAGGTGGACAAAATTAACGAATTAGTGAGGCACCACAAAGCCATAATGACGGGGAAACCCACAGTATTAGATAACCTGCCAGAATATCTGCGATCCATCCCCCCATCAAATCTCTCAAGTCTACCGCCCTGGGCCCAGATGGCCTACCCGCAAACTTCTATAAAAAATATGCTAGAATTTTAGCACCGCAGATGGCGGCCCTCTTTAACTCCTTCCTTTACTCAAAATCGGTTACCGGCTCAATGGCGGAGTCGCTCACAGTCCTGTTACATAAACCTGGGAAAGACCCCGAACTGGCCGCCTCCTATCACCCCATGACACTCTTGAATAATGATGACAAGATTTTTGCTAAGGTTCTGTCCGATAGGCTGGGGGCAATTCTGCCAAATCTAATTGACCGCAATCAAACAGGATTAATTCCGGGGAGAGGGGCCCACAACAACATCAGGAGGACGATAAACATAATTGAAAGCACCCACAAACTAGAGGTAGGAATGGCAGTAATTTCCTTAGATGCCCACAAAGCCTTCGATTTGGTAGACTGGGGGTACATCCGGGCTGTACTCAAGCCCTTCGGCTTTGGCCCAAATTTCACAACCTGGGTAATGGCCAACTACCAAACTCCCACCACTCAACTGCGGGTAAACGGCACTAGGTCCGGAGCAATACACATTTCCAGGGGCACCAGGCAGGGATGTCCACTCTCACCCCTGATTTTCGCTCTATCCATGGAGCCCTTTGCAGCAAAAATCAGACAAAACACTAGGATATCCGAGGGTGGCCAGGAATACAAAATTGCGCTTTATGCGGACGACGTGTTAATAACAGCGTCCAATCTAACTTTGTCACTGGGGTCCGTATAGGATGAGATTAAAGAATTCAGGGTCCTCTCAGGTTTCAGAGTAAATCTGGACAAATCCTCGGCCCTAGCAATCAATCTCTTTACACAGGAAAGAGACACCCTCAGCCACTTAATGCCTATCCCTTGGGCGAAAGGCCCCATTGAATACCTCGGGGTAAAGATCACAAAGGACCCATCCCACTTGTACTCAAGCAACTTCCCGCAACTGATTAAAGATCTCCAAAACTACATAAAGAGGTGGAAGGCCCACGAAATCTCCTGGTTCGGGCGGATCACCGCCATAAAAATGAACCTAATTCCTAGATGGCTGTACCACTGCACAGCATTGCCGATCCACATCCCGGGCCCTGCACTAACAGCTCTGCAAAAGAAATTGCAGGAATTTGTCTGGGGGGGAGGGACCCCGAATTGGTAAACGAATAATGATGCGGGGAAAAGCGCAAGTTGGCCTAGGAGTTCCCAACTTGGCCAGATACACTCTAGCGGCACAGCTGTTGCATGCATTTTCCTGCGAACAAGAGACAGACACCCCGAAATGGTCACAGCTCGAAGAGGCCTGGTGCCGGTTACGCCGTCAGATCTCCCACATCTACCAAACATAATGCCACAAGCAAACAGCGGCTCCCTCCTGGCCACAGCCACAACTATCCGCTGCTGGAAAGCAGGATCCCGAAAATGGGGTATCTGAGGAGCTCTGGGTCCCCTAACCCCCATCTGGAACAATCCGGATTTCTCTTCAGGCATGACCCCGCTCAGCTTCCAGTCCTGGAGGGAGGGGGGACTACTGAAAACTGGGATTTTCTAGAGGAGGGAATGCCCATCTCATTTGAAAGGTGCAAAGCTAAATTCGGGGTGGATGAGCGGGAAAGATTCCACTATGCCCAAATACGGCATTGGCTGTCTACTAGGGTGGTCCGGGAAAAATGCTCCAGGGAGTTATCGGCGCTGGAACTCTCGCTAACAACCCCAATGAAAAGAGGCAGAACCTCCACTTTCTACCGCCTCCTAGACAGAGCAGATCCCGCCAAAAAAGAAAGGTACATGCTAGAATGGGAGAAGGACTTGGGTCGAGAAATAGAGGTCCAGGAATGGGAGGAAATATGGTCCAGACTGCATAAAAGCTCTGAGTGCATCACAAACAGAGAAGGGGGCTATAAACTCTGTTACAGGTACTATATCACCCCAGCCCAACTCAACAAAGCCAATCCATCCATCCCGGGCAATTGCTGACGCAGCTGCCCCGCCCCCGGCTCACTATTCCATATGGTCTGTCATTGCCAAGGAGATCACCGGGCTGTCCATCCCCTGGGACCCGGGGGTTATCCTCCTGGGCGAAACCGGAGGAGGTGCATTCCCAATCTCAGGGCATATCCCCCATCTATGCACGCACCTACTCCTAGCGGCGAAAATTGCCATGGCCCAGCAGTGGAAAAACAAAGACGGACCCTCAGTCGCACTATGGTGGTCCAAATGTTGGGACATAGCAGTGGCCGAAAAAGTCACTGCATTCCAATCAGCTCCCTAAACAAAGCCTTGAACATCTGGGACCCATTTATGGACTACGCAGCCAAGTTCCCAGCTCTCACCAGAAGGCCCCCACTAGAAGGCTCCAAGGCAGCCCGCTCTATTAAGCCGCAGACTCAAACCAATCCCACCCAGAGCGTAGCTATTCAATCGAACACCGTGAATGATCGAGGCCACGGACAACAGTGAGCAGACCATCAAGATCTACCGCCCCCCACTGGATAGCTCGAATGGCAGTATCACGCCAATACTAAAATCAATTGCTGTATTGTTGTTGATGTTGTGATTATCTGTAAAATCTAATAAAATGTTGTTATGAAAAAAAAACATTAGGCTAGAAAGAATGCTGTAATATACTCGGCAGCATAGACAATGTCAATCTGTGGCGCCATATCTGCTACAGAGAACTTGTACAAAACATGCGTCAATCTGCAGATTCAATAGAAGCTCACATTTTAAAAAGCATTATAATTGGTGTGCTTACTGAAGACGCAAAGTCATCCTTGAAAAGTAAATTAATAAATGAGCTGTATGGTCAAAACACATCTGCCTCCGATGTAATGGGACATTTAAATCAACAAAATCAAAGATGCATGTGCTTAATGTCAACACTTGCAAACTGTAACCAATATAATGAAACCATGCTGAAAAAAGAGATGCAGCCTGTAGTTCACATCAGCTGCACAGACAAACTGCGTGGCATGACACTCCCTATGTGTCAACAAGAAATAACACCACTAAATCACCTAGAATACTGTCTCTCAAACACAGCTGAAATGGAAAAAACAATTAACTCTCTGCCTAAAACACAACCTTGACATAGAAAAAGGTTTAGTCAATGGAGCAATTGGAACAGTTGTTGGCATATAAACATACCCAAACCGAAACAATATCCAGCTTATCATCATCAATTTTGACAAACTTAAACAAACTAAAACATTCCTCTGCACCACAGCATGTTTCTGTTGTTTTAAAGCTATGCATGTATGCAGAAAACATTTCTCTATGTCTTGTGCATATGCTGTTACCATTCACAAGTCACAATGTCTAACCCTCAATAACACACTTGAGACATTGGCAGCACAGTCTTAAAAGAAGGTATGAGATATGTAGAACTTTCATGTCTTAGTACGCTCACTGGTCTATTCTTATTTAACTTTGATGCAAACACAGTCAACACCGAAATTCCTTGCATCTTAGAATACAACAGACTACATAGGCTGTACACTCCACATCTGGATATGTACCATGTACCTCAACAACAAAATAAATGTTAAAAAGACAACTAGTACAAAATGAAACCGTAGCAGATCTCCACATAATCCCTGTATACAAAAAATAAGCACATCCAGGACCTTCAAATCAAAGAAAGAGCAAATGCTGTGGTGCCTATAAATTAAATCTTACAAATGTCATACACCTGAAAACATACATGCACTCTCTGCAACCATGTTTCACAAGAACATACCCCTAATTAACGATTTTGTGCATGCATCCATACCAAATTGTAATGCAATTCCGTTTCAACAACTACTCGAAATGCAAATCATGGCATATTATGCTAATTTTGCAATTCAGACAATATTTCAAACATACAAATATATTCACATGCTCGATATTTAATGCACTCAGTGCCATGTCTATTTCTCTCAGAAATGCAGTTGTTTTACCTGCTGTAGCTCAGTAAATATTAATAATATTAAATGGGAGCCATGCATGTTTTGTTTCAGTACATGTTTCTCTATCTAAGTTAAATATCACACCTTTGAGCTGCACCCTGAGGTCACATTACATAATTCAACATGGTGGCCAATATCACTGTAAAGAGTATACATCACTTACCATACAGATAGTACTTTCTGAAAATATTTTTTAAAGTAGGTAGATGGCCATCCTTCATGCATATTATGTTTGCTACTCAGAAACAAAAACTGATTTTTTTTATTTGTTTTTGGATTTTTCAGAGGAAAAGCATAAATTCCCAAATGTAAAGTATACAAACTTTTTTCCAATCCTCAAATATTTTTTAAAAAGTAAAAGAAATTACTTATAATTTAGAAACAGAATTCTAGGAAGAACGTTTTACTTAGTGTTAAAATGATGGAATGGACAAAATAAACCTCAGGCTTTCTGTGTGGCCTCAGATACTTTTCAAAATGGTCCCCATTGCTTCTTTCTCTTGTTTTTCTTGCAAATATAACAATTGCAGTTCTCGATTTCAAAAAGCTGTAGAAAATGTTTTGTTCCACAATATATTGTTTATTATGAGAACATGTTTAGACTCTTCATGTGTCAATGCATCACATGGTCATTGTGTCTGACCTTTGACCTTTAAATTTCCTACCTTAAATGTGCTCATATTGTTGTAACCTTAAACCCGTGTGTACTAATTGTGGTGTCATCTGAAAGTTAATGACGAGCCCTCCATAATCCGTTAGTCAAATAGCTTGAGAGGTTATGACATTTGACCCCCATACGACAGAAATATTTCACCTTGACCTCACAATAATAAACTGCAAAGTGTTGTTTGTTAATTGTTCAACAACCGTCGTACAGATTTTTACAAGAGAGCTATCCCCTTCATAGACGAAATGTGTACTTTCTTTTATGTATTAGTTAAAATCTGTGTTTTTGGCACTTGAGCTTTGGCCTCAGCGTTTCCCTCCCAAACATGCTTTTTTTGGTTTTGCTCCACTACCATTTTGTGAATTTAAATATCGTTGGAATGATCTTTGCCTGCTAGGTATCAAGTGTGGTGTCAGGGCTTTGACATTTGCCCTTCGACACTGAAATGGGTAAGTGCAAAGGTTTTTATTTTATTTTTGCCAGCACCCATTGATTTGATGTACATAAGTGGGCTTTCACTGTAAAGGTTATAGTAAGTGCTTTCTCAGCAATTAGGTAAATAGTCTGAGTGGTCATTTCTTATGATCTTTGACCTCAGAATAATGATTCAAACTATAATTTTGTTGTTTTATTTTCACAACCCCTGAACGTATTAGGAAAAGTGTGAAACCATCTGTAGCATCCTGATCACGTGTATGATCAGGTGACGTGGGAGGGCGATGGAAAGGCACAGGGAGCAGCGTGGGCAGAAGGTGAGGGCACAGTTAGTTACATGTTGTAGGGATACAAATAAAGACATGCAAAATGCAGCCTGGTGTCTGCGCCTCGCTTTATATGTGTGGCGCCGTGTGGGAAGCTGATACAGCGGTATGAGAAACTCTGCATTGGCGACGAATGGGAAACGCAACATAACCGCTGGTATGAGCGCTTGTGGTGGAGTGCTACGCACGTGCCGGAGAGGGCATGAGAGTATCGAACATGTTGGAGCCCTGCCGATACACAAAAGACAACAGCTGTGATGATTGGACAGCTGCACATGAATGCGCAAAGATAGCAGTGAAGAAGCAAATGTGTCGGAGCCCTGCCGACACAGAAGAGACAACAACTGTGACTATAGGACGGCTGTGTATGAATGAGCAATGTTAGCAGTGATCGTCGACTGCCTAATAAGTTACAGCTTCTCAGAGCAGATCTGACACTGAGCCCGTGAGGAGCAGTGCACCTGAAGTATAAGGACATTTTGATGGCTTTGATCCACTGTGGCCCAAGAGCATTCCTGAAAGAATTACTGTGACAAATGCTGTTGAGATGGAAGAGAACAATCTGGCCTCCACCCTCATTCTGGGACTTCCAAGCTGTAATATGCATGCACACGTAATGGAATAGGGAGTGTATGGTTCACATAGAACATTGCAGCCTGAAGGATCACCACAATAAACCACCAGTGCACAGCACAAAAATACAAAAGTACACATTCTGCAGACTGCATAACACAAATAGAGCCCTGCAATCTCAAGGTCTGGAGTATTGTGCCAGAGCAGTTGCCACAGAAAAGTAAGTCCAGAGATTGGTGGCCATCTGGGGACAATCAACAACCATGCCATGGCCTCACCAGACCAAATCGCAATAGGGAGGCCTACCATCTAGACTACAAGATAATTTGGGCACGAATTACCTGGCCATTTCTACATCATGGAGACCAGCACACTGTGGCCCAGATGCAAAAGGTGGGACAGAGACTTTGATGTATACATAAGAGCCATAGGCCCATTAGATGATGAAAAGAAGCACAGCCTGATGCCGCTGGCGATAGGGCCAAATGTGAGGGATATTGTGGACAAACTGCCAGCTGATGCCACAGACTCCTGCACAGGTCTCTGGGACGCTCTCACTAAATATTTTATCCAACACACCAACGTGGACTACACACACCACTTAATTCACACCACTAAACAGAACAAAGGGAAGCCTATGGACGCTTTTTTGATGAAACTGCGTATGCGGATGAAGCACTACGACTTCAACAACTATTTCAATGAAGAAGCCCTGACATCACAGATCATTACAGGTTAGGAATCCCTCATGTTCTGAAAATGCCTCCTGCAAAAGCAGTGGTCTCTCGATGAGATCTTGAAGCTGGTCAGGTCTGATACCGCTCTTGAGCTACAGGTGGAAGCCATGGGAAACATTAAAGTATCAGCTCTGGCATCTGAAACCATTCACAAGATGACCACATTCCTGACTCATCAACAGAACAGTGACCCTTTCTGCAACAGAAGCGGTTAAAAGCTTCTGCACAAAGGTGTGTGTCCCGCCCAGGCTCAACAATGCATAATATTTGGAGGTGATAACCACTTCAAAGCGGGGCGCCACACGTCCCACAGTCAGGCAAGGGGAGAAAGCCCACAAGTGGTGACATCCAGGCTGAAAGATAGATCAGCCACACTTCATATGAGGATGCAAACACTGTATGAACCCCCACACTGACGCACAAAAACCGAGGGGAAGATAGTTGAGTGTCTGAAACACCAATACTTGAGTGGTGCACTTGTTGCTCCTCCAGTACGAGGTCCCAGCAAAGGCCAGAGCAATATGTGAGTTGCATGATAGAGCAATCTGCCTCTGACAGTGGCTCCAGCTGTTCCTCAGCCGAAGAGGCCAGGAGAAGACAAAGATCCAGATAACCCAGCCAGGAAGAACCGAAGAAGAAAGGTTACTCATGCGGCCTGGGAAACCCTACAGCCAAAGAACATAGCCCCATTTTGCTACTTCAGATATAAAGACTGTTGACAGAATTCCTAGTTGACACGGGGGCAACCATAAAAGCAAGGAAGTCTATGGTGAAATCTCGAGGGCCCGAGACTAAAACCTGCAGAGGTGAACAACATATAGCCCTATGGATCCAGAACGCCCCTGCTGTGCAAAGGATATTTCATGGCTGAATGTAAATACAAGGGGAAGTCCAAGATGCTGCCCATACATGTGCTTGAGGCAGCCCCAGTAAGTTTATGCATCCTATATTTCAGAGTTGCCCTCGACATGGGCCTGATCCAAATAATATATCGCCTCATTGCACACAGGTACATGGATGCAACCGACAAAATGGAACAATTGTTTCCCAAGCTATTCAAGGGGCTTGCAAGTTAAGGAATAGACAATTAAGACTACACATTAACCCTGAGGTGAATCCAATAGCCCAACACTACAGGGGCATCCCCATAAACATCAAAAGGCAGGTGGTGGAAGAATTGCAGAAGCTGCTTGAACAAGACATTATTGAGCCGGCGATTGGTCCCAAACCCGTGGGTTTCACACATAGTTACAGTCCGTAAGAAGGGGTCGGATGACATCAGGATTCGCATTGACATGCACAGGCCTAACAAAGAAATCATGAGGGAGTGACATCAAGCCCCAAGAATTACAGACAAGATCCAACTGTTGAATGGTGTGCAAATGTTCTCCAAGCTGGACCTTAACAAGGGATAACACCAGTTAGAGCTGAGTGAAGAGTCAGATATATAATAACTTTCATCACACACTTAAGGTTATTCAGATACAAGTGATTACATTTTGGAGTGTTCTCCGCCACCAAGATTTTTCAGTCCAAAATGTACCATCTCATCAAACACATCCCCAACTGTTTGAACTAAAATGATGGCATAATGGTATTTGGAAAATATAAGGACCCGCACGATACCACTTTGGCAAGGGTGTATATGGCATTAGAGGCAGCCAATCTCACACTAAACAAGGAGAAGTGTGAATTTAGAAATGAGACTCTATAATTCTTTGGACACATAGTCTCGGTACAAGGAATGCACCACCCAACAATGTATCTAATCTACACTTGTGCTTGGGGCTCGTCAGCTAATGTACAAGATACATACAACACTTTGCATCATTGAGCAACCCCCTCTGCATTCTCACCAAGGCACAGGTACCTTTCATATGGTCTGAAGCATGCCAAGAAGCATTTGAAACCTTCAGGGTGCACATTTAATCTCCAGACACCATGGCATATTTTAACACGGCTCGGGAAACTAAGCTCACGGTTGATGCCAGTCCTGTGAGTTTGATACGATATGATATGATAGGTTATTTATAACACGCTTAATACTCAGAAGTTTATAAGCACAGACCCGGGGATAGAACCTGTGTTGCTTTGTGTCGTCTTGCTTCCAAGGTAAGCACGTTGCTCCTCATCTATCCTCCCGATACCATCCTGGCTCAAGTGGAGCCAGAGTCTCTAGAAAAAAGACACATCATATTATATGCTAGCAGGAGCCTAGCCTACACTGAATAGGCGTACTCACAGGCTGAGAAAGAGGGGTTGGTGGTTATGTGGGCCTGTGAACACTTTCATTAATTTTTATGTGGGAAACCATTTACAGTTGTGACTGACCATCAAGCTCTCCTGTTTATATTTGGAAACACACAAGCAAAGCTGTGTCCTCAAATTGCGAGATGGGGCCTTCGACTACAGGACTATCAATTTCACATTGTAGACAGATCCGGCAAGGAAGAAAACCAAGCAGATTTTTTATCCCGTCACCCAGTCACATCGGCAGAGGAAAGCTCCACGATTGCAGACCAATGCGTCCACTACATGGTCCAAGTGGCAACCCCGGAAGGGCTCGATGTCACACAGATTGCTCAGGAGTCGGAAAATGACACAGCGATTGAGATCATCCTACAATGCTTACCGCCAGACAGATGGAAGCAAGCCAGACAAATTGGGAAAAGTACCTGCTCTGAGACAAAAAGAGACATTAAGGGATTACTCCTAGTATAAGAAGAATTAATGTGGGCTGAAGAAGGCCTACTTTTAGAGGGAACCAAAATAGTGATACTTAGAAATCTCAGGAGGAAGATGCTAGAACTCTCACATGAGGGACACAGGGACATAGTATCCACAAAGAGACTTCTTCGCCAGAAGATTTGGTTTCCTCAGTTGGATGGTCAGATTGAAGCGCTGCTCAAAGATCGCCCCACATGTAACATCCTCAACCCGCACACCAGACCTGAGCCTCTACAAATGACAGAGCTGTTTTAGCAAGCATGGAATGTAGTGGCCATTGATGTCTTTGGACCCATTGCAGGAGGCAAGCACATACTCGTGGCCCTGGTTGAGTACTCTTGCTATTTATTTTTTTGTATGTTTTATTGGTTATATCACATTTAAAACTTTAACATTACTCCATGTACATTTTACTAATACAAATACAATTTAATTCAATCAACAGGAAATAAAGCACTCCAAGTTTTCCCTATTAACAACTACTAACCCAATACTGCTAACTCCACAATTTTTTAAGGCTGCAATCGTTGCTTCCGTTTTTTCAGCCATCATCAACCCCTCCCAGCATTCCTTATCAGTCTTCAGTTCATATAGCCCTACATATTCAGCCAAGTACATTGTTCTGGTTGAGGTAAGTCCCGGACAGTTTAGTATGAAATGCTTTATTGTCTCAGTTTCCTCCTGATTTTTGCAGAAACGGCAAAATGCCTCCGGAGGCTTAATCTGTTTTCTTAATAAAATAACCTCTTTTGTCGGTAGTATATTTAATCTGCATCTCATCAGCAGGTCCCGGTAGTAGGGCGATGGAAATCTTTTTAGATATTTCGGCAGTTGATTTAATTTCTTCAATTCCCAAATCGAGTAGAAGCTGTTGTTACTTTTAACCCTCAATGTCATGGTTTTAATCTAATCCTTTCTCCGTAGGATTTTCTTTACTTTGGTAGGGTTATTTATTAGCATTTCAACTTCAATGTTGTTAGCCCTCAGAAATTCACTGCAACGATTTCCCCAAAGCTTCAAGTACCTATACCACCTTTTGTTTGTAGAAAGTCCAGATTGGAATCATCGAAAATGTCTCATACCGATTCTGGAGGGCTCTCCCCTGATTGGTAAATTTCTCTCTAATCAAGTTGTATTGTCCCTGTTTGTTGACGTTCTTATTTATCCTCATTCCCAGATATATCATAGAGTCTAGTTTCTCCAGTTTTTGGCTATTGATAGACCAATTAAAGGCTTTTCCCTTTTTACTTGGCCCTCGAGCTGACCTCATTGTCATGATTTTTTATTTCTTTTCGTTCGCCTTCATCTCGTTTTCATCAAGATATATTTTAAAGCTGTCTAGCCGTCTTTCCAGACCAATTGCTGTGTGGTCTATAAAGACCAGATCGTCTGCGTATAAAATCCATGGGATCACCCCTTCATTCATTTTCGGTGGAAATGCTCTGATGTTTTTTTGGGATTGTCCCATATTTGCCATGTAAAGGGTAAACAAAAATGGGGCCAAGGGACACCCTTGTTTTATTCCTCTATAAGTTTGTACCTTTCTCGAGAGGGATCCTTCTCGTTTCAGGCGGACCTGAATTGTGGTATTTGTATATAGACATTGTATTGCCTCTACTAGATCCTTTGGACAATTCTATTTCTTCAGCTTCAACCACAAGCATTCTCCGCACACTGTATCGAACGCTTGTTCAAGGTCCATAAATCCAAGATAGACCTTGGTATTTGATGCAAGTGCTCGTAATTTAAGTAAGTTCAAGATGAAAAGATTTAACAAGGTACCTAGTCCAGCAATGAAGGACGTCTGTCTTGGGTCTAATATTCCTTTCGTTGTTGTCCATTTTTTTAGGTTTCTTAGTAATAAAGAAGCAAATAGTTTCCCTATTGAGTCCAGAAGGGCTATTTGCCGGTAATTGAATGGATTACCCAGGTCGCCCTTTTTGAAAATAGGGACTATTAATGCTTCTTTCCATGATGCCAGTAAGATCTTAGTTCTTAGTATTTGTGTAAATAATGAGGTGATCAGATCAGTCCAACTTTCCTCATTTTCCTTTAGGTCGTAGTTGAAATGCCGCCAGGACTGGCCGCCCTCGATGTACTGATGTTTTTATTCATTCTTAGAATGTCTCCCCTATCGAAGTCAAAATTTCATGCAGTTTGATCGTTGCTGACCTCTTCACTCTTCACACATTTTTCTTCATGAATAAAGCATTATAATGCTCTACCCAACGCTCTTCTGATGTCTGTGCTGTGTTGGTGAATGCTTGGAAAGTATTTCCATAGTTAATGATATCCCAGAGGTTTCTACTATTATTTGCACTTACTGCAGCTAGCATTTTTTCTGCGTCGTGTTGGGCTCGACTTTCTCGAGTGGCTTTCTGCCAATTCTTATATATTTGTTTACATTTCCGTATCTTTTCCTGTTTATCCCAGCATTCAGTTGTACTCACCCTTTTTATTTCACTTCTATAATCTTTCCTTTTTTTAAAAAGGATACCATTATAGGCGTGTTTCCTTTCTATTGATGGTTTCTTATTTACTCCTTTCTTTATTTCAAATTTCTTCAGCATCCACCTATATTCCACATCTTCTGGGTTTTCACGCACATGACTATCGTATTTATTAACAAGCTTTGGTAATTCTTTCTGTTTTATCCGTAGTCTGTTCAGTCCCCAAGTGACTTCGACTGAGCCCTTGTTTCCTGTATGGGTATTATCTTTTCGATCCTCAGCAAATCATAGTCACTTTTTATTGTTTTATTTACCTCGAAGGAATAATCAATTGAATTAACTTTTCCGAGATGAAACAATAGTTGACGCAAGCTCAATTAATGCCCCTACACCAGGTATCAGCTCCATGGAGATCTCTGATGGTTTGGGTGTTCAGCATCCTCAAATCCCTGATTTTCATTTCGTATATCCCGCATAGGGCTAACCCCTTCAACTCAGATTTGGTTATTGGCTTTCTGCTTTTTGTCAACAGTTTTATATTTAAATCACTGCAGATCATTATTAGCTGATTTTTTCAAACAACATTGATCTGTCCACCTCTCTCATTATATCTGCCAAGTAAGACTCTGATTGCTGTATGTTTTTGCTCCAATATATATTTATTAATAAAAGTTTGAATTTACTTTTTTCTAGTTCTTTATTTAATTCCAATATTTGCATGCAAGGATTAGGAATTTGGTGTTCTATTACCTTTAGACCAGCGTCAATTTTCACCAAGGTTATGAGCCCGACATACGGTCTGCCTTTCACACCTATCTTGGCCGGGTTTATATAAACCTCATAATTTTCACAGTCGTTTTTTCCTTACCCATGTTTCCTGTAAACATAGGATTTCTTATTGATTGAGAAAACTATCCTTTCCTGAATAGAGGTGTTTGAAACCACATGTGTTCCATGATGCGCAGGTAAGTCTCTTTCCATAATACTTCTTCTCATTCTACTACATTTTGTTAGCTTCAAGAGCTCCAGCCTTCCATTACCAATCTCGAACTGGTTCTCTGCATTGAGTTTGTGATTTTAATAATTTTATTTATTTTCAAGAGTTGTCAATGGTAAAACACAAGGTTTTTTCCAAATGATCATGCTCACTGATCTCTTCCGGGTCTTTATTGTTGGCCTCAGGAAATGAGCTTCCCTTTCCCTCTCTGTTAACTTTAGTTGCCTTTTAGCTGCTTCTTTCACTGGTTTTTCCAGATTTGATGATTTCTTTGTCTCCTTTTTGTTTACTTCAGAATGAAGCTGTCTCGTCTTCGATTAATTTCTTATGAGCTTCGATGTCACGTTTCCGTTTGTGGTTCTGGCAGTATATCTCGGTTTTGTATTCCAATCCCTATAATCAGTCATTTCATATCGAAGATGATTTAATTCATGTCTTACTTCTAAGAGCAGACCTGGTCAGATGCAAAATTACCGAATCCGCCCTGCGCTCATTCGCAAATTCCACTATTCGAATGTCGTTAGAAGATATATGTCTCATTTTCGGGATTTGTCTCAGGAGCTTCATAACTTTTTCTCTATTCAAGATTATCTTTGTTTGGAAGGATTTGAAATGTTCTCTAAGCAAATCTTATATCCATCCACTTCTCTCCGGGGGTGGGTTTTATTACGTTGTTTAACTTCCCGTTGGACATATGTTTCATTGTATTTTTGATCATGCGTTTCCTTGTCCTTACGTTCGCCATCACTACAAATCGCCCAAATCAATGCACTTAGAGCAGCTCTCAGCATTCCTAAGAGAGAGCACATCTCTCAGGCAAGGAAAGACACCCACTGGCTCCCCATCAGAGAGTGCATACTGTTCAAAGCACTCTCAATAACCCGCATATGCCTATCCCAATCAGCACCCTCCTATCTAGTGAAACGAATACACACAGTCCAAACACTCAGACCTAAGCGTGACATATACTCACACCAGCTCACTATTCTTACCTTCAATAGAACCAAAGCCGGTGTCCCCAGTTTTGAGGGTCTAGCACCAAAATCCTGGAACTCACTTCCATTCGAACTTAGAACAGAAACTTCACTCATGGCCTTCAGAAAGGCACTGAAAACCATATTATTCAAGTGAACCTCACCTGCTCAGCTGTTCTCCCTGCAACCTTTGAACTAGAGCAGCGTATGTACTTAACTACCGAACCTGTACCTAAGTAATGTAACTATGCCTAACCTGCTGCCAAGTGAAAATGCTGTAACAGCACCTTGATGCCCGAGGGCAGTTTGTGCACTTTTACAAATTCAAATAAATAAATAAATAAATAAATAAATAAATAAATAAAATGCCCTTTCTGAGTTCATTCACCATCACCTTGTATGTTGGTTTTTCTCCTTTTATACAATTCTTTCTTTTATTTTCCAATGTTCTAAAGTTGGGAAAATTGTTTTCTTTCTCACTTATCATCTTTCTTATTTTTTTCTCCTCCTTCTTTATTTGAATTATTTTTATCTTTCATTTCCTTTATAGATGTCGCATCTGCTTTTGGTATCACCATCAGATCTCATACTTTTCCCTCTATTTCCTCCCATTCTCTGGAGCTGAGATTTCCCCACTCATCCTGCTCCTGATTTTTTTCTATGGCCTCTATCAGATCACTCAAATCAGCTTCTGATTCGGCATCATAGGACTCATTGTCATCAATGTTATCCCTTATCGCTAAGGGTTCTTCATTCCTATTTTGGGCCACTGGATCTTCTCTTATAACCATTTCCCTTCTCGCTTTCTTTGCACATTGGCTTCATTCCAATATAGGGGGAGATCTTATGTTCCTTAAGAATGCTCTTGATCCATTTAGCTTCCTTTTAGAGGGGGCTTTCATGTTTTTAGATTTCTTTTTTGGATCCTTCACTTCTTTTATTTTAGAGAGGCTTTCTTTTGGCTCTGGTTTTCCTTTATTTCCTGTTTTTGAGGTTTCCACAGTCACTACACCTTGGAATATGGGGACATTAATTTTAGATTGGTCTTCTTTGGCCTGCGAGTTATCATTCCTCGTCACTTTTTCCTTAGACCCTTTTTTGGCTGGATTAAGATCTATCCATTCATTCCCCTCCATTACTATGGATTGATCACTTCTGTCATTTAATGCATTTTTCATTCCTGCACAGGACACTTGGTCAGATTTTTGGTTTGAATTTATTCGTCCATTCATGACAGGTTCCGACGTTTTCCGGTCGAGTATATTTTGCCATTTGAGATCTACTTCAGCTTTTTTGTGGCACTGTCTCATTCATTTATAATCGCCTCCATTAATTCTGACTTATCATTTGCTTCTCTTCTGGCCATTTTGCATAAGCAATTTTGCCATGCATTGGTGAGTTCCGCTTCTTTATCCAGCCTCTGTTCATTTTTTTTCGTGAAGCATTCCAATTTTAACAAATGAGTGGAGATCTTCTCATTTCCCGTCTGAAGATCTTGCAGTGAGGTATTTAAAGACTCATACAGCTTTAGGAACGGGGACATTGTAATTGTTAATGCTGCCATTACCGTATTCTGTATATGAGCCAAATCGATCTCAGTTTTACTTTTGTCTTGTTTGGGTGATAACAGATCTTCCCCTACTGGCTTGTCGTTTATATATGATCCATTGATTCTCTCTCTACTGACTGGCTCGCTGACAGTCACATCAATTTTCTTCTGATTATTTACTTCAAGAAAACATTCTTAAAGCGGAAAGGCTTTTGAGTGGTCCATTGTTCTCTATGCCATTTCTGTCTTCTTATATGGCATCTGTAGTTCTTTGTCAATTAATGCGGCTATTTTCTCGTTTATGAAAGATTGACTTTTTCGTTTTTCTCTAGCAATCCTTCTGTTTAAGGTGGTAATGTCTTGAATGAGTTTTTCCGCCAATGCTGAGTTTGAGTTGTTTCTGCTGTTTAACTCTTCACATCTCACTTTAGCTTTTTCTCTTGAATCTACAAAGGGGGAAGGATCCACTTTCATTATGTCTCCAGGCAAGTGGAGATACTTTTTGTTGATCTTTGAATTATCATTAGAAGTCCGACCATTCCCCTCTTTTCTTTGGACTTCTCAGGCCAGGTCTATACTAGCCTGGTTTTGACTTTCCTGACCTTTTCCTTGTTCATTTGGTCTTTTCACATTCCAGGTTTGGTCCTCATAGTCATCCCAATCGTCTTAATCCTCCCCATTGGGACTCTCTGTATCACTAGTTGTAATAACCATGATTCTAGATTCTAATTGATCCGAACACCGGCTGATGTTTGTCTTAATACCGGTCAGATGTCAGAAAGTTTGATGATCTTAACCTCCTCTTTGGACTTTTCTTTATTTCCCCAGGCTGAGACACTCTGTGTTTCCACTATTTCAATGATTCAGTTTTTACTAACATCTGCTTGAATTAAAGGGCAGTATAGTGGATTCGGCAAAGAGTCCTCGCCTGCTACTGCTTCTTTCCCGCTTGTGGATCCATCCCTTGGATTCCCATTCATTTGTTCCCCTTCCAATTCCAGATCTGATCTTTCCTTGGGATCCTGTTGGGGAGCTATTACTGATCTTCCACTCAAAAGTCCATTTGTAGGTTCACAGACAGTAAGCAGGTCAGTTCTCTCTAGCATCTTCTTTGGAATACATTCATTTTCAGCTGTTACCATGTTATTCTCTGAGGGAATCATGGGGCTCTTTCCGTCACTTGATCCCTCCATCGTGCTTAGAGGTAGAGTCTCTTCCACCCTTACGTTAGTCATCTCTTTCCTCCCTTCATTGCTAGTTAATTGTTTTTGTATATCAGTTAGCACGGAAGCGGGGTGAAGCGTATCAATCGCTCGATCATTCTCTGTTTCCAGCTCTAGCTCTGGCTGGCAGCCATTGATCTCCCTATTAACTTCCTACAGACGGAAATTATTCACTAATCGCGGCTCAGTTGATCTATCATCCAGCTCTGCTAGCTCCAGTATCTGCAGTAAGTGATTACTATTTTCTGACTCACCCCTCCTTCTTCTAACCCAGGTAACGACTTCGGCATCATTTTGTCATGACCAGCATATGGCGAGAAAACAGGGACGTTGGTTAATGTCAAATCTCGAGTCTGCGTTCGTTGGTTCACAGGAGCCGGAGCCATGAGCAGCACCGGTAAGGAAGATAGACGCTGTCTCACCTGCTTTCTTTTTCTTGCAGCCGTCGGTCGATCCATGCTTTCAGTTCCGATTTCAGTGTGATTCTTTTCCGGGGCTCATCGTTGTGCAGCTCCTCACGGTACAGACTTCTATTTCCCTTTATGGTAAGGGGTCTCGCACCCCCGACGCCCACTGACAAACACCGAACAACGCCACTTTGCTGCCACTTTCGCGCCTCTTTCGCGGTAGCAAGTGGTTTTAAGCAGTGACAGTGTTCGCAGCAATGTCGGGTCCGCCTCCAGACATATTAAAGGAGCAGCAGGCAGTAGGTATCCCAAAAACCGAACAACACCACTTTGCTGCACTTTCTTGCTATCCAGACATACAGATAGTGGCTTCCACAGCAGCCTATCACACCATGCAACCCTGGATAGGATGTTCATGGCATATGGAGTACTACGTGTAATAAAATCCGATAATGGTCCCCCATTCACTGGACAGGACTTTAAGACTATTGCCGAGTACATGGGTTTCAGACAACAAAGGATTACTCTGCTTTGGCCCCAAGCCAATGGGACAGTAGAACACTTCATGAGCAATGTCAACAGGACTGTCCAAATTCCCCTTTTATCAGGAGAACCAGTGGACAAGATACTCTACCAACTATTGAACGACTGCAGATACACTCCACGTAGCACCACAGGGAAGACTCCATCAGGAATCATGTTCGGGTGCAATATCCGAACTCGATTACCACACATCATACTGCCATAGGAAAGATACCCCGAAAGATCTGGAGGTAAGAGAGCAAAATGCTTTTGCTAAGGCCAATATGGAGCACCATGCTGACACCGGACTGAGAGCAAATAAAGCAAACCTACAAGAAGGAGATACTGTTGTTGTATGGAAACCTCACACTCACAAACACACTGCAACATTCAGCAGTAGCCCGCTGACTATCACCAGAGTAGAAGGCACCCTAATAATGACAGGTGATAGGCAGTGACACATAACCAGGAACTCCTCACACTTCCGGAAGTTTCCAGAGACGCTGCAGGGGGAACCACGGAGAGGTGATGCAGAAACAAGGGAATCCAAAGAACACTATGACAGTGATGAAGAAGCGTCTGAATGCAAGTGTTGGAGCCCTCCCGAACAGTCCAACCATGATAGAGTTCAAGAGGCTCCTTCAGTATGGCCACAGCGAGCCAGTAACAAACCAAAGAGACTGATCGAAGATATGGAGTTAAGTTTAACTTCATGTTTAAAAAGGGGGGCGGTTGTCGCGTCCTGATCACATGCATGATCAGGTGACATCGGAAGCTGCTGGAAAGGAATGGAGAGCATGATGGGAAGAGGGGGAGGGACAGTTAGTTACATGCAGTTAGTGCACAATATGATGATACTGTGATTTATTTGCATGCTTAGGAATTGTTCTTGCAAGATTGTTTCACATCTAGAAAGTTACTTTAACTCACATCTTGAAAGTACCCCTTGTGATAGCACTGTGACTCACGTGCATGTGCTGACAATTAGAATTGCTCTCACTCGCTTGACTCACAACTAGAAAATTCCGCCTGAGATAGCTCTGTAATGTACTTACCTATGTTTTTGATCATAACTCAACCCAAACTCTCAACTCTCTTATCACTATGTTTACTCTCTTCTCTACACCATCATTCAATAAGAATGCAGCTATACCCCTCGAACAATTTCGGCCTAGCTGCTCACAAACGAACATTACCACATAAACACCTCATCATTCTAATAAAATGCAGCTATATCCCATGACAAACCAGCCTAGCTGCACACATAAGTGTCCTACAGGCCCAACACAGCCAGAACCCATTCTTGGAGTCCACCCGCCAGACTGCACACATTCAACTGATATCAATACCGCCACACCTAATGCTAGGATGCAGCTACCATCAGGCAATTACATCAGCTGCACACATAATTGGTGCACCCAAGCACCCTACGACACCTTATTCTCTCATCTGACCTGGTCTACGGTCCCCAGGGCGTTTAACCTACCAGCGCTTTGAGGTCATACCAATGATATATCGAGCACTATATAAATGCCAAATAACATAACATACTGTAACATAACATAACATAACATAACATAACATAAAATAACATAACATGCTCTAGAGATATGAATAAAAACGTTCAAAATGTAGCCTGGTGTTTGAGTCTCCTTTTATATGTGTGGCGCTGTGTAGGAGGCTGATACACTGGTATGAGAAAACCTACACCATCAGTAATGCGTTTATATATACTATCCTATGTATTTTGGTATGAGAGACAAGTAGCAATTTTAGTTGACCCTTCACCATAGAACAATCATTCTTAATATGTCTTTTGCCAATTGTCTTAAAACTGGAACTGATTTAGACAATTGTGGTGTTACCTAAAAAGCCATGGTACATTCGTACTGATAATCTGAGACTCCCCTCCAGTTATTCTGACCTAATTTTACCATGCTAAGCAAACAATGATCAATACCTTCTCATTTACGGCTGATCTGGACAAGGCAAACCACAGAATGGCATTGGGCCAGACTTCATTTTGTCTCATCTACAGCCTGGGCCAAGTGTACCAGTGCTGAGAAAACTCTGGCCCTTATTCATGGCAAGCAAGTACACTCCTGGCAGATAATGGAGTGGGGTTTACCCAGGGTACACAGGTACAGTGTCTAAAGAGGAATGTGTAGTGTTCATCGTGGAGTGGGTTCAGTCTCCCCTTTGTCGCACTTGTGGCCTGCTAAACACATCTATGGGCACACGGCTTTCTCTCAAAAGGGTCATTCATTTCAGCCAGTGGAGATGCTTGCCTTTCAGTTTAGGCCTTCATTTTGGACACATCTTTTTCCCAATGCAGGAGGCAGGCTCTGCCATCAAGAAGTAAGCTGGCATGACCCTTTTTTGTTACTCGGTTTTGCGGATGACTCACATTTACAGCTGCTCTAGGCAGGGATTGCAATGCAATGAAGTGGGATCAGACTCCAATATATTTCTGCTACAGCCTGGGAGAAGCATGCTAATGCTGAAAGAAACACTGGTCTTCGTCATGGCTTGAAAAATGCTCTCCTGTCTGTCACAGCACTGGTGTGTACACAGTGTCCTCACGTACGGGGTCTGACGAGAACTGTGCTGTACTCATAATGGATTGGTTTAGTCTCCTCTTTGTCACACTTGCGGCCTGCCATGTCTGTTCATGGGCACACGGCTTTCTCTCAAAAGGGTCATGCATTTCAGCCAGCAGAGATGCTGGCCTTTCAGTTTAGGCCTGTAGTTTTGGCAAAGCCTTCTCCACGTGCAGGCGGCTGGTTCTGCCATCAAGAGGTAAGCTGGTATGCCCCTTTTTCGTTACTCAGTTTTGCTGATGCACTCCCATGTACGGCTGCTCTGGACAGGTCAGGGCATGGAATGGAGTGGGATAAGACTCCAATTTATGTCATCTACAGCCTAAGAGAAGAGTGTTAGTGCTGAAAGTAACATTGGCCTTCTTCTTGGCTTGAAGAATGGTCTCCAGGCAGTTACAGCACTGGTGTGTACACAGTGTCCACATGTACAGGTTCTTACACGGACTGTGCAGTGCTCAGCCTGACACACCTGTTCATGGACGCAAGGCTCTCTGTCATAGGGGTCATGCCTTTCACCCAGCAGAGATGTTCACCTTCCAGTTTAGGCCTGCATTTTGGGTAATATTTTCCGCTTGCAGGCTACAGGCTCTGCCATGAAGAAGTGTGCTAGGAAGTCCCTTTTTTGCTACTCGGTTTTTCTGGTGCACTCCCACGTGCACCTACTCTGGACATGGTAGGCCATAGAATGGAGAGGGATCAGTCTCCAATTTGTGGCATCTACAGCCAGGGAGGGAAAACAATTTGACAAACATATTTGTTAACATATCTTTTCATTTTATAATTGTTTCTGTTTTTTCCTAATTACATCTTTTTTTTAACTTTTTCAAAAAAGATGCCCACAAACTGCCTAATCTATCCCCTCCCCCCATGGAAAAAACTGCAACCTTTTTATAATATGAGGTAAAGTACAGGTAGGTATTGGTGTAGACAATATTTTGCAGGGGCTGCCATGTGTATCACCCTACACTTGAATCATCTGGGGTAATGTTGGATGGGGTGTTGTGGACAAGCTGTGGGTCGCATCTTTCATGGATGCCGACACTGCAGCCTTGGCACCAGTGGCGAGATCTTTGCCATCCACCAGGCTTACTTCTGTCAGAACCTATGGCAGAGCCCCTTTCTTTGCAGGCAAAATGACAACACCATGCTCATTTGATCATAGGGCGAGCAGTGGAGACACATCATTCAATAAAAAAAAGCAACAGACAGGAATGGAATCCTGCGTCCTAGAAAGACTTAGAAAGGGTGAATAAAAGCAAAATATCCTTCCCAGTAAAGCAACATGAAGTAGAATTTACCAAAACATAATCACCTAAATGTCAAAATTAACCTTTGAAATCAATCTCCTTGACAAAGATTTGGTTTCACATGAGCAGTAAAAAAACACACCCTCTATCCTTCACACACAAAGCCCTCAAAGAGAGATTCCAGTCAGTCAGAGGCTAAATGTAACTTTGTTTCCCTTTTACTGCTGCAAGGTTGAACTTTATTAGCAAAGGTCACTCACAGTGGACATGTCTGGGCACTGTAGCATTCCCTTCAGCCTGCTGGGCATGCCACACATCTAACAATTAGAATAACCTTGAACCCCTTTTGAGGTGCCTTTCTGAGAAAACTTGTCATTTTTAATGATGTGGGCAAATTACGGGACTCTGAGAGGATTTGGTTATTTTAATGAACAATATATTTCCTTTCTTAGAGAAGAGATACAAACTGAATGGGTTGTGTGTGACTGTCTTGTCAGGAAATGTGTTTGCAGCCTTTTTTTATGAACAGTCCCTACATTCTATTAATGTAATGTTTGTGGTAAAATGACAATTTAACCTCACCAAAAAAACACCTCTGGACCAACAAATAATCTAAATTGCCTGTCACAAACATTGGAGAAAAAAAAACCCATCTGCCCACACAGAGAGCCCTGTCAGAATGGCTGCTGACAAAAAGCAGGTAAATGTATCAATTTCAGCTTTCCATGGCTGCAAATGCAGCTCCTTTTTTGCAAAAAGCACGGAGTGCACAGAAATAAGAGTAAACGCATAATAACGATCATTTATATTGCATGCCTTTCAAATGGTAAAGTTGTAGATGTTGTTAGCAATCACAAATGTCAGTAAAAAGCATGAATTTAATGCACTTTCTTTTATTTTCAAACAACCATTCATTATGGGCAAAGCCTGCTTGGAAATTCTGTAGTGCAATCGAAGGGAGGCATGAAAAAGTAAGGGTACCAGGGGAGTAGAAGCTTTCAAACTGCAGATCTTGTGGGCTGTACATTCCTTCCACCATGACACGCATTATTTACATTGAGGCATCATGGGTGTTGTAGTAAGATACGCAAGATAAGTAGGATCTGGACAGCCACATGTTGAAGACCTCATCTGTGGGCTTAGTTACCTTCTAATGTTTAACACATCTCATACTTTTAAATGCATTCAATTGTTGTCACAAGCACCACAAGCACTCGTTGTAAGAGAGTCCTGACCAACCATAGACAAAGCTGCAATCATTGATCCGGGCAACCCATCTTTACTATGGAGGTCATTTGTACTTCTCTAACTTCAACAAGAAAAGCAGCTTATGGCATCTGTCTTTGTCCAGCACCGAACATGTTGGGAGGATCATTATGCACATTTTGCACACAGAGCATTTAAAATGAGTATCTTGCTGAGACAGAATGTTAAAACAAAAGTGCACAGGAAACAGCTGCAACATTGAAATATGTACACTATGGACACCTGATCAAGAGCCATAGAGTTGAATCTCAGTTAATCATGCCCTAGGAAAAAAAGGTATGCACTTTTTATTCAATTTATATATATATTATTTTTTATTGTATTTATTTAAATGGTATGTTTGTTGCCATGCCAAACCTTTCATTTATCCCTTTATACTTTGCATCTTTAAGTATCTTATACATTCTATAAACTAGTTCTTTTTCTCTGTCTTCTTTTGTTGTTCTCTCTTTTCCGTTTGCTCTATGCTTGTGGTCTTCATTATGTTGTTCCAAAACTGTATGATAGTAAAGACTAATGTTTTATCTTCTCCAAGCAAAATGTGTGTCCTTCTTTCCCTTGGTTCCATCTGTTTTTTAAAAATTCCCCAAAAATCCCTACACTGGTTTCTTTTGTCGGTCAATGCTGGACAGTCCATCACTATATGATATAATGTTTCTGTTAGTCCTGGTTGGCTACAAAATTGAAAATTTTGGTTCGGGGTTGGAATTTGTTTACTTTGTGCTTGAGTTCTCTTGTAGGGAATATATTTAGTTGAAATATCAAGAATAAATTACAGATGTTTTGATCAGGAAAGAGATAGATAATCCGGCAGCGGGTTTAGTGTTCTTGTTTCCGTTTCACATGTCAGGTTGCATTTGTAGAGTGATTTTTGCACTAGCGTCTTGATCCAGTTGTTTCTTTGTATCTTGCGTTTGGCATGTTGGGCGCGCTGCACCACCATCTCTGATGATATTCCATATATATATATATTCAGATATAAAAAAAACAGAGCAATAGAGATGTAAGACCAATAGTGTTGCAACATGTCAGGCCGCTCAAACGAGTACAGTTTAAAGTGAAACAGGGGGACTTTCCTCCCGAGAGCATGGCATCTGTGATAAGATATCACATGTGGAAACCAGGCAGCTCAGGTGAAAAGGGGGTAGGAGCCGGATGGCGCAGCACTCTCTCCCATGCTGCAAAGAAAACACACAAAGAATTGGTTGTCACCCACAATAAGACGTAGAATAGAGGCAATAAACTACTCCCTTACAAACTTTATCAAAAGAAGATCTCAATGCCAAGGCAAAATAACAAAATCCAATACCAGGTTACCAAAGGAATATCCAAATGCAGAAGACAGGCGAAGCAAAGTCACAAAGAAACAGGAATTCAGGGGAGTTTGCCAAAGCCAGAAAGGAGCAGGTCCTAGATGGAAACCAAGAGATGAAGCAAGGTAATCAAAAGCCTTCTCAAAGCGAGAAAGGGATAATCCGAGAGCGGGTCTTAGAATAATGGTGGGTTAGTAAGCCAGGTAGTCATGAGGTATTTTAGTGTGACACTTACATGTGGTTTAAAAAGGTAAGAGTTTGTCTAAATTGTATTATTTAGAGGGATCTGTCTGTGCTCAACTAAACCCATCACCACTCTCACACCCTCCTAAGTCTAAAACTTGCTGTTCAGTAACACTACCCTGTTAGAGTTTGCCTAGACATTAGTGATTTTCATGATCGTCAGAATAGGGAAAATGTACTTGTTCACACTGTAAATGACAGGGTGAAAATCAAACACAGCAATAACTAGAAGCTACCGGTAGTTCACTAAAATATTTATAAATGCATTAATTTAAAAATAGCTTAGGCCTAGTCTAGTGATTTGTTAATTTGTAGTGCACCCCTGGTCTGTGGAGTTGGACGTAGAGGAGATGATGCCCGGGTCCACCTGTAAGAGAACAGCAGCTGCAGACATTTTTCCGTCAACGAGCTGACAGGGGAGCGTAAAGTGTAGGGAGCTCACTGCCCTGTCAGGTGCTCCAATGGGAGGATTGGATAGATGCAAACTAAATGGGCCTAATCTAGAGGCGAGCCCTGATCTACGGTGTTGGACATCGAAGAGATGATGCCCATGTCCACCTGCAAAAGAAAGACAGCTGCAGAAATGTTTCCGTCAAACCAGCTGCACACGGGAGCGCAAGGGGGGACTCAATGCCCCGTCACGCACTCCGATGGGTGGGTTGCATAGATGCAAACTGCATGGGCCTAACCTACTGCGAGCCCTGGTCTGTGGTGTTGGACATAGAGGAGACGATGCCCAGGCCCACCTGCAAAAGAAAGATGGCTGCAGAGATTTCACCGTCAATCAGCTGCCCAGGGGAGCACAAGAGGGGGAACCCCAGCTCTACAGTGTTAGACGTAGAGGAGATGATGCCTGAGTCCTCCTGCAAAAGAAAGACTGCTTCAGAGATTTTACCATCAATCAGCTGCCCAGGGGAGCGCAAGGGGCATGGGGGGAAACTCACTGCCCCGTCAGGTGCTTTGATGGCTGGGTTGAATAGATGTAAACTTAATGGTCCTAATCTAGTGACGAGCCCTGGTCTACAGTGTTGGACATAGAGGAGGCAATGCCTGGGTCCACCTGCAAAAGTAAGACAGCTGCACAGATTTGGCCATCAACCAGCTGCCCGGGGAAGCGCAAGGGGGGAGAACTCACTGCCACATTAGATGCTCCGATGGGTGGGTTGGATAGGCATAAACTGCATGGGCCTAATCAAGAGGTGGGCAAGCCCTGGTCTACAGCGTTGGATGCAGAAGAGTTGATGCCTGGGTTCAACTGCAAAAGAAATACAGCTGCAGAAATGTTTCCGTCAAACCAGCTGCACACGGGAGCGCAAGGGGGGACTCACTGCCCCGTCACGCACTCCGATGGGTGGGTTGCATAGATGCAAACTGCATGGGCCTAACCTACTGCGAGCCCTGGTCTGTGGTGTTGGACATAGAGGAGACGATGCCCAGGCCCACCTGCAAAAGAAAGATGGCTGCAGAGATTTCACCGTCAATCAGCTGCCCAGGGGAGCACAAGGGGGGGAACCCCAGCTCTACAGTGTTAGACGTAGAGGAGATGATGCCTGAGTCCTCCTGCAAAAGAAAGACTGCTTCAGAGATTTTACCATCAATCAGCTGCCCAGGGGAGCGCAAGGGGCATGGGGGGAAACTCACTGCCCCGTCAGGTGCTTTGATGGCTGGGTTGAATAGATGTAAACTTAATGGTCCTAATCTAGTGACGAGCCCTGGTCTACAGTGTTGGACATAGAGGAGGCGATGCCTGGGTCCACCTGCAAAAGTAAGACAGCTGCACAGATTTGGCCATCAACCAGCTGCCCGGGGAAGCGCAAGGGGGGAGAACTCACTGCCACATTAGATGCTCCGATGGGTGGGTTGGATAGGCGTAAACTGCATGGGCCTAATCAAGAGGTGGGCAAGCCCTGGTCTACAGCGTTGGATGCAGAAGAGTTGATGCCTGGGTTCAACTGCAAAAGAAAGACAGCTGCAGAGATTTTGCCATCAACCAGCTGCCAAGGGGAGCACACATTGGGGTAGAACTCACTGCCCCATCAGGCGCTCCGATGGGCAGGTTGGATAGATGCAAACTGCATGGGACTAATTCAGTGTCAGGCGAGCCCTGGTCTACAATGCTGGATATAGGAGATGATGCTGGGGTCCACCTGCAAAAGAAAGACAGCTGATTAGATTTGACCATCAACCAGCTGCCCAGGAGAGCGCAAAGTGGGAGAACTCACTGCGCTGTCAGGTGCTCTGATGGGCGGGTTGGACGGACGCAAACTGAATGGGCCTAAACTAGTGGCGAGCTCTGGTCTAAGGTATTGGACGTAGAGGCGATGATTGCCCGTTCCACCTGCAAAAGAAAGATGGCTGCAGAAATGTTGCCATCAACTATCTGCCCAGAGGAGCACAAAGGGGTGGGGGGAAACACAATGTCCCATCAGGTGTGCCGATAGGTGGGTTGGATAGACGCAAAATGAATGGGCCTAATATAGTGACTAACGCTGGTCTACGGTGTTGGACTTAGAGAAGACCATGCCCGGGTCTACCTGCAAAAGAAAGATGGCTGCAGAGATGTTGCCATCAACCAGCTGCCCAAGGGAGTGCAAGGGGGGGAGAACTCACTGCCCCATCTGACGTTTTGATGGGCCGGATTGGTTAGACACAAAATGCATAATCTAGTGGTGGGCGCTCGTATAAATTATCATTTTACATGCAGGAGACAAACCTGAGAAAAGTATTTACATTCATAGACCAAGAAGAGTGCAGGTAATAAACTTAGATTACTAGTAAGTATAACATGCTGCTTCAAAAGTCACCAGATGGTGCCCACAACATTGGTATACCCATCTAGTCAGTGGCTTACATGGGAGAAGATTTCAATGATCTTCAACACTTGCCTGCACGTTGATATGGTAGTGTGCATAGATATCCGCAGCCACCGTTCTCGGTGAAATAATTCCAAAAACATAGAGAGAAAAGAAGTCAGGCATACAAAAGGGGCACATTCCCTCCCCCTGCCCACTACAGTTGATTTCAGTTGTCTGATGTCCTTGTCTCAGCAGGCTAACAGTTCAACCTATTACAAAGACACACCAGTCGGAATCCTCACTATTTCCAAACCCTCACTTCTCCCTACTCAACTGACTGCCTTCAAATCTCCAATTACCTTGCACTAAACACAGCCACAGGCTAGATATCACTCAGTAATGTTATGTCTTCCAGTACCCGATTAATCTTGCCAGACCCAACTTGAAACCCCACCTTTACCTTGAACCCATATATACCCCGGCTATTTCTCCACATCAGATATCATGCAATGGTTATGGCAGCAATATTACAGGACAATGATGGCTGTCATGGCTATGGCCGTGCAAGCTCCAATTAGTGATGCGGGAAACAGGCTTGTAATACCCCATGAAATTTTCGACGGAAATCCCTCAAAGTTTGCTCAATTCTGCCTTTCTGCCATTGCCGGAGCACTCCACTCATGCCAACCAACCCCTCCCATCTTCCCCCACTGAAGTCCAGCCGCAGTCCCTGTTGTGCAGAAGCAAAGATAACATCCTCATAGATTTCACCTTTCAAATCCAAAAACGGTTTGATTGAAATACATTTTCAAGCTTTTCTACAATCTACAAAGCCATGGCCTGAAAGGTAAATCATCGGTGGATGTTATCTTTGCATGTGCTTGAGAATTCATCTCTATAAATGAAAAACCAGCCAGCGGAATGAATTGAACAGGCCGCTAAAAGGCCACCAAAACGGGGGAGGACCCCCAAGGGTCACAACACAGATCAATCCACTAAGAACGAAACAATCGTTAAAAATACTGTATTTATTTAGAATTTGTACTCGTTAAAATAAGTAGTAAATCATCTGAAGTCCTGTACAAAAAATATGCAAAGTGACAACATTAATGTATCAATCATAAAGTGCATCGTGTAAAGTGACTGAGTGCTAGTTTCACTGTTGGCTGTAAGTGAAAAAGTCAAAGAAATAAATCACAGTAGACCTAGATGCTACTAGATTGATCCCAAAAAGGGGTTTCCCGTGTGAACGAAGAAAGTCACTTGATGCATTGACGCATAGCATCCCTTGGCTAATTTTAGCATTTTTTTCAATGTTTATGTGTTCATTATATTGTGCAGTGCTGTAACTAACCATTGTGGTTGGCTGCATGATCCTTTAGTGACTAGATTGCCCTTTGTTGATTTATTTTTTGGCCCTTTTGCCTTCAGATCTGAATAGGCGATTGTGGTTTCCCTTATCGAGTGACTTTCTTCGGGACCCCTGGCTACCCCTTAATGATGTCCCTGATCAAACTGTTATTGGACCTGACAGCACAGTGGACATGATAGTGCATGCATTCACCTTAAAATGTACCGAGCTGTTGCAAAACCAGTTAAAATGCTGCAGACGTACTCTAGTACGTGCAGGGAAATGTAGGCCTCTAAGGGTGGCGCTGGGCTGGGCTCAGAAAGCGGACTGTCCATCAGCCACTTGGTCGGAGTTGAACAGACAGACTTTGGGGAAACAAGTCTTGAGTGTGAATGGGCTCCTCTAGGTTTAATGTAGTTAAAGTAACTAGTCGAGGTGGTGATTATCAAAAGTCTAAATGTGTGGTGCATACCCTATATAGAATGCCTCCGCACGGGCCATTGAAAATAGTAACAAAGCTATGGACCTAGGCTAGAAAAGCCTGGGGTGAGGTTTGCACACCCTTTATCTAGCGAATACACTAGGTGAACACTCAAATGAAAGATAGAAATGCCTTTCATGAAATTGCTGCATTCTCAAAGAAAAAAACACCAAACAATTGTTGAGGCAAAAACACTCTGTATTAACAACACACAAAAATGAACACTTTGCGGTGGCCCATGCCAGTGTGCGAAGGTGCCTATGCATTTGGGACAACATGCCCTTCATCAGGGCACATTGCTGTAAATCTAATCTGGGAGACCACAGGGTCCTGTAGCATGTGTTACTATATGATAAAGATAAATTGTTACCATACAGCGTACATTATTGCAGGATTAGAGAAACAGTCATGCCATCGTGAAAAGCATCATGCCTCATGTGACAAGCCACATGATATAGTATGTATCGAAATGTGTATTGTCATACACAGGTACCATTGTCATGGGAGGTCGAAATTGGCGGATGTTACCCCCATATCGGGTCATAAACAAAATTGCTACAAGGTGCATGTAAATGCAATACATTGTTATTATGATATGCATTTTCAAAGTCCGGAAAATCACAAATGTTACCTGTTTGCACCATAATGAGAACATTGGCATGAACACACCGCATATTTGTACAGCGTTCAGTAATGATACCAATGCGAGTGAGAAAGAAGGGAAGATAAGAAGAGCGCAATGAGTTAGAGATATCTGTCTCCAACCAGTGACTAATACTCTGTGTATCACAAGCTGTTATAAGTGTCACAAGTTCTCGCCTGGCGTGGTTGGTGTAAATAGTGTGATTAAGCTTCCCAGAACAGACGGTAAAATCTGACTTTGTAAAATATTCTATAAAGTGGGGGGCCTCCTCCACTAACACTGTCAATGCCTGTAACACGTACCTTAGTACTCTGCGGAAGCACCTGGACACTCTGTTGAATGTTCTGCACCACTCACCTTCTAAAACTCGTCCAATGTCACTAGACACCACTACTGTGTTTGGGGTGGGAATTTTGCACAATGTAACCCCCAGGACATGCACGGGTGTCTTGCTACGATGTGGATTACCTAGGGCCAAAACATAGGAGCCATGTGTGTTTCTCTGTTTGCACCCTGCCACTCCCTAGCAGACCACCCACGGGGAAGGCTGGGCTCACCTGTTGAGTACTGCACATGGGAGCGTGGTTCTTGGACACATCTGTCGCTAGTTACTTTACTACCGTTCTGGTTGCTCAGACCGGCTGTAGCGCTCCAGATGAGGTGCTTCAGGCCTCAAAGACTTTCGATTTTCAGACTCTTACTTTGCCTTTGGTTTCTTTGCGCTTTCAGTCCCTTTCTTTTGCCTTTTGTTTTCTTTCTGATTTCCGTCTCTCACTTTCGCTTTTATGGTGCACTTTAAGTGTCTTGCTTTCACCTTTATCTGTGTGCTTTCACCGTCTTGCTTTTGCTTTTATTGTGTGCTTTCTCGCTGTGCTCAAATGTATTGTGTTTCTTTCAAAAACGATTTGTTAGAGATGCAGACTCCACCAGGATGCTGCATAAGGGACCCAAAGGTGCAGCGGATACGTTGCGGTACTTATGCGTTCTCAGAATGACTAAATTGTCTGAATATGCACTGCTGTGGTCACAGAGTTCACTTATTGACGTAATTCTTGTTCTCCGCTTCCGATGCTGTCCACGGTAGCCACAGGGACCTGGGAACTGGTTTTGTGACACTGGAGAGCAGGTGGGTACGCGTTAAGATGCAACTTGCAGGATAATTTAATTTATTATTAATGTGTTACAGTTTATAAATAAACTTTTCACATAATATCTCTACAAAATTCTGAAAAAAACTAAATAAAACACAAGAATAATTTACATAATCAAGCAATCTGATAATCATATTACTTACTTAAAACATATAATACGTACTAAAATGAAATGAAATAAAATACAATTCATTAGATACTAAAACACACCTGTTGCTATTGTACAAAGAAATAATTCAATCAAATCAGATTGAAATACCCAATTGCCTCTCAATCACTAACCAGACATTGTACATTGCTATTAAGCACTTCATGTGAACAGAGTTCAAATTATGCCACCAGAAAAAGTCATCCTTTATGTGACCTACATTGTGCACATATTTCCCGTAGCATTTTTTATAGGTGTTAGTCATCTTCGGGCAACCAGTCAGTACATGTTTCCCAGACTCTATGAAGTCTTTGTCCTTACATAACCTACACCAACGCTCAGAACATATTAGTTTGTTTACAATTCCAGTGTTTTCCATCACTGGAAGATAATTTATCCTAACCAATTGGATAAATCGCCTGAGTCTAACTCCCGGGCATAGATTTAAGTATTGTTGGCCTTTTTGTATGTATACAAGATGTGTTTTCCAAATTGATAGGTTTTTAATTGTTCCAGGTGAGCATAATTTTCTATCCAGTCACCCAGATCTATTTTCCTTGACAAAGCTGATTTAACTGTAGGAGAGAACTCACAATATCGCTTACTCCACCTCAAAGTGTCCAATAATATTTCAATATTGGTTTTTAAGGGTGACTTCTTCGGTTCCTTACACAATTCTTGCCACAAGGAAAACAGGAGTTTGTTTGAAGAAGTGCAATCCAGCTTAAAAAAAAGTTCTGCCCTTCTCTTTCAGAGATTGCAACCCCAGTATTTTTTTTCCAAAATGTACCCTCCAGCCACTTAAGATCAATCTTTTAGAGAGATTCAAACCATATATCATCATGGGGTTAAAAACCTGTTGGAACAATAATCGTGCCGCCCATAGACTAAACCCCCCATGAGTCAGGGTAAAACGATAAACCAGAGCAGGATAATGCAAAGAGAGGAAGAAGGGCACGGGCGTGGCTTTTATAGAGGTCCCACCCTGTATACTGGATTGTGGCCTTCACTGTCTGAATATGGGTTTCTCAGCAGCCATGTTGGATGTGAAAACTGAAGGCCAATGTGTCAACCATGTTGGGAGGAATACCTAATGTTTCCCATGTACTGTTTGGGACGATGCTTCGCAATGGTGCATCACAATATCAATGGTCTGATATGGTGGGAGCACCAGGAGCATGTCAGAGCAGAAGCTAAATGAAGGCTATTGGGTACCCTCTTTTTTTGCTAATGGGGGGGCCTGACTCATGAGGGTTATAACAATATTAATAGAAACAGAAGTGAGTCAAAAGGCTACCTCTCCCTAACAGCGCTAGGCGGAGGGTGACAAAGTTCAGAAGCCTAGTGTACCATTATTAAAATACACTAGTAGGGCACAGTAAGTCAAATAAAAACAAATGTATTCTAGAAAAATGTATATACATGGTGTAGACATTTAGACAGCAAAATACATGTATGTGTGTGTATTAAAAACAACCACAATGTCTATTTCACACACATCAGGAAAAATATACAACATAACACAAAAAGTCCAATGAATTGCATTATTGATTTTGCAATGTTGAAACAAATCAGGGTGCTATTGTTCCACATATTGCTTCTGTCAAGGTTTGTCGACACTCTGTTAGGTGTTTCAAATTCAGAAACAAAAATAACTAGCAAGTGGCCAATATGGCAGGATACATAAGATAGTTCTGAACTCTCATCAGGACTTTAGGTCATTAAAGACATAGGAGACAGTGGTGTGATGGTCGGTGAAGAGCCGATCATAGCATCATCTAAAAACACAAAAAAGGAAAAAGGATGAGCAAATGTGCCACCAAAAATGGCAATGCTCTAGACTAATAGTGCAAAAGAAGGGGGAAGTCCTCAATGTATCGCTATGCAAATTCAGGTGCGCTCGTTGGGCTGGGGACCACAGTCTTGATTGAAGGATTTCAAGAAATCTTTAAGTGCATGTGGGACCTGCAATAGTGGTGATGGTTACTAATAGGAATCATAACATGGGAAACTTAATTTTGAAAGGACTTAAGTACACCATACCTGCAGATCTGTGATGCAGTCTTGCAGGTGACTGTTGTAGGCGTCTCAAGACCGAAGTACGCTCATAGTATAAGTCTGGGTCATCCAATGTTTAAGTATTGAATATATCCTGCAAGAAGTATACAGGACAATGATCAGTGAACTCACACTGTTAAATGAAGGTGTCTTACAAAGGGGGACGGAATAAGCACTTACTTGCGGTATTCAGTCAGCTGCAACAGACGAGTGCAGCTGCTGTTGTCTTCAGAAAGCAATGTCACAAGCGACGGCCGAGGGTTGGTCCGTGCCGAACAATTGACGCAATCATGAAACGATGGAGCGAAACGAGCGCTCTCAGTCAGTTGAGGATGAGATCGGGTAACATTCGGAGCCAGTTGTCAATAAAAAGCAGAAAAGAACAGTGCGAGCTGTACCTTGTTCGTAGACTGGAAAACAAGTTAGTGTTTCTGGCTGGCGCATGCGTGGGAATGCGCATGGGAGCCTGCGTGATGTCACTGGGGTCTCCATTGCCAGGGGAGACCAAGTGTGTATTGGTCCAATTATAGGCGGTGGCAGAAGCGGCCAATCGAGGCACGTATGCAAGGTAAAGATACCAGGCACTTGGCAAACAAAATATCCTAACGAAGTGCTGAAAGGGCAGAGAAAAACAGCCTAACTGCTTGGAAGAAGGGGGGCAGTAAATGGAACAGTGTAACATGAAACGTGATGACTCTTGACTGTTTATGTCAGTGCGCAATTGGATCACTGTGACAGCGTGTACTCGCAAGATGGAAAGTGTTAACACTGTATGCTAGTTTCCAGTAATACAAAACGTTATACTGCTAGTCTAGTATATGGAGGTATACTGTCAAAGAGAGATGTGTGATGTGCACATTGACCGCTTAGCAGTGAATCCATCTTTGTTCTAGTTTTTAAGGATAAGATTACGGCCTCCACCTCCAACAGGGTTTTGTACAGTTTGTGTTATAAACCTCATGAGGTCAGTGTATTTGTGGTGACAAGCTTTATAGTGTGGCACCAAACCATTACTTTCAGTCATTCTCAATCTGGCTATTTAGCAGCATTGTCATCTGCTATGGCCATCCCTACTTTTCCCAGGAGCCACCACCACCAAAACAACCCGGAGGGCCTGGAGAGGGGAACCGGTGCAGAGATACAGATGAGAATCAAGAGGAAGATGAGGTAGAGGAAGTGTCTACATCCAGCGCCCAGAGTGAGTTCTGGTTGTGGTGGTTTTTCACCACCGTTGGGGATGTACCAAAGGCTCGGGCAGCCAAGGTGAGATGCACTGAGTGCCGTACTCATTCACTGAAAACCTGGGCTGTACTCCTAAGGGACCACCTCCATGTGCCGCCACACCAATCCAACCACCTGTTTTGCTCTGAGAAAGGTAGTGCCTTTCTCTGGGAGAAGCAGGTTGACGCCTCTACCCCATCTTCCTCGACCGCTCGTACCATTACAAAGAATACTCCTTTGGGGCAAAGGATCCTGAAGGCCACTCTGCAGGCCATACAGAATGCTGTTGACCCTTACCTTTTGAGGGTCACAGTACTATGTTTGTACTGGGAAGCAGCGATCTGTAGGGGGGAGAAGTTTTGTAGGCCACGGTCAAGGAACACGAGAAACACTGCCCCCACTAATGTATGTCCCGTCCAACATCTTCCCCTGTCCACCTGCCCCTACATCTTTATGGTTGGTGCTCTTTCCTTCCCTTCCCTGCCCACCTTACCTTGCCTCTCCTCAAAAAATTGTAAAAAAATACAAAATGATAAAATGCAAAATAAGTTCCTTTAGGAGCCACTTTTCACAGTTAAAAAACAGAATTCAAAAAAAGATCACAGGACTCTTTTCAGCCTGCATTGTCCCCAGGCAGTGTGGTAGTCCACGGATATCTGGAAAATTCCAGGCATGGGGTGGGAAAATTGAAATCATTTTAATTGCTTTACGCTAAAAAAATGGTGGCTCTTAAAAGAACCTTTTTTCTCATTTTAGTTTTTATAGATTTTTTAATTCTTTGGGTTTACGTACTCAACTAACAATGATTCTACTGAACTTCTAACTTTCACAAAAAAGTGATTCTCATTTTTTGTTCTGTTTTTCGTTTTTCTTTACTTCAACTACTAAAGAATACTTGAATCTATATTCTATATGTTCACAAAAACTGATTCAATGCATTTTTAACATTTTCAATAAAAATCTGATTGCCTACATCAGTGAAATGCACTCCATCTCTTCTGAAAATGTTGAAAATTTCAAATTAAATATTTTCATTCTGGAAAGATGTCATCACAACATCCTGCAAAAAAGCACATACAACTTTATTCACATTGCGCCTTGCTTTCTCAATTTGTGGACAAAATAAATTCAAACACATCCACATTTGTACCTGAGCTATCCGTAAAAGAATCATTTTTGAATGTGAAAAAAGTTCCATCAACTTTCCAAATGTATCCTTCATTGCACATTTATATGAAAGTCCGGTGACATAGCCCATACTGTTGCCTCTGCAGTGCACTGCAATGATGTCTGGATGCTTCAAGTTAACCAAATTCTCTCAAAAAGATAGAAATTCTGCCTATTTCATTGCACAAACTCCATACCATGAAACTTGAAATTCATCAAATTCAAAATGTTCAGACAATCCACATTTCTCAGAATAAACCTTTAGCCAGTGGATCCATGAGTCTCCCATAATCCAGATAGTCTACTACCTCAAAGCCATAGCCATAGCCATCTTCACTGCACACAACAAAGATAACTCTTGTACCCAGACTTCCTGCACACCACACACCACAACCAGGAAACCTGATTGGCTGATCCATCTGAAGTCTGCAGACATCCAAGACTGTCCGCAATCTCTGCAGTCGCCTTTCCATGCCAGGTATCCTTAAAAGACCCACATGTGGCATGTGCTGTTCGCAGACTACCACAGTGTCAGAACATCCAATAGAAGGGTGTGGGGAGGTTTACACTTAATTTAAACAATGTATTGTTCAATGGTAACTCTTAAAAGAGCTGTTTTCTGTTTTCACAGGTTTGAATTTTTTTTTGCTTTTCTGATTTGTATTTCCTAGAACTACTTACACATTCTTTCATATGCACTGTAAATCTTTTTCACATAAACTTTCTCAGTGAACATTGAATATTTACAAGAAACATCTGATTCCCAAAATCAGTAAAACTCACTTCATCCCTTAGAAAATTGTTTGCACCATCCAACGTGATGTTTTCATTTTCAAAAGATGTCATGCCTACACCATTCAAAAAACACATACACCTTTATTTACATGGTGCCTACCTTCTTCTAGTTGTGCACAAAACATATTTGTGCATCTCCATACTTCCCTTTGTGAAAAATAGTTCCATTAAGCCAAACAACATATCCTTTAATGAAACCTGCAAAGATAGTGGAGTAGGGTAGCTCAAACTATTTCTTCCACAATGCACAACAATAATTTCAGGACATTGAAAGTAAGTCATAGTGTTAAAAAATTATAATAAACTCACCCATTTTAGCCCAGATACTGTATGCCACCAAACCTCCACTCCCTCCAATCCGATAGTTCCAGAGATGCCATACAATTCAGTGTACCCTTTAAAATTATTCATCCAACAATCTCCCAACATCCACACAGTGAGCCTTTTCATAGCAATAGCCACATCCATCTTCCCTACACACAACAATCAAAACACTTGCTACCCTCTCTTCCTGTAAACCACAACCAGAACACCTCAATGGGTAATCCCCACAGTCCCCTTTCCATGCCAGGCATCCTTAAAAGACCCGGATGCGGCATGTGTTGACCGTAAACTACTGTGGTGTCTTCGGACCAGTAGAAAAGGGCAGCCCTTCTACCATTTCCACTTTCATGCTTGTAACACTCCCTCATTGACTGCTTTCAAACAGTCACACATCCGTCCACCAATCACATCCAAAAACTCTACATGTTTCCCTGTCATCTCAGTTCAACACTTAAGATGTCAAAGAATAATCACAAGAACTCCATTCGATACGCTCTAAAATTCAAATGTTATATCATACAATTAGTTTCATTAGCATGTGTCCAATAATCTCATCAAATCTTCAAATAATATTTTCCATAACATAACATTTCATTCATGGTCTTGCAATTCATTGTCATTGCTTTATCTTTAAATACTTGGTCAAACAAAAATGTGTATTCCCATGTCATATAATTGTTAGTTCCTGGTGTATTCCTCTCTCCAATTGTTAATTCCTTGTTTGTTCCCCTCTACACATGTTTCCCCATCTATTTAGATGGTTCTTCAGGAGGGATTACTATTGCTAATATTCAATTATTGATTTTTCATATGTTTTCGAAATTGTTTTTAGATTGAGATTCTTAGTTTCTATATTTTGGCAACCAGAAAAATTTAATCTCAGTTATTCTTATTCTGCTGGGCCCGTAATAATAAGTAGCGTACATTACTAGCAGTTTGTTTGTTTGTTTGTTTATTTATTTGTTACTGCGTGCCAAACCTATGGGTAGCCGGGCGCAACAGTTTACATGAAGACTTAAGCTTGTTACAGTATTTGACATGAATATGTACAACATAGCGGCAGGAAGAGCAAATAAATGTGAGACTATGTACAAACATATACATATGAAACACAACAGCAAAAAGCAAATATATACAAGAATATGTGCAGACATGTACCCCGAACAGGGCATGTCTTGGGGTGTCCAGTCAAAGGGTAGGTCGTGGCTGGGTCGGAGGCAGGTGTAAGTTATGTGTCATTGGCGTGCAGCCAATTGATTATCTTATGCCTGAATTTCGGGTACGGTTGTTCCGTTCTGAGATCAAGTGGTAATTTGTTCCAGCAGTGAGCAGCTTTGACAGGAAAGCTAGTTCCTCCCGCGGTGGAGCGTTTAAACCTTGGAATCTCTAGTTTGGAAGAGTTAGCAGATCTTGTGAGTCGTGTGGGGATTTTCCTGTTTATTTTCTCCATAAGATACGGGGGGGCAAGGTTGTTTAGACACTTAGATGTGAGGGAAGCTGTTTTAAGTAGGATTCTATCCGTTATTTTTAACCAGTTAACCTCTTTCCTGAAGTTAGTGATGTGTTCTCTGTAAGGGATATTTAGTGCTGCTCTTAGGGCATTGTTCTGTGGTCTTTGAAGTTTGTCAGTGATATATTTATTGGTTCCAGAATACAGGGCATTACAGTAATCTAGCCTGGACATGATAAGGGCGTTATCTATTGTAATGCAGCTGATACTGGAGAGGTAAGGTCTAGCTGCGCGGATGAGTTTGCAGGTGTAGGTAGTGCAGGAGGCGAGGGAGTTGACCTGCTTCTTGAGAGTAAGGGAGGAGTCCAGATAGAATCCCAGGGTTTTAACCACAGGCATCACCTTGATAGGGTTGTTATCAATGCTGAAGGATGTGTTGTTTGGGCATAGTTTTTGGATGTTGGCTTCAGAGCCAAGGATTAGTAGTTCTGTTTTATTTTCATTCAGGCAGAGGCCATGTGTGGCCATCCATGCCTGAATGAGAATGTATATCTTGTTCACCAAGGCTGAGTCTGTCTCGTAGTCGCCCGAAAGGGGTACGAGGATCTGGGTGTCATCTGCGTAGTTCGTGTAGATGACACCCGATCTGTCCAACTTGTCAAACAAAGGCTTGGTGAAGATATTGTACATGGTGGGGGAGACACAGGATCCTTGTGGAACACCACAGGTTATTTTGATAGGGTCAGCTGAGTTGGTGGGGGAGATGACTCGAATAGTGCGATTTGCTAAGAAGGATTGGACCCAGGCTATAGCATCTCCGGTGAAGTTAGCGGCAGATTCGAGGTGGTTGCATAAGACTGCATGGTCCACCAAGTCAAACGCAGCCGACAAGTCCAGTAGGAGAAGCAAGGTTGTTTTCCCGTTATCTTTAAATTCCTCAATTTGTGTCTTGAAGTCTAGCAGAGCTGTTTCCGTGCCATGGAGTGGGTGGAAGCCAGATTGCCGAGAGCCAGTGTTACTCTTGTATAATATAATCCACCATTTAATTGCATTTGAAAGTCATCCAATAGCTTATCAGTGGTATATTTGCATTTGAAAGTCTCCCAATAGCTTATCTGTGGCATAGTTTCATTTGAAAGTCTCCCTATGGCATAATTGCATTTAGAAAATCTCCCAATAGCTTATCTGTGGCATAATTATATTTAGAAAGTTGCATTTGGATAATCTCCCAATAGCTTATCTGTGGCTTAATTGCATTTGAAAGTCTCCCAATAGCTTATCTGTAGCATGATTGCATTTGAAAGTCTCCCAATAGCTTATCCGTGGCATAATTGCATTTGAAAGTCTCTCTATTTAGAAAATTGCATTTAGAAAATCTCCCAATAGCATATATGTGGCATAATTACACTTAGAAAGTCTCCCAATAGCTTATCTGTGGCATAATTGTATTTAGAAAGTTGCATTTAGATAAAAAAAAAGAAAGTTGCATTTAGATAATTCCCCCAATAGCATATCTGTTGCTTAAATTGCATTTGAAAGCATTTAGGAAAGTCTCCCAATAGCATATCTGTTGCTTAATTGCATTTAGAAAGTTGTGCCAATAGCATATTGGTTGCCTAACTGCATTTGAAAGTCTCCCGATAATATATCTGTGGCATAATTGCATTCAGAAAGTCTCCCAATAGCATCCATGGTGTAGTTACATTTAAAATGGTGCTGAATAGCATACCTATGGTATAATTGTATTTCGAAAGTGTGCCGAATAGCATATCTGTTGGTGAAATATCATTTAGAAAGAGTCCCTAATAGCATCTCTTTGGTGTAATTGCAGTTGGAAAGAGTACCAAATGACATATCTCTGGTGAAAGAACATCTAGTGAGTGCTCCTAAATAGGTGTAATCGCATTTAGAAAATGTGCTGAATATCATACCGGTAGTGAAATAGTATCTAGAAAGGGTCCCCTATAACATATCTGTGGTAAAATAGCATCCAAAAGGGTCCCTATAACTTCTGCGGACTAGTCATGCCTTCGGTTTAAATGCTTTTAAAAAGTGTCTTCTAGAATTTAGCATATCTGTTGTATAGTCGTACTTCAAAAATGCCGAATAGCACATTTGCGGTCTAGCCACTCCTAGAAAGTCCGCCAAATAGCATATATGTGGAATAGTTGCATTTATAAAGTGTGCCTAAAAGCATATCTGTGATCTAGTGCACTCGAAAATCCACCTAAAAGCGTATCTGTGGCGTTGTTACATTTGAAAGTCTGCATAATATCATTCCTGTATCCGAGTCGGCCTGAAGAAAACAAACTAATAATGTATATGTGCAGTAGCCGCAACTTGATAGTCTGCCTAAGGCATAGTTGTGGTCTAGTTTCACTTATAAAGGCCACCTAATGTCTGTGGTGTGGTTCCGCTGAAAAGTGTGCCCAATAGCATATCAGCAGTCAAGCTCGAATTTATAAAACCACCTAACAACACATCTGTGTAGTAATTGTTTTTGAAAGTGTGCTTAGCAGCTTAGCTGTGGCTATTTACAATTTAACGTCTGACCAATAGAATATTCTGTGGTCTAGCTACATTTGAAAATCTGCCTAAAAACATTCTACGGCCTAGTTTACACTTAGATCAATAATACTTATAATACGTGAATAATAGCACCATGTTTAGTTGAACCTAGAAACTGTGAATAACCTCACCCGGTGAATTAGCTGAACTTAGAAAGTACAAATAATTGCGAGATACAGCTGTAGTACTGTTAATCATAAAAGTATGAACAATTAACATCAAGTGATTTAGCTAAAGCGGGACGGTGTGAACGTAGTCATCTAACCCAATATATATCACAGTTCGAACCACGAGTGCACCCAAGCAACCAAGGTCTGTTGAAAATGATCCCCATGCAATCCCCCCCGCCCGCCAGCCGTGCCACCCGTCCGCCCTTCCACCAATCAGCCCACCCTCCACCTCAACCCCTACCCATCCCCTTTCCAAACACCAAGCCAGAGGGGCACGATGGCGAGCCAGCCACCCTAAGACCACCGTTTCACCCATCCCCTCCACCCAGCTGCCCACCATGACCATACCCGCTCCCCTCACTACCCTCCCAGGCACACCCGACCCAAAATCCATTCACTACCCACATCCCTCATCAACTCCCACCATCATCCCCTCCAACCACACTCCTTCCCCTCCCTAAAAACTGTACACCTCGCCCTAGCAAGAACAGAAGCCTCGTCCCTTTCCCCCTCTGACCCCCTTACCCTCTCTCACACACCAATCGTAACAAAGGCACTGAAGAGGAAACGTACCTGGTCCCACTCAATCTCTCAGTACTCATCGCCTCTCCTGTCTCGACCCACCACTGCATCCCCCACTCACCACCTTCCCCCCATGCCTCACCCTCCCTGAAACCTCTCTCCCTCGATTTCTCACCGACCACAACTGAAACACCTAACTCCCCACACCCCACCTTCAAATCCCCCGTGCCAAACCCAATCATCCCAACACACATGTCCATCCACTCCCACCCAAAACCCACCAACTCTTCTGCTCGCCCACTTTTCCCATCAACCACCAACCACCTCATTCTCCAGTTTCCACCCCCCCATCTCGGCCACTCCGACATCATCCTCTACCGAAGTGAATTGCATCCTTTTTAATGCCCGATCCATAGCAAAAAACAAACAAAGCATATTTGACCTCCTCGCCTCTGACAAACCAGACCTGGTCTTCATCACCGAAACCTGGTTCTCTGGCGACTTCACCCCTATCGCCAATGAAGCCTTCCCCCCTGACTGCTCCCTCATCCCACTGAACAGTCCCTCCAGAGGAGGAGGAATAGCAATCGCCTTCAAGTCTCACTTCCACGTCTCAATCATCGACAACCAACCATCCATTCCTTCCTGCGAATCACTCCTCGTTTAACTATCCCTTCCCCCATCGTTCTCCCACAGCTTCCTATTAATCTACAGACCTCCTGACTACGATAGACAATTCTCAAACAACCTCTGCGACTCTATTGCCACCATCCAGCTAAACCATCCCAAACTCACCCTTTTAGGAGATTTCAACATACGGCTTGACATTCCCACCAACCCTATGACACACTCTCTGGTTGATGGCCTAGACACGATTATCCTCCAACCCCACATAAATGGACCGACTCACTATAAAGGACACATACTTGATGCCATCTTCAGCTCCCACAACCTGATACATCTAAACCCCTGCACCCCTATCATCTGGTCTGATCACTTCATTGTTTCTTTCGCCATTCATTCACCCAGCCCCCTCCCCTTACCAAAACCTGAACCTCTGAATCTACGCAAATGCTGAAAGAAACTAATAATCTGACCTAGCTGAGGCACTCCTTCAATCTCCTCCCCCTAACTGCCGACTCAATGAACAACTATCCCCCAACGCCTTTGACTCATGGCTCAACACCTCTTGCAAACCATCTGCCCACCGTGGCCTTTTCCCTAGATGGTTCACACCTGAACAGAAGACCACTAAACAACTATATAAATCCCTAGAACGCAAATGGTGGAAAGACAAAACACCCATGAGCAGATCCACCTTGGCCCGGCACCTTCGTCAGTACAAGGCTGAAATCCGGAAAGCAAAAAAAGCCCATTACAACTCCCGAATCCTAAACTGCAAAAACCCTAGCAAAGAACTCCACAAAATCATCACCGAATTCACCAATCCATCATGCACCACCACCCTCCCGACCCCCTCACAATCGCTGTGTGACTTCTACACGACAGCTCTCGAAAGAACACATGCTCTAACCAACAAACTAGCTCTCTTACACCCTCAAGGCAATCCTCCCTCCTTACCTGCCAACCGACTGCCTGCAACCACCACCCAACCAACGCTTGACTCCTTCAGTCCAATATCAACCGTCCAATTTCTCAAACTTCTCTCTGCCCGCAGACCATCCGGCTCGCCGTTGGACCCTTGCCCAGCAACAACCCTCAAAGAAATTTTCGCATCTACCTGCGCAGGAGAACACGCAAAGAAGCATCATAAATAACTCCCTTTCCTTGGGAATTTTTCCCGACGCATTCAAAACGGTTCATGTCAAACCTATTTTTAAAAAAACTTCCCTCGACCCTCTCGAGCCCAAAAACTACCGCCCCATCTCAAACACCAGGTCCTTGCCAAACTCATTGACCAAACCTCCTACTCCCAACGAAATGCCTTTGTCTAAGCTAACAATCTCCTAGACCCCGCTCAATCAGGTTTCAGAACCCGACACAGAACCAAAACCACCCTAGTTTCAATCTGGGATGACCTTAAAATCACGGCATACTCTACGGGATTCGCCGCATTAATCCTTCTTGACCTATCCGCAGCCTTCGATACAATCAACCACTCAATCCTTCTTGACCGCCTCCACTCCCTTGGAATTCGTGGAACTGCTCTCAAATGGATAGCATTCTTCCTTAATAATAGGAACCAAATAACCCTACTCTCCACCTATTCCTCCCAAGCCCAACCAGTCGACACTGAAGTTCCACAAGGAGCATGCTTATCAGCCCTCCTGTTTAACCTCTGCATGGCCGCCCTCCCGCGAATAATTCGTTCGCACAACATCCTGTGCTACAACTACGCCGATGACACTCAACTAATTCTAAAACTCCTGAACTCGAAACCCAACAGCCGACCTGACCTCGCTTCCTGCCTCCTCGACATAGATCTGGATGACCATAAACCACCTCTTGCTAAACCCCTCCAAAACCGAAATCATGGTATGTGGCAACACCGAACTTCTTCCACACCCACTACCCTGGCCGTCTGCCATGGGCAACTCACCGACACCCTCTAATTCAGTAAAAAACCTTGGATGTACCCTAGACTCAGACCTAACACTCCCGCGCCAAGTCAACAACGTCTCAAAGTACTGCCACTACCACCTTAAAACTCTTAGGCGCATTTTTCCATACCTCTCCTTTCCCAACAGACTCTCTGCAGTCCAATCATTTGTTATATCAAGACTGGACTATGCTAACCCACTCTACCTCGGAGTCCACGCTTACCAACTGACTAAACTATAAAGTGCACAAAACGCTGCAGCTTAACTGCTACGGGCGCTTGGCCCAAGAGACCACATCTCCCCAGCCCTCAAAACTCTGCACTGGCTCTCGGTTGCCCGAAGGGTGACCTTTAAAACCTTATGCATTTCTCACTGAGCACTGCATAAAACCGGACCTCAATATCTTCAAGACAAACTAAAACCCTATCACCCTGCACATACTCTAAGTTCAAGCTCAACCGGCCTTCTAGTCATACCAAAAACAAACTCAGTCAGATTAGGTGGATCATCATTCTCAGCCTTGGCCCCCACGCTGTGGAATGCACTCCCACCCCACATCCGACTCACCGAGGACCTCATATCTTTCCGCAAATTACTGAAAACATGGCTCTTCCCATAAAACCGACCCCTTACTCAAACTAGATAACAGCAACTCAATGACATTAGCCCAAAATGCTAGATCATAAATAGTAATCCACCATCATGCTCTGAGTGAAAATCGAAACTAATAACCTCTAAGGTAAACTAAAAAGGACAAACAAAATAGAATGGGTAAAAAGGATCAAAGCAGTGAAGTAGATAAAAAGAATACGTTGCATGAGAGTAGTAATGTGGATCAGGTGGACGAGAAGAATAGAGTGGATAACAGAAATTCAACTAGCCCAAACGACTAGATAATAAATAACAATAACATAAATAACAATCCAACATCTGGATCCAAGCGAGAAATCGAAAACTAATAACCTCTAATGTAAACTAAAAAAAGACAATCAGAATAGAATGAGTAAGGTGGATGAAAACAGTGAAGAGAATAAAAAGAATAAATTGTATGAAAGCAGTAAAGTCGTTGAAAATAATGAAATGGATTTAATGAATGTAATGGACAAGAGGAACAAAATGAAAGCAGTAAAGGCGTTGAAATTAATGAATGGGATGAAATAAATATAATGGACGAGAGGAATAAAATGGACGGGAGGAATAAAGTGAGAGGAGGGAAAACATGAATACAGAATACGGATGAACGCACAGAATGCACAGAACAGGTAGAGTGCATGAAACAGATGGCACAAATGTAAGAGTGCATGTTATAAATGGAACGAACAGAATAGATGATTTGATTGCATAAGACGGGTGTAGTGCATGGGACAGATGGAGAACATGGATCGGATTGATTGCGTACGACAAGTGATGTAGGTTGAACCGAAAATCGAGGATGAATGGATGAAGTGAATGGAGCAAATGAAGTTGGTGGAATGGATGAAGTCTGTTGAGTGGATGACTGTCGATGGAGAGGACGAAGTGTGTAGAGCGGATGAGTGCGTAGAGCAGATGAGAGCGTAGAGTGGATGAGAGCATAGAACGGATGAGAACACAGAATTAAATAGAGCATGGAGCGGATGAGAGCGTGGAGTGGATGTAGGGTGTGATGCGTATGTAGGGTGTGTAGTGGATAATAGCGTGGAGTGGATGTTGGGTGTTTGAGCAGATGTAGGGTGTTGAGTGGATGTAGGATGTGGAGCGAGTGTAGAGTGTGTGTAGAGTGTAGAGTGTGGAGCGAGTGTGGTGCGAGTGTGGAGCAGGTGTAGAGTGTGGCGCGGGTGTAGAGTGTGGAGCGGGTGTAGAGTGTGGAGTGGGTGTAGAGTGTGGAGCGAACAGGTGATGTATATGGATGGAACAAGTGAAGTGGACGGAAGGAACGAGTGAAGTGGACGAAAAGAACAGGCAAAGTGGGCAGAAGGAACATGCGAAGTAGGTGGAAGGAACGTGTCAAGTGTGTTGACGGAATGTGACAAGTGTGTAGACGGAACGGATGTAGAGTGTGGACCGGGTGTGGAGTGTGGAGTGAACGGGTGATCTATGTGGAAGGAATGGATCAAGTATGTGGATGGAACGACTTCGATAATAGCGAGGAGTGGGTGTTGGGTGTTTGAGCAGATGTAGGGTGTTGAGCAGACATAGGGTGTGGGGTGTTGAGTAGATGTAGGGTGTTGTATGTGAGATGAACGGGGTGGAATCGGATGAACTGGGTGGGAATGGATGAACTGGGGGGAACGGATGAACTGGGTGGGAACGGATGAAGTGGGTGGAACAGATGAACTGGGTGGAACGGATGAACTGGGTGGAACAGATGAACTGGGTGGAACAGGTGAAGTGGTTGAATGGGTGAAATGGCTGAATAGATGAAGTGGTTGCATAGGTGAAGTGGGTAGAACGGATGAAGTATGTGGATGGAAAGGATGAAGTATGTGGATGGATTGGGCAAAATGGATGGAGGGAATCGGGGAGTGGGTGAATGGAACAGGTGAAGCATGTGGATGAACGGGTCAAATATATGGATGTAACGGGTCAAGCATGTGGATGTAATGGGTCAAGCATGTGTATGGAACGGGTCAAGTATGTGGAGGGAACGGGTCAAGTATATGGATGGAACGGGTCAAGTATGTGGATGGAACGGGCGAAGTGGATGGATGGAATGGGTGAAGTGGATGAATGGAATGGGTGAAGTATGTAGAAGGATGTGTGAAATATGTAGATGATGTGAAGTGTGGACAGGTGAAGTTGGTAGAACAGATGAAGTATGTGGATGAACGGATGAACTATTTGTATGGAACGGGCAATGTAGTTGGAACAGGTGAAGTAGGTGGAACCGGCGAAATGGGTGGAACCGGTGAGGTGAGTGGAACGGGCGAAGTGGATGGAATGTGTGAAGGTACATAGAATGGTTGGAGTGGATGGAACGTGTAAAGGTGCATAGAATGGTTGGAGTGCATAGAATGGTTGGTGTGCATAAAATGGTTGGTGTGCATAAAATGGTTGGAGTGCATAAAATGGTTGGAGTGCATAAAATGGTTGGTGTGCATAAAATGGTTGGAGTGGATAAAACGGAGTGAATAGAATGGTTTAGAGTGCATAGAACGGTTTAGAGTACATAGAACGGTTTGGAGTGCATAGAAGGGTTTGGAGTGCACAGAACAGTTTGGAGCGCATTCAACGGTTTGGAGTACACGCAACGGTTTGGAGTGCATGAAACGGTTTGGAGTGCATGGATCGTTTTGGCGTGCATGGATCGTTTTGGAGTGCATGGATTATTTTGGCGTGCATGGAATGTTTTGGAGTGCATGGAACGTTTTGGAGTGCCCGGAACGTCTTTGGAGTGCATGGAACATCTTTGGAGTGCATCGAACGGTTTAGAGTGCATGGAGCAGTTTGAGTGCATGGAACAGTCGAAATTCATGGAACGGTTGGAATACATGGAATGGCTAGAATGCAAGGAGCTATTGGAGTGTGCTCGATCCATTGCACCTAAGGTTATCCACCATATCACGTCTCCACGCTTACTCTCTTCTTTACACCACCACTCAACTAGAACACAGCGATACTATGTCACCATTCGGTATAGCTGTTCTCATACTGGTCACTTGCTTCATACTCCCCATCATCCTAACTAAACACAGCTGGTTACACACCCTCCTGCCTAAGGCGTTCTCCTCAGGCCTAACTGTCATGAACTTCAGATCACGCCCCTTTTTGACCTCCTCGTCCTTGTCTCAACGGGGCTTACATTCCATACTACTTCCAACATGGCTGTCCAGAGCTGAAGCCCTTGCTCGCTCCATGCGCTGAACGCGGCGTGATCTATTTATAGACCACGCCTTCCATGGCTTTGCGCGTCTCAATGCTATTGCAGAGTAGCCCAGACGTGTGTTCGTAGCTTGCGGTATTGTTTCCTTTGTCCCAGTGCTATTACCCACTCCTGTCCCTTTCCCCCTTCCTGGTTCCGAGCATTTCTAGCCTTTCCCAGACTCCTGGATTCCTGGACGCCGCAATCCCGGAACTAAACGCAACCTGGAACCAGACGAGACTCGAGCAGCGCTGTTCAAGACCAGGAGCGTTCGCAAGAAGGCAGCGATCGAAGACACCGGCAAACACCGGATCCAGGTTAGAAGGGGGGAACTCCTTGACAGTTTGAGACGCCACCCGATCGAACCTGAAAACGAGATGGAAGCCGCCGTGCAGGACTTAATGCCACGCATGCAATAATTATCAACTGAGGTTCAAAATCTTAAGGCGGAAAACGCTGCGCTCAAACAATTGTTCTTATCCTGGGATTCTGCTACAAAGGAGGGTGCCCTGCTGGGCGGTATTGTTGACAAGTATGATGGTTCGGCAAAAACACTTCGCGTATTCCTGGATTCATGCCTGGTCCACTTTACCTTTAAGCCCTATTATTTTTCAACCTCTAGGGCTAAGGTGGGTTTCATCATATCCCACCTTTCCGGCATCGCCTTAACTTGGGAAACACCTCTTGTTAACTCCGGCGATGCCCTCCTAGACGACTACAATGGGTTCATACAGGCCCTTAAAGGCATGTTTGACCGTCCAGAGCAGGTCTATACTGCCCAAGAACGCTTGCTGGACTTTCAACAGGGCTCCCAAGATATGCTCACTTATGTGACCAGATTTAAACAATTGGCTAAGGAAGCAGACTGGTCCTCTGAGGCTAGTTTTACCCTGTTCAGGAGAGGCCTAAACGATGAGATCAAGGATGAATTGGCCAGGGTGGCCAGGCCAAATTCATTCCAAGCACTAATGGACCTGGCCTTGCAAATAGACTTTCGCATCCAGGAAAGGATGGCTGAAAGGAAGAAATCCAAGGGAAACCCACCCAAGACGTCCTTTGAGAGCACAGCCAGAACGGACGCAAACCCAAGTACAGCCCCAGAATCTGAACCCATGCAAATTGGAGCCTTTCGTGGACCCATATCACCTCAATAAAGATTGAGAAGGATCCATACGGGTTTGTGTATGTATTGTGCTTCAGACAAACATTTGATCAGGGAATGTCCTCTGGCACCTCCTCGGCATTCGGGAAATGCCAGCTCCCGATCTTAAATGGAGCAGAGATTCAGGAGAGACATGTTTGCTCCACATCAATTCCATCCTTTAACTCTCCTGGACAAAAAAGTTTGGTGATACTACATGCCTTACTGTCGCCCTCCAAAGACAAGACCTATCCGATTCTGGCCTTGGTGGACTGCGGAGCTATGGGAATTTTCATTGATCAAGACTGGGTTGTTAGTCATCATATTCCGTACGAGACACGAAACACCATGCAGCCGGTGGAAGCAATTGACGGAAGACCCCTCTCTTCAGGACCCATAAGCCTGCAGACTAAAGAGATCCAACTTTCCATAAACCATCATCAAGAGCGGATTACATTCGACATCATTAAGTCAGCACATTACCCCATGGTTTTGGGTATGCCCTGGTTACAAAAGCACAATCCGTATATCAATTGGACAGCAGGATCATTATTCCTGGGCTCAGAGTTCTGTATGTCCCACTGTCTATCCCTGGATCCCTCCTCGGTAACTCCTAAAGAACCACCAAGAGACCAAGAAACACCACTCATGGTTTCCAATATCATACAAGTTCCAGAGGCCTATCAGGGATATGCTGATGTTTTTTTCTACTGCCATAGTCCAGTCCTTACCCCCTCACAGGCCCGAAGACTGTGCCATAGATACGGATCCCTCAGCTATAATTCCCTTCGGCAGAATGTTCATTCTTTCCGAACCAGAGAAAAAGGCCCTTCGGGAATACCTAGACACTAATCTTGAAAACGGCACCATAAGACCCTCGAAATCTCCAGCGGGTGCTTCATTGTTCTTCGTTCCCAAGAAGGATACCAAGGAACTCAGACCTTGCCTCGACTATAGAGGCTTAAATCAATGCACCCTCAAGTATCGTTACCCACTGCCCCTGATCTCGGATATCCTGGAAACTGTGAGAGGAGCCGTAATATTCACCAAATTGGATCTCAGGGGTGCCTACCATTTGATCCGTATCCGGGAAGGAGACGCGTGGAAGACAGCCTTTAGAACACCCTTTGGCCACTACGAGTACCTGGTCATGCCCTTTGGACTAGCCAATGCCCCAGCAGTATTTCAAAGTTTTATGGATAGGGTGTTCTCTGATATGTTGTTTCTCTTCGTCATTGTCTATCTGGACGACATATTGATTTTTTCCAAGGACACTCTGAAGCATGAAGGACATGTTAAGGCAGTTCAACAAAGACTCCGGGAACATCACCTCTTAGCCAAGCCTGAAATTTTTTTGTTTCACGTTACCTCTGTGCACTATCTGGGATTTATCCTTAGTGCAGAGGGGATTGGCATGGACCCTTCAAAAGTAAAGGCAATTCTTGCCTGGCCTACTCCCACGTCCGTGAAACAAATCCAATCCTTCCTAGGACTAGCCAATTTCTACCGGAAGTTCATAGCCACCTTTTCCAAGATTGTACAACCCATAGTGGATCTGCTAAAGAAGGACACCCCATTTGTCTGGTCAACATTACAAGAAACTGCATTCCAGCGTTTAAAGACTGAGTTCACACAAGCTCCCATTTTGGCTCAACCCAATACAAGTCGACCCTTTTTAGTGGAAACGGGTGCCTCTAATTACGCTATGGGAGCAGTGTTGAAGCAGAAGATGGAGGACGATTTGGAACACCCCGTTGCTTATCTGTCAAGAACCTTAGCTCCTGGTGAAACGCACTACTCCATCCTGGAAAAGGAACTCTTAGCCAATCGCCAAGCCTTCACTGAATGGCTACACCTACTTCCGGGAGCCAGACATCCTGTCCAAGTCCGTACTGATCATCGAAACCTTCAGATTCCACAGTCGCTGGAGTGCAGGAACAGTCATCAGTCACGGTGGGCCTACTTTTTTGCCCAGTATCAGTTCCACATTACCCATGTCCCTGGATCACAGAACCTGATTGCTGACGCCTTGTCTCGCCGTCCTGACTACGTGACCACTGAAGATAAGGCATTTCCTAAAATGTTCTCTCCCACGATCTTCGTAGCCCAAGCAGTTGATCTCCTGGAAGAAGTCCGATCGCAAACTCAATCCTCGGAATTATGGAAGGACATTTCAACACGAAATCTCTGGAAATTAAGAGCCAAGGAAGGCTACTTATTCAAGGACAATGCACTAATCATTCCTACACGGAAGTTACAGCAAAAAATAATAAACCTTTGTCATGACACACTCCATTCTGGGCACCGAGGTATCACCAACACCCTCTGTCTTATACAGAGACAGTTCTGGTGGCCTAAAATGAAGTCTGACATGCAGCAATACATCCAGGCTTGTATAACCTGTGCCAAAAATAAACATGATAACAAAAGACCGGCGGGTCTTCTTCTGCAGCCCACTCTACCCTCTAAACCATGGGAAATCATTGCTACAGACTTCATAGTGGAGTTACCACCTTCCCGGGGATATACTACCATCATGGTCACCATAGATTTGTTTACCCATATGGCCCATTTTACGCCACTGATGAAACTACCCTCCTCTTCAGAGCTAGCTGGAATATTTCTGGAACACATATTCCGGCTACATGGGCTTCCTTCCAAGATCATATCTGACCGGGGTCCCCAATACATTTCACAATTCTGGAAACACCTCTGTCGGGTACTAGGAATCCAACGTGCCCTCTTTTCAGGATATCACCCCCAAACCAACGGAGCCACAGAATGTGCAAATCAGACCCTGGAACAATATCTCCGATGTTTCGCCACCAAGGTCCAGGATGACTGGTCTCTCCTGATACCCGTTGCGGAATTCGCTTACAACAACTCCGAACACTCAGCGCTACAGACCAGCCCCTTTTATTGTAGCCAGGGGTTCCATCCATCAGTCTTACCCTCGGTTCTTCCTTACCCTACACCAGTACCTACTGTTGACTCCTGGATCAAAACTCTTATCAACATTCACCGGGAGGCTAAAGAACACTTAGAGAAAGCCAGATTACAGACCAAGAGGTATGCTGATTCCAAGATAAAACCAGGTCCTTCCTATACGGTCGGTGACCGAGTATGGTTGTCATCAAAACTACTTCCCCGACACTTGCAACCAAACAAGCTGGCTCCCCGCTACTATGGTCCATTTCCCATCAAGGAGATTATCAATCCTGTCTCATACCGAATCAAGCTACCTGACTCCTGGAAAAGAATTCATCCAGTTTTTCACACATCCCTATTGATGCCCTACATCCAGTCCTCTCGAAAATCCAGTAGACCTCCTCCTCTACTGGTTGACAACCAACTGGAATATGAGGCGTCCCGGATTTGTGACTCCAGGTAGAAGCGGGGCCATCTTCAATACCTATTGGAGTGGAAAGGATATCCTCCTAGCGAAAGGACCTGGGAACCTATTTCAAATATCAAGGCTCCTCGGTTGCTCAGAAGATTTCACCTAATACACCCAGGCAAACCTGGAGGGAAAGGCCTTCGGAGGAGGCATGCTGTCATGAACTTCAGATCACGCCCCTTTTGGACCTCCTGGTCCTTGTCTCAACGGGACTTACATTCCGTACTACTTCCAACATGGCCGTCCAGAGCTGAAGCCCTTGCTCGCTCCATGCGCTGAACGCGGCGTGATCTATTTATAGACCACGCCTTCCGCGGCTTCGCGCATCTCAATGCTATTGCAGAGTATCCCATAAGTGTGTTCGTAGCTCGCGGTATTGTTTCCTTTGTCCCAGTGCTATTACCCACTCCTGTCCCTTTCCCCCTTCCTGGTTCCGAGCATTTCTAGCCTTTCCCAGACTCCCGGATTCCTGGTCTCCGCAATCCCAGAACTAAACGCAACCTGGAACCAGACGAGACTCGAGCAGCGCTGTTCAAGACCAGGAGCATTCGCAAGAAGGCAGCGATCGAAGACACCGGCAAACACCGGACCCAGGTGAGAAGGGGGGAACTCCTTTACACCAACGCAGCCATAATCGGTCTGGCTAACAACCTCCCAGAACGAACACATACTCTTAATCTCCGAACCACCACACCTACCGCTAAGAAGCAGCTATCACACGAATGCCACACCTGCTGCACACATATCCGGTGCTCACACGCACCTTATGACTCTCTCTCCTCTCTCTACTGACCTGAACTTCAGTTCCGGATGGCGTTCAACCTACCAGCACCTTGAGATCATACCAATAGAACATAAGGTGCTATATAAATGCAAACATAACATATAATTACTTGATCAATATATACGATAAATCGTGGAGATTTCTTCCACTATATCACCTTATGACTTCTTTTTGGTATTTTAGGCAAGCGCCAAACGTACAGTTTGTCATTGTTTTCTTAATTTATGTGCTGTTTGTTGTGCTAAGGATAACAAGAAAGATCGGTTGAGTCACTAGGTAGCATCCCTTTCCTCATGGTGACTGTCAATACCGTATTATTATTATTATTATACTATCCCTTACTTGCTGATCCCCATCTTCTTACCTTATTTTTGCTGACTGTTTCTATTCCTCTTTTTCTTTTGGCGGCCTGAATACGGATACGATTGTCCGATTCACGGTACAAAATGGCCGTCTTTTCTATTAATGTAAATAGCGTAAGTACGTGATGAGGTCACTACGCTATTTACGTGCGGGCATGTCCTGTTTGCCATTTTGAATCGGGATTCGAACAGAAAGGCTCCTTATTTACGGACCCTATGTAGAGTGTTTGTATTAATGGAGAATTCTGTTTGCTAGTGAATGAAAATATCGCTGAAGGTGATGTGGAGACTGTAATATGTGCGTGCCTAAATATAGAGAAGGTGACATTTGTTATGTGCTTTGTTACACCTTAGCCATATGCTACTTTATGTACACTGATCTCTTCTCTGTCTATAAATAATGATTAAAGTTATATTTGGTCATTCTTCACCTAAGTGCCTAAAGCAAAATAAATAACAGCATTTGATAATCCATCATCTTAATTGCTAAGACATATTTGTACAACATTTTTGTCTTTCCCACATGTTAAGCTTCACATAAATCTTTCTTAAATACTTGATAAACAGATATTAGAAAAAATGTCCCATCTTTGTGTCAAAATCGAGGCCAATATTACAACAGTCCAAATTACAAATCCACATCGCTTCTCGTTGTCGCAGTCTTTTTTCTCTGCTTACGCTTTTTTGAGTGGTTTTCACTATTTCTAATCCATAATATTTAACTCCTTGAGTGCTCGTATTGGGATGTTCAGTTTCAAAATGTTTTCCCAATGGATATCTTGTATCTTTATTTTTCATTAATCTTAAATGTTTGGAGAATCTGATTTTTAATGCTCTCACTGTACTTCCTACATATAGTTTATTGCATGTGCAAGCTATTACATACAACACGAAACTTGAGTTACAGTTTATAAAGTCCATTATTTCATATTTTTTGCCATTCATTTTTTCACACACATACTGTGATGGACATAAGATTTGTTTTAGGTTTTTTGCTTTATGGTATGTGATATTTGGATTTTCTGCCATGTATTTGGATAAATCTGTGTCTAAGTATAGGCCATTTTTTACTGAGGATTTTTCTTAGGATCATATTGTCTGAGTTGTACGATGTGATGAATCTTATCATTTCTTTTGAACTCATATTTTTTTCTTTGAATTTGTTTTGTAGGAGGTCATTTCTTGTAAGTGACATTGTTTTGGTGAGAGCTTTCCTTAATTGTTGTTTTTCATATCCTCTTGCGTGGAATTTGGTGATAGCTGTGTCTACATGTTTCTTCATTTCCTTCTCTTGCATACAATTTCTTTTTATCCTTAAGAATTCTCCATAAGATGTGTTTTTAATGATGTGTTGTGGATTATTACTATTGGCATGTAAAATGATATTGCCAGAGGTGGGTTTGATGTATAGTGTAGATTGTACTTTATTGTTCTCTATGTACAGTTCCAGATGTAGAAAGTGAATCCGATTTGTACTCTCCTCCATTGTCAATTTGAGATTGTAATCATTGGTATTGAGAAAATTGTGATATTCGTGTAATGATTTTTGACTTTCATTCCAGATGACCAAAATGTCATCAATGTATCTGCCCCAAAATACAATGTTGTTGTCCTGAGTAAATGCTTGATGTTGCCACGCCTGTTTCAATTCAAAATTGTCCATATATATATTTGCATAGCTGGTGCAAATTGTGCCCCCATTGCTGTTCCTTTGCGTTGTTTGTAGATCGTATTGTTTATTTAGTACAAAGTTCAACATTTCCAAAATCATGTTATTCTGTTCCAAGTAAGTGTTTGATCTTGCCTTTAGAAAATAATTTGTTGTTTCCATCCTTTTAGGTGTAGTATGCTTGTGTAAAGTGCAGTGACATCAAAGGTTACCAGTCTGAAATTGTCTTCCCATTCGATGTATTCCAACTGTTGTATTATGTGTTTTGTGTCTCGCACATATGATGCCAAATTCGCTGATAAAGGTTGCAGATGTCGATCAATGTATGCTGATATTGGTTCAATTACTGATCCGATTCCAATAATGATCAGTCTGCTGGATGGTATTGTGGTATATTTTTTTATGTATTTTTGGAAAAAAATAGATCGTAGCAAGTATTGGATTTTTGGTCTTCATGTATTCATATTCATCATCCCTTAACAAACCATTTTCATGGCAGTCGGTGCTCATTATATTCCATTCTTTCATGATTGATGTCAAGGGCTTGTCTTTTAGTTTCCCATAACATGTCTGGTCATTAAGATGACTTTCTGCCATTTTTATGTAATCTGTTGTTTTGAGCAGTACTATCTTGCCACCTTTGTCCGCCTCTTTTACCACAATTTCATCATTTTTGCTCAGATCGCATATCACCTTTCTTTCTTTCTTTCTTTCTCATTTAAGTTGTATTTGTTCCATTTTGTGGTCTTGTTCCGAATGTAGTTTCTTAAATCTTTCTGTACGGCTAATACAAACATGTCTATTGCATTCTCCATTGAGGTTTGAGGTATGAAGGTTGATTTTTGTTTCAGTTAGGATGTTTCTATTAGTCCGGTATCTATATTAAAATCTGACACTACTGTTTCCATTGTATGTGTCTCCTCCATTTCTCCAATGTTAAGTAAATTCACAGTATGTTCTGTGTCAAGAACTGTTAATTCTGATGCTTTTGGTTGGTCTATTCTTGGTTTTTTCAGTTTAGTTGTTGTTGCAAAGAATTTCTTTAATTTTAGAAGTCTGCTGAATTTGAAGAGATCTAGATTCATTTGAAAAAGTTGTCTTGATTTGTGGGGCTAAAGGATAATTCCTTATTGAATGCTGATAAGTAGATCCTTTGTTAGGTCAGTATTGGGGAGATTTAGAACTAGGTTCTCTTCTGGTGGGGTTTGTTCAATCTGGTTTGCTCACTTTTTGGTTTTCTCCTATTGTGTCTGTTCTTGCTCCTCCTACCCCTCTTTGAAAGTCATAAGGTGATATAGTGCAGAAATGTCCATGATTTCTCATATATATGGATCACGGAAGTATATAAGAGTAACACTGTTAGTTATGTATTCTACTTATTATTACGGGCCCGCAGAATAAGAATAACTGAGATTAAATTGTTCTTGTTCCCAAAATATAGAAATTAAGAGTCTCAATCTAAAAACAATTTCGAAAACATATGAAAAATCAATAATTGAATATTAGCAATAATAATCCCTCCCGAAGAAACACCTGGAAAGATGGGGAAACACGTGTAGAGGGGAACAAACAAGGAATTAACAATTGGAGAGGGGAATAAACAAGGAACTAACAATTATATGACATGGAAATACACATTTTTGTTTGACCAAGTATTTAAAGATAAATCAATGACAATGAATTGCAAGACCGTGAATGAAATGTTATGTCATGGAAAATATTATTTGAAGATTTGATGAGATTATTGGACAGATGATAATGAAAATAATTGTATGATATAAGATTTGAATTTTGGAGCGCATCAAATGGAGTTCTTGTGATTATTCTTTAAATTCTTAAATTGGGCACTGGTCAGTCGCAGTGTCACAAGCTCCGGGTACAGCAAACAAATAAACACAACAATCTGTCAGATAATGATTTAAGAATCTAGGCAGCTCGCTATAGTTGCTACAGACTGAAAATACTATTGAATACAACACTTAAGATGTACTCCTGAACTTTCAAAGTACATGTCTCCTGTTGCTCACAGCCACTTGCATCAAAACTGTTGTAAAACTCTCCAAGATTTCTCTTTGCAGATTCAACAAAATCTGCATCTAATGAGACATTGTACAGGTATGCTTATATTTTTAAAGTATTTTTGTCAACTCTTTTACAAAATGAATATATGCAGGGTTCTTGCTACTTAACTTGTAATAAGCTTCTCAATAAGTATATTCTTAACCACTCTTTCAAATGCCAGGTTTTGCAGCATTTAGCACCTGCTCACATCAAGTGTCAGTTACTTACAATGATGTACATTTAAAATGTTTCTTGTTAGAAGCATTTTCATGAAGGTTAAACAATGCATATGTGCATTTATAGCAGCACTGTGTGTAACTGTTTTCTAAAAGCAAAGGAAAAGCAGATAAAAAAGATTTCTACAACACTTTAAGTGGAACTTGGTGTGTGTGGACAGTACATGCATACTTGCAAACATGACCCACTCCAAACTATAGCTGCTTATCAAGTCTTGGTTTCTTTCATTGCATTCTTTGACTTCTAATACCACTTCTCCCATTACACAACTCGGGCTACAAGTGTCAGAATGCAAATAAAAATCTAACCAGGCCTAGACTGCAAGATTAAAAGTGTCATATTTAAATTAAATCAAAAATGGAAAATACTGAGGGTTTAAAAATATTTCTTTTTAGGAGCATTTTCACTAAAGTTACATTATGCAGATATACATTTACAACAGCACTGTGTGTAACTTCTTTGTAAAACAAACAAAAAGCAGATGCAAAAAAATGTCTACAACATTTGTAAGTGCCATTTAGTGTGTGGTAGTTGAATATCTTCACAGTACATGCATACTTGCTACCAAAACCCATTCCAATCTGTAGGTGCTTATCCAGTCCTAGTTTCTTCTATGCATTCTGGGCTTGCACTCCAAGTTTTCTATTGGAAAAAAATTGCAAGTACAAACCCCAAAATGCAAAGAAAAACACCAAGACTTTATAAGATGCTACATATTGCAATGGGTCATGTTGTCGAGTATGCATGTACAGCCAACATATCAAACTTCCACACACCAACTGCCACTCAAGAATCTGCTACAAAACCTCTTCATCTCCTTTTCTTCTCTTTTCCAAAAAAGTTACACAGAGTGCTGCTATAAATGCATATCTGCATGTTTTTACTTTCATCAAAATGCTTCTAAAAGAAACATTTTCAAATAGTCAGCATTTTCCATTTTTACACTCCATACACATTTCACACTTTCCAACCTCACTCATTATATCCCTTACACTGACACCATTCTCCACCTTCTCACACATATATGTATACCACCAAACTATATATACAACATTATAACTTACATATGAAGTACTCTAATTTCCCAACATCTACTATAAGACACCAAACACTACTATAACAACAATCCACAATTTCATTACCACTAGGCCACAGTTTTACTATTCTTTTTTGTAAAAACTGTATTTATTAGCTGACATAAACATTCCAGAATATAACAAACATTGCATGGTATTGCATGGTACAGATGAGTTTTTTACAGGCAGTTACATACATGACTGAATGCACTATAGGAGTGGAACATAGGGACCATATTATTCTGGTGTTTCAGGGAGCTGGTTGGCCAACTTCAGGTGTCTACGGAGGGGGGCCCAAATGTCCTTGGGTGATTGATGGGTACACTAAGTCTTACATATCCGACTTTACAATTCATGTGTCTCAAGCAAGTCCCGGAGCCACGTTTGGATAGGGGGAGCAGTTTTTGCTTTCCAGTGTCAAAGGATATTGCGTTTGGCCACTGCTGTTGCCACTGAGAACAACCTTCTAATCTTAGTTGGGGCCTTTCCTATGTCCACCAGGAGATATTTCAACGGGGTGGCCGGGATTTGAAGTTCAAGGATATCACTGATACTGGAAGCCACTTCATCCCAAAACCGCCTAGTGGGAGGGCATTCTCAGTACATATGGAAGGAGTTGGCTTCCAGGAGTTGGCATGTGGGACACAAAGACTGCTAAGACCGGTCAAATTTGGCAATTTTCCACAGGGTGACATGTAAGTGATTCAACATTTTGTATTGTAGCAGCCTCAGGTTGGTGTTCAATGATATGTGTTTGGTATATTGTCAATATCTGGTCCATTGTGTGTCCTCAATTGTCAACCCAAGGTCTTTCTCCCATTTGGTTTTCATGTTGTTCTGGGAGGGGGAATAGGACTGAACTGTGCTGTAGATTTTAAGATAGTGCTGCTGAAACCATCTTGTTCCATTATTGGTATCATGAATGGATGGGGAGAGGGTTCAGTTGGGAATGATAGCCATTTGCGTTTTAGGGCCGCCTTCAGGGGGTGGTATTGGAAAGTTAATGTAAGCCCCTGACCAACGTATTTTGGACTTCTGTTGTGTTAGGAATTCCCCATTTGGGAACAAGTCCCCTAGCTTCATCACCCTCATGGGGTCCCATTTCATTTGCATTATGGTGTCTTGTAAGGGAGTTATGTCTGGGTGGTGCCACAGGGGGGTGTATTCCCAATAGGGATGCAGGCATCCCACTCTGTGGAATATCACTGCCCACGCTCGTATAGTGCAGGACACCGGGTCCATGTCACCCAAGCTACCAAGATTCTCTGCATTGTAGAGTGTGACTCTGTCGGTGGCTACGATTATACCAAGATATCAAGCAGAGTTTGGCAACCAGCGAAACTCTGCCATGGCAGCTGATCTGGTAGCCCTTGGTGTCAGGGGAATTATCTCCGATTTGGACTGATTCATTTTGTACCCTGAGAATTTGGCAAATTCGGCGAGGTCATGCATGACCGGCGGTAGGTTAATATCTGGGTTTAGTAAGTATAAAAGGGTGTCGTCTGCGTAGAGAGATACAATTTGGAAGGGACCGCCTGTCAGAATTCACCGGTGTGAGTGCCTGTGGCAGAGGAGTGCCGCCATTCCCTCCATCGTAAGGGCAAATATTAAGGGGGATAGCGAGAACCCCTGTCGTGTGCCTCGCTGTAAGGTAAAGGCATGGGTCATAGTATGGTTAGTATGAATTTGAGCTCTAGGATTTTTATATAACAGCCGGATGAAGCTTTGGAAGTGTGGGCCGAACCCCATACAGTGCAGAATTGCATACATGTAGTGCCAGGACACAGAGTCAAAAGCATTTTCGGCATCAAGTGTTATAGCTACCACCGCGGAGCTCGGGTCCGCATGTTTATTGATGTGGATCTAGTGGGTACAAATCCTGATTGGTCCGGATGAACCAACTTGTTAATATAGGGGAGGAGTCTATTTGCTATGACCTTGGCATACATTTTGGTGTCTGTATTAATTAATGAGAGGGGACGGTGTGATTTGGGGTCCTGCAGGGGCTTATGTGGCTTAAGTAGGACGGTTATGGTGGCTTCCCTCAGGGACTCCGGGAGTGTGCCGGTCACCAGGGCCTCTTCCCAAAGGGCCAGTAGCCTGGGGGCTAGTTCCTTTACATAGCATTTGTAAAAATCGGCTGGGATGCCACCTGGACCTGGGGCCTTGCCAGCAGTTAGGTCTTTAATGGCTTGGACTATTTCCTCAAGGGTGAACAGGCTCTCCAATCCTCCAAAATCAATGTGCTCCAGCCTCGTCGGGGGAATGGTCAACATATAGCGGTCGAGTTTGTGCGTCGTTCCCTGGTCAGAGTTCTTGTACATGTCTGAGTAGAAGTTCAGGAAGATTTCATTAATTTAGTTAGTGTTTTTGTGGACCGCCCCATCTGTGCCGTTTATGGACGTGATCGGCCTGACCCCTGTTCTGATTTAATCAGGTTAGCCAGCATCTTCCCGGCTTTGTTGCCTACTCTCGTATCACCTGGCCCTGGTTGGTTGTATGGTATATTTTGTTTCCCTTTCTGTCAGGGCTTTGAATCTGTCCAGCTGTTCCTGCAATGGTTTGAGGGATTCCATGCCCGGCACTCGTGCTTGTGCATTTTCCAGCACCCGAAGATCTACTTCCAGCTGGTTTAGGTCAGTTCTGACGGATTTCAGTATGCCCCCCACTTTGGAGAGGAGGTGACCCCTAATCCATATTTTAAATGTTTCCCAAAGTGTGGCGGATGAGGACACCGTGCCCTCATTGATGCTGAAGAATTCTTCAATCTCGGTTTTCAGGGGCTCTACGATTGACTCATGTTTTGGCAGGGACGGCAGCATCCGCCACGATTGATGGATCTTTTCAGTGGTTTCCAGGTTTATGACCAGTAGTACCGGTGAATGGTGCGATATTAGTCGTGGGAGGATAGAGCAGTCGCTCATATATGGGATTAGTTCTGGGGAGAGTAAAGAGTAGTCAATTTGTGAGCTGGTGGAATGTACCGATGAATAAAATGTGAACTCCTTCAGCGCCGGGTGTGTTTCCCTCCACACAGCGATTAATGGGATTTCGGCCATGCCTTGTATTATAGTTCTAACTGTTCTGGAGTTGGGCTTTGGGGTTCCAGCCGATCTGTCCTTGTCAAGGTCCAAAATCATGTTGAAGACTCCTCCTCAGATGATCTCGGCATCCCCGTGGGGTGACACCAGTGCCATAATTTGGAGGTAAAACTCTGGGGAGTCGATGTTTGGGCCATATGTGTTCACCAGGATCACTTTGTGGCCGTGAAGTGTTCCCCATATTATCACATCTCTTCCTTCGGTGTCAACTTTTTACTTGGTCAGCTGGAAGACAGTCAATGAATGATGGTTCATACTCCTCTGGCCTGTGTGGAGTAACCTGTCCCTATTCTCAGAGGGCCGCCGTCCCGGGCAAAGGAGTCAACTACTCTTGTTGTTGCATGCGTCCCCTGCAGGAATAATATCAACCTTTTGGCGCCTGCCCTATGCTAGTATTTTCCTGGCCTTTATGGGGTTCGCCAGTCCCCGTACGTTCCATGAGTGGGGAGGCACATTATGCCTTGGGACCATTGGGGCCAAAGCAGGCTGTATGTTGTCCTTGTGTTGCACCTGTTGCCGATGCTGTTCAAACCATACTTGTTCCTTGTGTCAGCATTTTCTTCTTTTGTCCCCCCATCCTCATCACCATCCCTCCCTCACCATCCCTCCAACTGGACAGTGTATTCCCCCAACTCAGTTTAACAGTCTGATTCAGTGGGTGGCTATGTGCGGCCACAACTTACAACTTCGGGGCTCGCCGCCTGCGAGTGCATCGTAACCTTGGTTTACAGTGTATTGGGTGTGCCATCTCTCAATTCCAATGCTTGGGTTTACCAATGAGGATGTTCACTTGGGACTATATCACGGTTTCTTGCTGTCAACGATTGTTCTGGGCTCCAGGGGATGTGTTGCTCGATGTAGGACATTGCTTCTCCCGGTGTTTCAAAAAAGTGGGCTCTCCCAGCATGCTGAAGCCGTAATTTGGCGGGGTACAACATTGCATGCTGGATCTTCCTTTGACACAGTGCCTTCTTCCCCTGGTCGAATGAACATCTTGCCATTTGGACTCCGTTGGAGAAGTCCGGGTAGATGTGTATCCAGTTGGAGTCATGGGACAAGGTGCCTTTCTCACGTGATAGGCGAAGGATTAGGTCAAGGTCCCTGTAGTTGAGGAGACGGGCTATTATCGTACATGGTGGAGCGCGTGGTTTGGGTGGAGGGGCCAGGGATCTATGTGCTCTTTCTATCAAAAAGCGCTGTGAGAACTGGGGAACCGGGAACAGTGACCGAAGGACTTCCTCCATATATTGCTCATTGGCACATTTGTGTTTTTCTACGCCACCCCAACCACCCTATTGTGTCGGGATCTGGATTCGAGATCCTCACATTTCTCCTGGAAAGATCTCTTCAATTGCTTTGCCTTGGGTGGCCGATGTGTCTTCCTGGGTGCTGACTCTCTCCTCCGCCTCCGACACCCTAGCCATCACTTTTTGTATGTCCGATCTAATGGAGACAAGGGTACTTCCTATGTCGTCAAGTTTTGAGCTGACTGCGGCGAACCCAGCCTGTAGAGCACTCATATACGGGTCCATGTTTTGTTCAACTTGTGGCTGGGAGCTGTTAGTAGTTGCCTGGGTGGAATCCTGGGACATTTCAGTGCCATTTGTACTTGTGTACTCTTTGAAAGTCATAGGGTGATATAGTGCAGAAATGTCCATGATTTCTCATATATATGGATCACGGAAGTATATAAGAGTAACACTGTTAGTAATGTATTCTACTTATTATTACGGGCCCAGCAGAATAAGAATAACTGAGATTAAATTTTTCTTGTTCCCAAAATATAGAAACTAAGAGTCTCAATCTAAAAACAATTTTGAAAACATATGAAAAATCAATAATTGAATATTAGAAATAATAATCCCTCCCGAAGAAACACCTGGAAAGATGGGGAAACACGTGTAGAGGGGAACAAACAAGGAATTAACAATTGGAGAGGGGAATAAACAAGGAACTAACAATTATATGACATGGAAATACACATTTTTGTTTGACCAAGTATTTAAAGATAAATCAATGACAATGAATTGCAAGACCGTGAATGAAATGTTATGTCATGGAAAATATTATTTGAAGATTTGATGAGATTATTGGACAGATGATAATGAAAATAATTGTATGATATAAGATTTGAATTTTGGAGCGCATCAAATGGAGTTCTTGTGATTTTTCTTTAAATTCTTAAATTGGGCACTGGTCAGTCGCAGTGTCACAAGCTCCGGGTGCAGCAAACAAATAAACACAACAATCTGTCAGATAATGATTTAAGAATCTAGGCAGCACGCTATAGTTGCTACAGACTGAAAATACTATTGAATACAACACTTAAGATGTACTCCTGAACTTTCAAAGTACATGTCTCCTGTTGCTCACAGCCACTTGCATCAAAACTGTTGTAAAACTCTCCAAGATTTCTCTTTGCAGATTCAACAAAATCTGCATCTAACGAGACATTGTACAGGTATGCTTATATTTTTAAAGTATTTTTGTCAACTCTTTTACAAAATGAATATATGCAGGGTTCTTGCTACTTAACTTGTAATAAGCTTCTCAATAAGTATATTCTTAACCACTCTTTCAAATGCCAGGTTTTGCAGCATTTAGCACCTGCTCACATCAAGTGTCAGTTACTTACAATGATGTACATTTAAAATGTTTCTTGTTAGAAGCATTTTCATGAAGGTTAAACAATGCATATGTGCATTTATAGCAGCACTGTGTGTAACTGTTTTCTAAAAGCAAAGGAAAAGCAGATAAAAAAGATTTCTACAACACTTGTAAGTGGAACTTGGTGTGTGTGGACAGTACATGCATACTTGCAAACATGACCCACTCCAAACTATAGCTGCTTATCAAGTCTTGGTTTCTTTCATTGCATTCTTTGACTTCTAATACCACTTCTCCCATTACACAACTCGGGCTACAAGTGTCAGAATGCAAATAAAATCTAACCAGGCCTAGACTGCAAGATTAAAAGTGTCATATTTAAATTAAATCAAAAATGGAAAATACTGAGGGTTTAAAAATATTTCTTTTTAGGAGCATTTTCACTAAAGTTACATTATGCAGATATACATTTACAACAGCACTGTGTGTAACTTTTTTGTAAAACAAACAAAAAGCAAATGCAAAAAAATGTCTACAACATTTGTAAGTGCCATTTAGTGTGTGGTAGTTGAATATCTTCACAGTACATGCATACTTGCTACCAAATCCCATTCCAATCTGTAGGTGCTTATCCAGTCCTAGTTTCTTCTATGCATTCTGGGCTTGCACTCCAAGTTTTCTATTGGAAAAAAATTGCAAGTACAAACCCCAAAATGCAAAGAAAAACACCAAGACTTTATAAGATGCTACATATTGCAATGGGTCATGTTGTCGAGTATGCATGTACAGCCAACATATCAAACTTCCACACACCAACTGCCACTCAAGAATCTGCTACAAAACCTCTTCATCTCCTTTTCTTCTCTTTTCCAAAAAAGTTACACAGAGTGCTGCTATAAATGCATATCTGCATGTTTTTACTTTCATCAAAATGCTTCTAAAAGAAACATTTTCAAATAGTCAGCATTTTCCATTTTTACACTCCATACACATTTCACACTTTCCAACCTCACTCATTACATCCCTTACACTGACACCATTCTCCACCTTCTCACACATATATGTTTACCACCAAACTATATATACAACATTATAACTTACATATGAAGTACTCTAATTTCCCAACATCTACTATAAGACACCAAACACTACTATAACAACAATCCACAATTTCATTACCACTAGGCCACAGTTTTTCTATTCTTTTTTTGTAAAAACTGTATTTATTAGCTGACATAAACATTCCAGAATATAACAAACATTGCATGGTATTGCATGGTACAGATGAGTTTTTTACAGGCAGTTACATACATGACTGAATGCACTATAGGAGTGGAACATAGGGACCATATTATTCTGGTGTTTCAGGGAGCTGGTTGGCCTACTTCAGGTGTCTACGGAGGGGGGCCCAAATGTCCTTGGGTGATTGATGGGTACACTAAGTCTTACATATCCGACTTTACAATTCATGTGTCTCAAGCAGGTCCCGGAGCCACGTTTGGATAGGGGGAGCAGTTTTTGCTTTCCAGTGTCAATGGATATTGCGTTTGGCCACTGCTGTTGCCACTGAGAACAACCTTCTAATCTTAGTTGGGGCCTTGCCTATGTCCACCAGGAGGTATTTCAACGGGGTGGCCGGGATTTGAAGTTCAAGGATATCACTGATACTGGAAGCCACTTCATCCCAAAACCGCCTAGTGGGAGGGCATTCTCAGTACATATGGAAGGAGTTGGCTTCCAGGAGTTGGCATGTGGGACACAAAGACTGCTAAGACCGGTCAAATTTGGCAATTTTCCACAGGGTGACATGTAAGTGATTCAACATTTTGTATTGTAGCAGCCTCAGGTTGGTGTTCAATGATATGTGTTTGGTATATTGTCAATATCTGGTCCATTGTGTGTCCTCAATTGTCAACCCAAGGTCTTTCTCCCATTTGGTTTTCATGTTGTTCTGGGAGGGGGAATAGGACTGAACTGTGCTGTAGATTTTAAGATAGTGCTGCTGAAACCATCTTGTTCCATTATTGGTATCATGAATGGATGGGGAGAGGGTTCAGTTGGGAATGATAGCCATTTGCGTTTTAGGGCCGCCTTCAGGGGGTGGTATTGGAGAGTTAATGTAAGCCCCTGACCAACGTATTTTGGACTTCTGTTGTGTTAGGAATTCCCCATTTGGGAACAAGTCCCCTAGCTTCATCACCCTCATGGGGTCCCATTTCCTTTGCATTATGGTGTCTTGTAAGGGAGTTATGTCTGGGTGGTGCCACAGGGGGTGTATTCCCAATAGGGATGCAGGCATCCCACTCTGCGGAATATCACTGCCCACGCTCGTATAGTGCAGGACACCGGGTCCATGTCACCCAAGCTACCAAGATTCTCTGCATTGTAGAGTGTGTCTCTGTCGGTGGCTACGATTATACCAAGATATCAAGCAGAGTTTGGCAACCAGCGAAACTCTGCCATGGCAGCTGATCTGGTAGCCCTTGGTGTCAGGGGAATTATCTCCGATTTGGACTGATTCATTTTGTACCCTGAGAATTTGGCAAATTCGGCGAGGTCATGCATGACCGGCGGTAGGTTAATATCTGGGTTTAGTAAGTATAAAAGGGTGTCGTCTGCGTAGAGAGATACAATTTGGAAGGGACCGCCTGTCAGAATTCACCGGTGTGAGTGCCTGTGGCAGAGGAGTGCCGCCATTCCCTCCATCGTAAGGGCAAATATTAAGGGGGATAGCGAGAACCCCTGTCGTGTGCCTCGCTGTAAGGTAAAGGCATGGGTCATAGTATGGTTAGTATGAATTTGAGCTCTAGGATTTTTATATAACAGCCGGATGAAGCTTTGGAAGTGTGGGCCGAACCCCATTCAGCGCAGAATTGCATACATGTAGTGCCAGGACACAGAGTCAAAAGCATTTTCGGCATCAAGTGTTATAGCTACCACCGCGGAGCTCGGGTCCGCATGTTTATTGATGTGGATCTAGTGGGTACAAATCCTGATTGGTCCGGATGAACCAACTTGTTAATATAGGGGAGGAGTCTATTTGCTATGACCTTGGCATACATTTTGGTGTCTGTATTAATTAATGAGAGGGGACGGTGTGATTTGGGGTCCTGCAGGGGCTTATGTGGCTTAAGTAGGACGGTTATGGTGGCTTCCCTCAGGGACTCCGGGAGTGTGGCGGTCACCAGGGCCTCTTCCCAAAGGGCCAGTAGCCTGGGGGCTAGTTCATTTACATAGCATTTGTAAAAATCGGCTGGGATGCCACCTGGACCTGGGGCCTTGCCAGCAGTTAGGTCTTTAATGGCTTGGACTATTTCCTCAAGGGTGAACAGGCTCTCCAATCCTCCCAAATCAATGTGCTCCAGCATCGTCGGGGGAATGGTCAACATATAGCGGTCGAGTTTGTGCGTCGTTCCCTGGTCAGAGTTCTTGTACATGTCTGAGTAGAAGTTCAGGAAGATTTCATTAATTTAGTTAGTGTTTTTGTGGACCGCCCCATCGGTGCCGTTTATGGACGTGATCGGCCTGACCCCTGTTCTGATTTAATCAGGTTAGCCAGCATCTTCCCGGCTTTGTTGCCTACTCTCGTATCACCTGGCCCTGGTTGGTTGTATGGTATATTTTGTTTCCCTTTCTGCCAGGGCTTTGAATCTGTCCAGCTGTTCCTGCAATGGTTTGAGGGATTCCATGCCCGGCACTCGTGCTTGTGCATTTTCCAGCACCCGAAGATCTACTTCCAGCTGGTTTAGGTCAGTTCTGACGGATTTCAGTATGCCCCCCACTTTGGAGAGGAGGTGACCCCTAATCCATATTTTAAATGTTTCCCAAAGTGTGGCGGATGAGGACACCGTGCCCTCATTGATGCTGAAGAATTCTTCAATCTCGGTTTTCAGGGGCTCTACGATTGACTCATGTTTTGGCAGGGACGGCAGCATCCGCCACGATTGATGGATCTTTTCAGTGGTTTCCAGGTTTATGACCAGTAGTACCGGTGAATGGTCCGATATTAGTCGTGGGAGGATAGAGCAGTCGCTCATATATGGGATTAGTTCTGGGGAGAGTAACCAGTAGTCAATATGTGAGCTGGTGGAATGTACCGATGAATAAAATGTGAACTCTTTCAGCGCCGGGTGTGTTTCCCTCCACACAGCGATTAATGGGATTTCGGCCATGCCTTGTATTATAGTTCTAACTGTTCTGGAGTTGGGCTTTGGGGTTCCAGCCGATCTGTCCTTGTCAAGGTCCAAAATCATGTTGAAGACTCCTCCTCAGATGATCTCGGCATCCCCGTGGGGTGACACCAGTGCCATAATTTGGAGGTAAAACGCTGGGGAGTCGATGTTTGGGCCATATGTGTTCACCAGGATCACTTTGTGGCCGTGAAGTGTTCCCCATATTATCACATCTCTTCCTTCTGTGTCAACTTTTTACTTGGTCAGCTGGAAGACAGTCAATGAATGATGGTTCATACTCCTCTGGCCTGTGTGGAGTAACCTGTCCCTATTCTCAGAGGGCCCCAGTCCCGGGCAAAGGAGTCAACTACTCTTGTTGTTGCATGCGTCCCCTGCAGGAATAATATCAACCTTTTGGCGCCTGCCCTATGCTAGTATTTTCCTGGCCTTTATGGGGTTCGCCAGTCCCCGTACGTTCCATGAGTGGAGAGGCACATTATGCCTTGGGACCATTGGGGCCAAAGCAGGCTGTATGTTGTCCTTGTGTTGCACCTGTTGCCGATGCTGTTCAAACCATACTTGTTCCTTGTGTCAGCATTTTCTTCTTTTGTCCCCCCCATCCTCATCACCATCCCTCCCTCACCATCCCTCCAACTGGACAGTGTATTCCCCCAACTCAGTTTAACAGTCTGATTCAGTGGGTGGCTATGTGCGGCCACAACTTACAACTTCGGGGCTCGCCGCCTGCGAGTGCATCGTAACCTTGGTTTACAGTGTATTGGGTGTGCCATCTCTCAATTCCAATGCTTGGGTTTACCAATGAGGATGTTCACTTGGGACTATATCACGGTTTCTTGCTGTCAACCATTGTTCTGGGCTCCAGGGGATGTGTTGCTCGATGTAGGACATTGCTTCTCCCGGTGTTTCAAAAAAGTGGGCTCTCCCAGCATGCTGAAGCCGTAATTTGGCGGGGTACAACATTGCATGCTGGATCTTCCTTTGACACAGTGCCTTCTTCACCTGGTCGAATGAACATCTTGCCATTTGGACTCCGTTGGAGAAGTCCGGGTAGATGTGTATACAGTTGGAGTCATGGGACAAGGTGCCTTTCTCACGTGATAGGCGAAGGATTAGGTCAAGGTCCCTGTAGTTGAGGAGTCGGGCTATTATCGTACATGGTGGAGCGCGTGGTTTGGGTGGAGGGTCCAGGGATCTATGTGCTCTTTCTATCAAAAAGCGCTGTGAGAACTGGGGAACCGGGAACAGTGACCGAAGGACCTCCTCCATATATTGCTCATTGGCACATTTGTGTTTTTCTCCTCCACCCCAACCACCCTATTGTGTCGGGATCTGGATTCGAGATCCTCACATTTCTCCTGGAAAGATCTCTTCAATTGCTTTGCCTTGGGTGGCCGATGTGTCTTCCTGGGTGCTGACTCTCTCCTCCGCCTCCGACACCCTAGCCATCACTTTTTGTATGTCCGATCTAATGGAGACAAGGGTACTTCCTATGTCGTCAAGTTTTGAGCTGACTGCGGCGAACCCAGCCTGTAGAGCACTCATATACGGGTCCATGTTTCGTTCAACTTGTGGCTGGGAGCTGTTAGTAGTGGCCTGGGTGGAATCCTGGGACATTTCAGTGCCATTTGTACTTGTGAAGGCATCCATGGGTCCTTTCATATTACCCCTGGCCCCTCTTGTCATGACCTCGTAAAGTGGGCAATATACTTTGTACAGTTCTGGGGGGTGGCTGCAATGCAATGTTGTTGTTTGTTCAGGCTCTTATGGTAGGCCTGGTGAGAGGATTTAAGGCTGGGGTTATGCTTGCTTGGTCAGGGCCAACCTGGGCGCTATGCTCAATCAGGACCTTGTGTAGTTGCCCACTTGTGTATGGCCGTACCTGTGTGGCCTGCGTTCTCCCGTGCAACCGGCTCCGGCAATTCTGGCTCAGGGATGTTTGTCTTGCTGACTCGGCGTGAAGACTGCTGCAAATGAGATTTATCCCATTTGTTCAGCTATGCAGCATGTGAATAGGCTCCACTCAGGTGTGATTGCGCAACATGTTTGCGACGGCAGCCCAAAGGCCAAGCAGGCTCGCCTGGTGCCAGTGGTTGCTGCTGTGTGCTGCGGGTCTCGGTGCTTTCCCTTCTCTTGGTACGGCCCGGGGTGGCTGAGGTCAATGGGGGTCCATTTACAGGCCCCCACACGGATCCCGGGTGCACTTGCACTAGATTAGTGCCTCTGCTGGGACTGCTGGTGCAATTCGTAAAGTCAAGTTGGTTCTTGGTGGGGGGCTGCACGATTCCCTTTGTTGGGAGTTCTAGTGTTCGGAGGTGGCTCCGGGAGCCGGATCAGCCGAGGAGCGTCTCGTGGCAGATGCGGCCTCGGGGAGCGGTAAGGGGGAGGTTGTGTTTCCTGGTGGCCTTTGTGTGGTTTTTTTTCCAACCATGGTGCTCTGGGGGCGTCCCGGCTCAGGCCGCTGCTGTTTTTGGGCGTGTGTAGACCCCTGTGGCAATAAATAATATCACATAGCTTCCGCGATGCAGGCTTGGCTGCTGAGTCTCTCCGCACATTGTGCAACCTGGTGGGCAGGCGAACCCTGTCGGCTCCAGGGGCTGATGATGGGGGGGAGGAGTAGGCTGCTTGTGAGTTTGTGAGCTTTGCCTGATGTCCATTGCACGCTACTACTCGGACACCCCTCTCTTGATCCCCGATGTGCTGGGAGCTGTTCGGCTTGGTTTCAGGTTCCCCGCGGGCACAGGAGCCTGCGAACGCCACCACCTGGCTCCGCTATTTCCAACTCGGGGACGCTGTCAGCAGGATCGTCTCACACAGAACCCATCAGTCGTGGGTGACCGATTACACCCGGTCCCAGCCTTGATTTTTTCTGATGAGCCGTTGTGCCTTTCCCAGCACGGTAGTTTTCACGTGCACCGCTTGGGATGGCCCGTTGGTCTTCCCCTGCGCCACCGCTCACCACGGGCTTACCAGCCAGCAGAACCTCCTCAAATTTCATCTGATGGTGCCCTGATAAGTGCCATACCCATATTTGCTTTCCTTTGTGGCAGCACTTGTTCCAAACCACAGGATTCCGTTAGCAGGATCTTAGTGGTTACAGAGCTTCCACCTCAGGCGGCCATCTTTGCTGGCGCACAACAGCGCCCCCTTTTATTATTCTTTAAAAACACTGTAACACATTACAAATACATTACACTACAAACACAGCACTTTCACAAAAATAACCTAAATATGCACCGTTTCTCACACCCATAAGAAAATAATGTATTTCCAATTGTTCCATTTATTTCAGTGCACACTTTACTATTTGTCTGGAGATACATGTGTACCTAGGGTCGTGGTATCAACAGAAACATCTGCAATTAGAAACAAAGGGCACTTGTATTGGGCTACTTTGCTGTAGCAGACACATTTTTGCATGATACCTTATTGCTCTGCGAAGTCAGAGGTGAGGTTCTATTCAAGGGATATTCCGACTGACAATGCATGTATTAATCTTTTACCTGGGTATCTTTCCACATAAGCTTACAAAAACAGTAGCATGAAAACCCTTCGTTTTTTATTCAACTTTTTTTTAAAACATAGGCATGTAGTACGATTACCATTTTTAGTGGCTTGTTCACATCGTTTTTTAATTGGGCCTTTTTTTAATAAAGCCAATCCTTGATTACACATAAAGGGCCTGATTCATAAAGTCGTGTTATAATGGTGTACTCCCATAGGAAAACGCTCTGTGAATCAGGCCCATAGTCTAGGTGAGCCAAGGTTCACAGCTTAGGTTCAAAGAACATAAAGTCTACATGAGATATGCTGTGTCCCATTTAATAGAAATGCACTCTTCCCGTGTCTTTATTTAAAAGAACATTTCAAATAGAAAACTGTTTTGTTCATAAATATACAAAACCTCTGGTGTGATTTGGCATTAACATTCTGTCTATCATTACCTTGAAAAATGCTAAAATAGAAATTACACAGCTTAATATCTACCCTTTTTACATGGCAGCAAAAATGTGCAGCTCCTTGAACTGGCTAATTCTGTTTTCTCAGTAAAGCATTTGGTATTGTTCTTGTTACCATTAATTACATTAATATTTCAGTGTAAAACCGCTGTGAATTAAACATTGTTTAATGTAAAGCACTATATTTGAATAAATGATCCCTAACTCTAAGTGCACCCTAACTTCTCTGCAAGCTCTGTAGCTCATTCTAGGGTGGGAGCATCTGTCTTGTTGACATCATTGAGCCACATGCAATGTGAACAGGACCGGCAGTCACTGTTTCCAGATTTTGAAGAACAAATGGCAGGACGCTACACTCTAGGGGCCTGATTCACAGAAGCATTTTAAATTGGCCCAATCCCATAGGAAAATGCTCTGTGAATCAGGCCCTAGATGTATTCATTTACCTAGGTCCACAATCGTGGTTACCTCACACTCTATATTATCCAAGATATTTTTTGGCATCCCCTAACTTTTGATTTTCACAGGCATGCTTTTTCCAATACAAATAGGGTGCTTGTCTGACGGGTGTTTGATCTAGAGTTAGTGAAAACAAGGATGCACACTATTGGAAGAGAATCCTACAGTCTTCCTGTTGCCTGAATGTTAGCCTGGAAAGAGTTTCACTAATGTAATTTAGTCATCCAATGGTCTGCCATGGAGGACTGGGCGAAGTTCACTTCCCCCACCTACTCCTCTGACATGAAAAGTTTGTGACACCAACTCGTTGCACGTAAGGTATGGATTGGTTTAGATAACATGGAATAGGCTATATGATATCTGAGGGGTTACATGGCTGACTAAGCAGATGACCCCACCTGTATGTTCAAGGCTATCAGGGTGTCCCCTCAAATTGTTGTTTAAATCCATGGGCTTTGTTGCCTTTATTACAAGGAACTCCTGACCCTTTTGGTAACCAACATGAGTCCGATTCTGGTCATACAACTACTTGACCATGCCATGAGTCGATTTCAGGTTTGTCTTTGCTTTAGTTATGAGCTTATTATGGAGGTCTTCTACCTAATTAATTGGGAACTGAGGGTTTCTCTCCTGCCTTTCTATACGGAGGTGAAGTGTCATTCACAAGAGGATGGAAAATGCACTCCAATGTATTAAAGCATAGTCTTTTAATACGACATGAATTTGATATTCTGGTCTGAAATGACTTCCTTGGGAAACCAATTTTCATGAAAACATGCCAGAGAGCCACTCATTTAAAACCGGTTACCTGAATGTGGATTGCTGCCCTCTCAAAGGACACCACTACCACTAGCAGTGGCATTATGTGCCCTTGACTGCCCCTCTAGACTTTACAGATAAGTAGCAGGTTGGACTGGTTTTGCAGTCAATCTTTACTTGGACCATCACTGTGGGCAAGTAGAAGTAAAGATCTAGAGTCACTATAGTATACTTCACTCCAAGGTGAACTGCAAAAGGCCCTTCATGGGAAGACTGCAAGAGGGGGGCCTCTGACAAAGGGGCACCACCAACCTCTTGTGTGCACCTGACTCAGAAACTACTTGCTCACTACAAAGGCGCTCACCCATTCAGCAGATTTTGCAATTCCTGCTGTCTCGCTTTTAGAGAGGACCTGACCGGACACTTGAGAGTGATTTGCTCTCTGTGTCCATGGTAGCATTCCATCTGAACAATTCTTCTATCTTAGGAAGGTACCCCGGCTAACTATCTCGGCAGACTGTGAACTCCCAGACTTCTCTCATTCAAGGGACATTTCTCACTTATTTCATGGATGGGTTGCCGAGTCACCGGCATACCTTGCCTGCTGCCCTGTCATTTAGATTGCCTCCTGGCTGTATGAGCAACCTCTCAGCAAGCCACTTATTTTTGGATGCTGACTACGTGATCACAGACCCATCCATTTCTGGATCCACAGACAAACACATAGCTACCAGCAAATTCCCAAATAACGCCATTAGAGGGACATTGTCCTGTACACTTACAGCAATCTTTCAGTCTCCTCATTTATCTGGATGATAGAAATGCAGTGGCAGTAGGACAACAACTATGGATACAATGGGTAGCCTTGTCTATGGGGTTCAAGGGACCTCATAATAGGTGCCTTTTTTGAAGCACAATGCTGCTGGTGCCTGTGCCTCTCAAGGAGGCCAATGTCCTCACCCATTGGTAAATACACTTCCGAGCTAATGATGTGCATTAACTGGAATCTCTTTCAGCAAATCCTGGTGATGTTCGCAAACTCCCATGAAAACTAAAACTATTCCCGAGGGAGTGACCTTAGTGTCCTCCTCGGGCTGTAAGATCAGGAAAGCAGACTGTATTCCCAAGATATTGGCCTTGAAAAGGGAGTCGCATTTCTGTTTTGTAAAATCCATACAGTGCCAACATCCTTCAGAATTACATTGGCCATTGGCCTTACCCACTGCTAAGAATTGCGCTATGGCAATCATCTGAGGCCCACACACTAGTGATTTGTCCACCTTTTCTCAGGCACCTGTGAGGTATTTGTTTTGATGACTATTCCTCCTGTTTCTGGAGAGTCTCTGATATCTTCTAGTTAACCTGGTGAGCAACTCACAGGACTGCAGCAATAGCTGGATGATTGGGGTCCACCATCTTGAAGTAGTAAGGTGTTGATTCAACTTTGTGGGATAACCAGACAAAATATGCTCTAAAATGATCAGGATATATAACTCATCCTAAGTGTCACTTTGTAGATAAAATTCCTCCATAGGCTTGTCATCCAAGTTCACGACACTGTCTCACAAGTGGCACTTTCATGCTACTATATTTCCTCTTACCAGAATACCTTATTTTCTACTTTGAGGTAATCAACTAAGTGAACCGGCTTATTTATCCTCACCATTCTTGAGGGCTTGCAACCCGCAGTCAGAGGGCAGCGAGCAATGTTACTTTGTTCAGACATTGGGGGTCATATTCACCAAGGAGTATTGTAAAATAAGTGCATACAAATCCTGCCTAAACCTATTACACATTTATTTTACGTCATTCCTTATTTTCATGCATTTGATTGATGGAGGGGGGCCATGGATTGAATTGGAAGATTCTGGGCCTCATTACACGGTAGGCGGTAAGTGTTTACCGGTACCGGTATTTAACAGGTACCGGTAAATCCTTACCCCCTTACTACGAGGTCCCTTTGCGAGTTGGAGATTTTAACGCCTGCTTTTTGCAGTCGTTAAAAACCACCCCGCAAAGGGACCAGGGAGCTAATTACGGTACCGCAATTTGCAGTGCCGTAATTAGCACCTTCCCCATTCCCATTATGCCCTATGGGGCAAAAATGGGAATGGGGAAGGGCAATGGGGGAAGGGGGAATTACCGCCCCACCAACCTTGGAATAGGGCGGTAATTCCCCTTTTCACCAAGGCGGTGCCGGTATTTTACCGGCATGGACCAAGGTGCTAATAGCTAATAGCACCTTGGCCCACCGCCGTCCGTGTAATGAGGCCCTCTGCCTCCACTTTCCTCTCTGTCATACAAATAAGACAGCACTGACACGTAAATGCCGTGGAATCTTATGGAATGCACCTGCGGCAGATTCCATAGGGCTCCATTGTAAACACAAACTGCCATGTGTAAATGGCAAACAGAGTTCACACAATTCGCACTGCAGACTTCAAAAGGGAGACTGGAAGCTGATGTTGCCTCCACTTTCCACTGCCACTTCGCACTTCAAAGTGCAAACGATAGATATTGGATGGAGGGATCCTGTTTGCACCTAAGTTCATACACTATTGTGTGCCCTCCTCTGAATTTACAAAGGCTTCAAACAGGAGTCTCATTGGGTTTTACTTTTCGTTGTCCTATTGTGCTCTCAGAGCTCTTTGTTTTTCAGAGTATCCAAGACACATTTGGGAACTGCTGGAACCTGCTCCATCTTCTTTTACTGATTTGTATTATAATGTCGTTTTGATTGTTTTGTATAGGAAGAACTACACTGACCCAGTAAGTTTAACTACTCTGAGAAGGAAGATGGCGTGGGGGCAGAAGAGAGGCAAAAGACAACCTGAGGTTATTTTGGTTTTTAAAAAGCTCTTCAACTCACCCAAGGGTACGTCAAAACACTGAAGGGGATGAGTGATTGGAAGAGCAGAAGTGTGAGGGGGCAGAGAGAGAAGGAGAGAAGACCTTGGGGGGTGGGGGAGGGCAGGGGATATCAAGGGGTTAGGAACATGAGAGCAATCGGCCTGACAGGAGATAGCCTGAAGGAGGAGGAAAGGTGTGAGGGGACATTGGATGACAGCTGAAAGAAACCACAGCCAGATGTGAACCTGACCCACTGGCCAGCAGTGCCTGCAGCTGGAAAAGAAAATCGGCGTGTCTGTGTGAGTCCCAAATCTCAGCGAGTAGGGAGCTAGGTGTTTCTGCATGTACACAATCTCAAAAGCAACATTTTACCACATGATCTGTGGGTTTATTGAATAATAGAATAAACAATTTGCTATATGAATGCCCAATCATCAAAACAAGAAAATACATTGTTTCAAAATTCCCAATAAATGACAATTTAAGGTGTGTCATTTTTATAATGCTTCATGTAAAGGGTCACATTATGTATTGAATTTGAATCAAATAGTGTGACAATTGTGTGTACTTGGTAATGAAATATTGAAATGCATATGCTGTTTTGAAGGATATTATGGGCAAGTCACTGATTATTTTCTGGGAGTTTGGATTCTTGTAGTTTGCACGGTTGTTGGGGAAATTGTCCAGGTAGAGCTTCCATGTCCCTCTATAGAGCCAAACAAGATAGGAAAAAAACGTGGTACGGCTCCCCTTTCTGGTATCAGATGCACAAGTTAAGTGGCAGGGAGAAAGACATGGGGGCACTGGTCAACTACTAAACTCAGGGGGAGGGACACATTATTTCAACCATAACTATCCATGCATCCCCAAACATCCTCAAACATCATTACCAGCACTCCGTGCCTGTCTATCCCACCACAGCTTTATCTGTCATCCAAATGTATCTTCCTCCCCTCACCATCCTGCCATTCCAAGCCAACTGTTGAACACCGAAGACCTTTCTACCCTTGAAATCGTCATTCATGACAGCTTTACCCACACTCCAAATCTTTTGTGTGCTGCTTTGGTCTATAAACAAGCCTCAAATCCTCAATTTATCACCCCAAGACACTAAAACAGCAGCCCCCTGACTGAAACCACCATGTATTTGTATTCATTTATTTATTGATGTACTTATTCATTTATAATCAAATTCATGCAGTCAATATATGTAAATAAAACATAAAGCAGAGCGTAGAACTGCGTAAGCGTTCTCTCTCTCGTGCTCTCTCTCGCTCTCTCTTTTTCTGTTTTTCTGTGCCAAGGGGTTAGACCAGTGAGAAATCTAAAAGGTGAACTGCATCTGACAATGCAAAACATCGGAGCCATACATCCTATGGCTTCTGAATGCCTGGGCCATACCCATCAGTCATATGGTTTGGTCAAGTAAAGCATTGCATGGCCAAAGCTCTGCCCCCTTGAATCACCATGTGGCCTGTTGTACATTGTAGGGGGGCACAACACAAACAATTCCCATAAGACTCAACAATGTTGTCAATGGTGAGAGATGATTGTAGTTGAAGGCAAAAGGATCTGGAGAGCCATAGGATGGGTACAACCCCTGTTCACAGTGGATGAATGACTGCACATGAAATTGTCTATTTCTGGGCAATCCAGTCATAGCCCTGCCCTCCCGCCGCCTGACCAAATACAATGCTGTAAAGAAAATTACTATACACCTACTGCCTAAAGAATGCACCTGTAGCAGAATAAGGGCTTCACATATCAAATGAGGCCGACTCATGGGCAGAATGTGTTTGCACATTCAAAGTGAGCTAGTTGTGGCAGAGCAGCCAGGTGTTAACACCGTTATATTGTTTCATGAACACCAATCAGAATGAGTTATGTGAATAGACCTGCCACTTCTCATGTATCCTCCGCCCAGTCCTTTTATTGTCCACCTATCACCCACCAGAAATGCTCCTGCATTGGAACTACCCCTGTGTGCTGTAAGGTGTTAGAATATTTTACTGGGTTCAATTGGTTCTCTTGTGCTGTGCATGAGGCTCTGGGCATGTAATGCCTGACTGAACGCTCAAAATAACGTTTGATTTATCACCTATTATGTATTTGGAAAATTCATGGATGAGAACAATTTCTTCACAGTTTGAATATATAGGGATTCAGTATCACGCATTATTTACAGACCATTTCTGTTCAATTACCACTTGTGAGGTCTTTGCAACAGCCAATGGTCCCGCAGCAACGTCTTTTGAAAGTACCTCGAACCAGACCAAACCGTGTGATGCCATACAACAGCTTTGCCTTGTTCATGGGTTTATGAAGAGACTTCAAATAATCCTTGAGCTGCACAAGACCATTCTCGAGACTCAGGAAGAACCCTTACCCAGGAAAGGGCCCTGGCTCCTCATGTTGGATTGTTGTCCTTTGTTATTCTGAGTTTTTAGATGTCCTGGGCATACATAATTCTGAAATGCAGTACCAGCACCCACAAGATAAACTTCTCTTTGAAGATGACTGTGCCCCTTATCTATTCAAAGATGGCTATTGGTCCTATTCCCCCAGATATGGACACACACATTTCTGCTGTGGTTTACTAAACAGTTGTTCCAAAATGTATTCCAGTTGAACTGTCCTAATTCTATGGCTGTTTTGTTGTTGAAGTGCATACCTTTGAAGTCCTCGCGACCCATTGTTTGGCGTGAAACAACACTTCTTTCCACTGTATGTCACTGATCATGGGTGATAGGCTACAACGTAGCAGAAACACACCACTATTGCACAGTAAAGACATTGCATGTAAACACTTCGTAAAAGTAACATTGCTTCTTATCCCATCAGTTCACAGATTCATACAACCCCTGCCCCCTTAGTGTAAAGGCACCATATCACTTCCAAACAAACAGGATTACTGCGCTCACATCACCATAGCACAGAATTAGTGCAAATGTCTCACCTCAGTTTAGGAGGACATTTCCAACCTAGAGGTTGCCGCACATGGCAAATGCCTTAGTTTGTGACCTTAAACCTGTGACCTTAAACCTGTGAATTGAGGAAAGCAGAGGTTTTAGCTGGAACACAATGCTTTTGTCCTTCTGAAGCAGGGACTCGATGGTCGGAAAAAGGCTCTGAAAAATGCAGCACAGGAAACATAAGTTTATTGGAATATTCAAAACCATGCAAAAACAACAGCAGGCATTAGAATAACAATATATATGAACAGTACAGTGGAACACTCCACCTCCTACATATACCATGTAGCACCCTACAGCACTGCACGCACTAAATCATCCCGATGCTCAATTATTGTCTTCAGGGAGTGCAATTTCCCCCATTTTAGCAGTAGATGGCAGACCACAAGAAGGACATTCTGCATTGCTAGATTTCGTTACTGGTATGCCCAGTGTCAAAATGCTTCTGCAGCTTGGTGCTCATCTCCACGCTGGTGATTTTAGTCATTGTGTAGCACCGAGAAATTGCAGAGAAAAGCTCACACTTTGTCATTCTCAAAGAATGAATGCAGTCTTCAAAAGGGACGTCTTGCATGTGATAAAGACATCAAAGCAATTGCATAGTCCTGGGACCACAGATTAGGACCCACCCATCATACATAACACGGTTCCTGATCTGGCCTTATGAACACAATAAAGAGAAATGGGGGGAAAGCACTGTCTGTCATTGGTTGTGTAGATGGTCTCAATCTGACAGGTTGCATGATTACATAAAAGTGTGACATCAGATCCCTCATAAGAGGCCCAAATGCATCTCTAAAGGCTGCTCTCTTTTTCAAGTCATGTTCACAGGTCTTCACTACTGATGACCAGCAAAGGGTTTGCGGTTTCATAGCGCACTAGCTTGAGTGGAGATATGATGGCTTCGGTTCTGTGATGACGTGTACAAAGTATAATTTCCATCATGGATAACATGATGTACCACTATTTACTCTATTATGACTGAACTGCTGTTTGCAATGATGTGAGCCTGAACCGCCAGTGCCCCCTTCCAGTAGCCTGTTCATATGCTGCTCTTCCGGGACATTCTTTGCCGTACTACTGACCTCCAGCAAGATGTAAAATCATACTTTGTACAACTGATTGGATTCTTTTTAGTAATTTGTTTAACTGTAGGTTCTTTTAGGCCATTTTAGGCCGCAACAGTTCACATTAAATAATGCCATTGAAGGAGAGAGTTCTATCTCCGCTCCCAGGCTGATCCCTTTTCAGGTGCAGTGGTCACACCTCTACACTACCAATGCATTGCTTCTGATGCCCATTGAAGCATACGATTTTAGGCCCAGCGCGGCATGCCACTATGCGCTCTACACCATCTTGGAAATAACATTCATTCAGTGTCTACTCTGCATTACAAACGATAATTCCGCAAGTTGGTAGGACCAGCTCCTTAATAAGAATAATTCACAATCATATAGCGCTACGAACCCTCAGGCATCTGAGCGCTGCTTATTATTACCCACAGTGTGTGGTGCTCATTTATTGATCTTGGAAGGATGAAAGGCTGAGCGTGGCCCTGCCAGGAATTAGACCTATGGCGGCTGGCTCTGCATCGATGTCAAAGCGAGCGCTCTACTCGCTGGGATATCTGACATGGGCATTGCAGCATGCCTGTAGCATGACATTGTGGATGGATTGAAAGGTACAGTCAGTTTGTCCTCAGGCCCATCGACAATGGGAAACAAGTGGGAAATATGTTGGTGGCTGCTTGTCAAGGAAAAGCATCTTATATTCCTGCAGGCGTTGCGCTGCTTGTCTACCAATATTACCAATGTCGATGACAAGAACTGTAGATGAAAACAATAAAAAGAATAGAACCAAATAGCTATATAACTTTTTTTTTTCTCTAATGAAATGCATTTTTATACCAAAACATATGCTTTTTTAACATATGCTTATGGTTTCTAACTGATTTAGAGACTATATTCATGCGTGCATGTGTACTTTTAGAAACCCTTGAACTCCTAACTCCCCAAGAACCCATGTAACCTTTCTAAAGCATCATCACCTGTTTTAATGCAATCTTCTCCTGAACAGCAGTCATTTTCTTTTTGATGTGATCATCTTTATCATTTTAATTAGATATTAAAGACTGATTATGTTTCCTTCTTCATTTTGAAGCTGTGGCATTTTCAGTTTGAGATAATGTTGCCTTATTTACTTTTAGTGTTGTTTTTCATGTGCCTCTGTGCAGTACCAACCAGGCATCCTTAGCAGCACCCGCGAGCAGACCAGGATGCTAATAACGGGCCCGTCATTAACGGGCCCGCTGTTAGTATCCTCCCCATTCCCATTGAGCCCTATGGGGGCTCAAATGGGAATGGGGATATACCAGGTCCATTGAATGGGGAAATACCAGACCCTCCAAGGTCGGAATGGCCCGGTATTTCCCCATTCAGGGAACCCGGAACCGGTACCCGGTATGGGGGTAGCCATGCCGTTAAAAGCGGCATGGCTACCTCCATACTTGTAATGAGGCCCTACGTCTTTGGCCATGACCAGATATTGTCAATGCATGCAATCACTTTACATCCCAGCTCCAATCGAGAAAAGGGATTACATCAATCTCCATGTCATTTTAAATACTATTAGCAATCAGGGAGAGAATCACATGAATTAGTCAAACCATCTCATCGAAAATACACTATTCCTTTTGCAGATTCATTGCAGGGTTACAGTGGAGCTACTATTTGAAAGACAGGAGTTTCATAACAAGAGCTAGATTACATTTCTTACCACTAAGAGCAATTACAGCTGTTAGGCTAGGGGAAGAGAGCATGTGTAGTTGTCCACTTTGTTAAGATCCTACAGAGGACCTTCTGCATTTTGTACTCTTTTGTCCTGCCTATCAGACAATTAGATAGACTACCCTAAAGTTAGTTTTAAAGGAGACTGGGTGATTCTGTATGCACTGAGTGGGCATTACTATCTTACATGAGCATTGCCCTCAAAAAAGGACATACCTGTATCAAACAAATTATGTTTAAGCACTAGTTTATTACAATCTTGACTTTATGAATTGTATTATCTATACATTATATTTTTCAGGATAAGCGACAGTAAGGGGTGTTATTTAAATTAAGGACCTGATTCACAGAAGCATGTGATAATGGTGCAATCCCACTAAAAAACATTCTGTGAATCAGGCACTTAATATCTTTTTCTATGTGTTTTCCGATTATCCATTTTTTTTATCTTGTGCAACGTTTTATGATTGTAACCTCACAGTCACATAAACTTGCACTGATGATTGATGATAATGTTGCCCTCTTTTATGGAAATCAAAAAGTAATGGGAAAAAGTGTGACTTTAATTGCTGCATTTATGAATGAAAGCAACCTTGACTTGGACAGCCAAATCACATTCCTTTCCCCCAGCTACAGCAACACTGCAACAGGAAGAGGGTGCTTATCTTTATCATGAGAAAAGTTTGAACATTGGCTTTGAAGCTCAACCAGAATTTTATGATGCTGATTGTTGCCTTGTTCTCTGAAACATGTCTGGGCAATAAAACAAATGCTCCCCATTTACAACTTCCATCTCTCTCTGAGGTTAGGCCAAGCATTTTTAAATATATTATGAATAGGATCCCTTCAGTAGTCCGTCTTCCATGTAATCTGATCTTTTGATCAGCCAGGCCATTCCAGAAGGAAAAGCGTTACGTCTGACTGAAGTGATATAAAATGGCTGGAATCAATAAAGGGGACAGGGCTGCATGAACATATGGCCATGGGAAACTAAACCTCAAAGAATTGCATCTTGACAATCACAATTCTCAGCTGCCATAACTGACCAGCTCTCATCTTCAAAGGAACCAGCCATACATGATACCAGATGTTCTGTTACCAGGAAGAGGAACTAGAGATTCCATGTCATATTTGTTAAATAGTAAAAAACTGCCTTTTGAAAATTACATACAGAATTGAATTACTATGGACATTTCTTGCTTGTATGTTTTGAAGGGAATGTCCTAGAAACTTATTTTCTTTATAATCGCTTACTCTGAGATGGGAGTATCATTTTTGTATAAAAGCACCACAGGGTAAAACAAGAAATTCTATCACACAACCACAATATTTAGTGCAGAGATGAAAATCACATTATTTGATTTGCCTAAATGAGAGTAATCCGATGAACAAATTAGCAATATGATCACATGTGAGGAATATGATGTTTTTGAAAGTTGCAATTGTTGAAATTTCTAAGATGACATCATATCTAATAGGATGGACACTGTGTTTAGAAGGCAACCCCATCAGACTTTCCTCTTCATTGTTATGCCCAATGAGTACGGAGGGGAAGGTTTAATGTGATGTCACTATTGCAACAATGTCCAATCACATACACTGACCAATTTGATTAGAGAAATTATCCCCACAAGATTTATAATCTATAAAAAGTCAGAACCCTTAGAGTCTAGGAATGACTTGATCACTCATTGACTAGGATGGACTGACTGACAGACAGACTGAAAGAAGGAGCACAAGTAGAACTGACAACAACAGAAAGGAGACTGGAATAGTTTACTTTCCTCTGTACCCATTTTGGATTATCAGCAGAGCACTGTAAGTGAGACCTACCTGAAGTTATAGACCAGGGCTCTTCGGTGGAAAAGACATGGAAAGACCAAAATCAAAAAGAAGGGAACCAGGCTGTAGAGGGAAGATGATCCCATCCTGCTGACTGATGCCCATCTTTCCATTTAGGTGGAGTAAAACAGAGAAAGGATAAACTTTAAAATTCTCTCCATTACTCACCGCTGTCCCGCCAACTCTGCACCACCCTATCTGTCACAGAGAATCTCCAAGACCAGCTCATCCCAATCAACTAGACCATTTTACAGCTATGACTGTAAGATAGTCTAGTTGACCACCCCATGCTTCAGGCACACCAGAGGGGGAGGCTCCAGCTTCCCTATCATTACTACACATTTGTGGAAAAACATACCTCCTCAACTATTGGCGGAGACATCATACTGGCCATTCAGAAGACAACTGAAAACCAACCTCTTCCATTGAGCGTGTGTTGGCCTCATATTGAATAATTGAACTTGATTTCCGCCAATAACCTAATGCCTGACTTTTACTGTTGTAACTAATTACATCCCTCTCTAACCACCCCACTCCTCCTCAAACCCACCCACCTTCCTCCCCTTTTCTCCCCTGTACTCAACTAGCACCTTGATGAGCAAGGGGTTTGCACGCTCTACAAATGCAAACAAAATATGAATAAAACAGTCTCTATCTGGGAGCTCACCTGTCTATGAAACAGCCAAAAGACATATGTATGTATAATTCCAAGGGGAAATGTAGTTCTGATGAGAAATATACTCTAAAGTGGAATAGATTAAATCTAGGCCACTTTTTATTGTACGTAGTGAGGGATGGGGCTATATAAATTGACTGTACAATCTGGGAAATTAAGAGATATTTCAGAAGTGTATGTGATTCTGGAATTATAGATTTGATAGAATACATCCCATGGTGTGCATAATGGGAGATGCCTCCTTCTTTGTGTAATGATCAAGCACAGAAGAAATATTCTGGGAGTAAAAGGATAGCTCACTGTGTATCTACATGGACAAATAGGGCAATTGAATTCATTTCCTGTTTACATCACCAAGCAGAGTTCTGTTACTGGCACTGAACCATTCAAGACAAAGGGGAAAGGACAATCAATCACTACCCATGTTCTCACTTTTAAGTCTTCCAATAAAAAGTGTGTATTTCTCCTTTTCGATTAATTGTACATTGCATATAAGGGACCAATACCATTTGCACTTCTAGGCACTCTGGACCGCTCCATGCACTTGTAATCAGTTTCACTAAGTGGAAAACAAACGTGTTTCATCTAGTCGATCCAGGTTAACATGTTTGTTTCATACTTCCTATTGCAAAACGTGTAAATGCCTCCTGCTAGTTATGGTTGCCCAAGGAATTTTCAATGCATTCCCATAATATCTGCCAAATTTTAGCAGCTGCTAAAAACAGGTGAATTCCACGGCAATCCAGTAGTTTTTACGCCAGCATACAAATGTCATGCTGGTTTAAACCCAAACATCTTGCAAACAGAGTGGAATACTCATCAGTGACCATCATCGAATCCAGTCCATTCCACCTACAGAAATATCAAAAATCACCCAGAGCATATGCAAGAGAGCCCATTTTCCCAATCCTTGCAGAGTAAATGAAGATGTAAAGAAGACAGGCACAACGGTATTACGCCAGCCTTAAACCCTTCATGATTGCTCAGGGCATTTTTGTGGTTTTTGAATGAAGAGGTGGGTGGACAGCGGGAAGAGGTACGTTTCCACCTCCCTTTTGCTTTCTGCCTACAAAAACCACATGATATTTTATGGCAGCATAAAAACCAATGGATTCCTATGGAATCCTTTGCTTTTTATACCAGCAAAAAGCAGGCAGATTTCATAGGAATCCATTGTAAACACTGCCTGCCATGCACACACTGCAGGCAGTATTTACTCAGTCTGTACTGAGGAGTGTGAAAAAGGTGTAAAGCCACTTATGACACCTTTTTTACACCTCCCTTTTACACGAAAAGTGAAAAATTAAGTAGTGCCCTCTGGGTAATTTACACAATTATTTTAAATGAGGTCAAAGGCATTAATATAGGTGTAACACGTTTACTCCTGTTTTTGGCAGCTTGTTTATATTTATGTTTCACTGAAATTAGAGCCGAACTTAGTCTATACACAGCTAATGACAGGGCATCAAAATATGCTATTTTCACATAGAATTATGTCGATTTCCTTTAGGAATTGTTCACAATTCCCTCTATCCACAGGTATGGGATGCACAAGGAACCACAAAATAGGGGACAAAAAAAGGGGAGCATATGCGGGGTGGCTTTGCCTCCACAATATAAGTGGTAACATCTCTCTACACACTTGTTTTTGCTAAGTCTAAAAATTGTCACCAGATTTTCTTGTGTTTTCTCTTTGATTTTCTCCTACTAAACATAATGTTCTCATGTGATGATAGCAAAGCCATCTTTGACACCCATTCCTGTACTGATGGTGTGACATTACTGTTCTAGACTTTCAGAATACCTTTCTGCAATCCCTAATCCTTTCACCAATAACTCAGTGACACCCTAATTTGTCTCCTCTATCTGCCAACTCCTTTGTAACAATGCAGAAGGGATGGATAGGGGCAGAGGGTCACTAACAATATCACCCATTATTACAGCTAAATCTTACCAGAAATGAGTTACCCAACTACATGGAAGAAATACGTCTGCCAAATTAGCCCTATATTTATGGCATGCTTCAGGCATACCTAACGAGAGCATCTGCTGTTGTATGAAGACTCAGGACTGGGACATTCTTGTAATGAAAATATCCTTGAGCATTGATTCCACCCCATTCTGTTCCAAATCTCAGAGGCCCATTTCTGAGCAGGGCTGTCTCTTCTTTTGGCTGAATCCAGGCATGTTCTCCCTCAGCATGCAATATATATATATATCACTCCTCATTTTTATTCCAAGGTTTGGATAAATGGAATAACTACACCCATATCTCTTGAGACCATGATCAGGCAGTTCTTGAATAGCATGTATCTTCTCTCCTACGCTCTTATGAACGTACACCTAAAATGTAAACATTCAAAACTTAATTTATCCCTGCCTTTCTATAGCTGGTCTACAGTGAAAATATCTTCTACGGCCAATGAATTCCAGACAAGTTTCTTTACACTGATCTTAAAAAAACTATATTTTTCAATAGCATCAAGGTGGTCCAACACTGCAATTTTTGGCCTACTTTCTTCAGTGCATTAAGTAAAAACCCCACTCCATCCTTCATAAATGTGTGCAGATTTTGCCGACTAGTATTTCCCTCAGACAACAAGGTGTGTTTAATACTTTGATCACCGAACCTTTCAGTCTCTTGCTTTACACATCCCAGTCTCCTTCTTGTTTAGCCAGTCTGAAACCAGACACAGGAGACATGCTTGATGATAAAGAAGTACATTGGGTACACCAGTCTTTTCCTATGGTCTCTTTCAAAATGGTCCATGAGTACACTGATTTCTTGCCCAGTCCCCAAAAGTAACGTACTAATTTCTCTATAGATGTATTTAAGTACCTTCTTGGGAATTCTTGGTGAGATACATCTAAAGCTGTATAACAGTCATGGTGATATATTTATTTTCATTATATTAAACTTCCATCAAAGGCTGAACCTCAGTATCGACCATCTTGTGAAGTCTATTTTCATTTTCCCTGTTACTCGTTCTAGGCTGTGAACCAATGTCACTTTGGAAGTTCTCTTCATCTCAGTCCTCTAATAACTGAATTCCTTCTTAGCGGTTCCATGTGTTAATATCCCCGCAAAAATATCGCCATACAAAAATATCGCCATATTTTTGCGGCGATATTGACCCATGGACACTGCGGGGGACACCCCCGCAACCCCTGCATTATTTTAAAATGTGCGGGGGACACCCCTGCAACCCCCGGTCCCACAAATGATCCCGCCAAAAATAATCGCCTATGGTGAGACAAACGGCCATCTGTACGGCAATATTTTTGGTGGGGATATTTTGTAGGGATACCTTCTTAGCAACGCTTAAAGCCAGAGTCTGCTGCATGACTTCAACATTGGTGTCACCTCCATCTTCCGTATATTTAGCTTTTAACCTAAAAACCTTCCATACCCAGCAATGTCTCCCGTTAAGCTTGGTAGGGATTTGTTGTATTAGTCAGAAAGAGCTTTCCATCACCAGCATATGTACCTACTTTACAGTAGCCCAATCCAAAAGAGATTCCTTTCATTCTCTCATTATGGTTGGTCCTTTGTAGGAACGTTACTAAGTTGTAAAACAAAGATGACAGAGAACATCTTTTCCATGTCCCCCTTATGCAAATGGAACTCCTCAGTGAGGCGCCCACTGAAAATAACCATTTCCCATACTTCAAAGTACATAGTGTCTATTTCCAAATTTAATGTAGGGAACCAAATGTGATTAAACACTGCTCCAAGAATACCCAAACAATCCTATCAGTTGCAATCTCCCTGTATGAGCCTACTGCAAAAATTATGTCCACTGAGTCTTATGCATATCTAAGACGAATACAAGTGTTTTAATATTTCTGTTGCTTCTTCCTCTGTCATCTTGGGCAGTTCCACATTTAACAAATATTCTCACGTGGCAACCTCACTGACCGCATTTCCCTGCTATATAATTTCTCATATACGTTTTACATTGCTTTGTCGTGCCTTCCTTACTTGAGGCCATTTCACTTCAACTGCCTACAATTGAAAACTCCAATCGAGATTCCTCTACTTTACCATGCCTCTATGCTAACAATTGACTTCCTTTTTCTCCACATTCTAGATAGAACTGCTTGATCTTTCCCAGTAAATGCTCAGCTTTTTGGTACAGGAACTCATTTATCACAGTCCTACAGCATGTCAACCCTCGATGAGCACTCTCATGTCCCTTATTCATGAATATTTTACTTTTATTCAGAGTCCCTGATCCAGTTTAATCTCTACCGGCCTACTGTCTTTTTGATAGATGTGCCTCTGCTAATATTCCTCACAGAAAAGGCCTTGACGCAGTCCATCACTAAATTCCATGAGATCACAGAGCCCACATTGCCCTCCCACTCTAAAGATCTCAATCATTTGTACTTACTAAGAAGGGAGGTGTTTAGCCTCCAAATCCTCTCATTTGTTCCATAGACACGCAAAGTGCCCATGGTCAGAGTGAGATATCTCACCAAAATTCACCTAAACCGTATTCGAAAAGAGATTTTTATAGAGTAGGACATAATCTAATATAGAATAATTAGAGTGGACTACCGAAAAACTCCCCTGGATTCAATGCCACCAAGCATTTATGTATTAGGTCCATCTGTTTAAATAGGTTCATTAAACTTGTATTATACCTACAATCAAGGTTTCCAGTGTACAAGGTCCACATGAAGTCCAGTTTTATCGTCACATTAGAGGTATCTGCTACTATCACAGCACCTGTTGGCATGCTTTTGTGATCCCTAGTAAAAACCTCAAATAATGTGCTGTGGTTGCTAATAGGTATATATAGCTTAACTAAAGTTGGTCCACCTCCCTTCGCATTAATATTCAGGACTATATATAGGCAAAGGAACTGTCTGTTCCCTCCTCTAGGAAGCAGGTCAAATTACCGGATGCTCAGTCACATTGTAATGCAATTGGCGCTTTTTTCTTTGAAAAAATCTGCAATATTCGCCAAATAATCATGAATGGCCAATTTGCTGACGGTGTCCGCCAGCGTTTGGTTGGGCCGGCTGACGTGGCTTCTGATCCCCCTCAGCTAAGTAAATTTCATCTTGAACCAGGGCATGATGCAGTTATTATGTGAGCATTGTACGGCCATCAAATTGGCCTCACCCCTTGACGCAGTTCCGCCTCTGATCTTAAAAGCTCTCCCGCAAAGGGCGATTTCTGTGTTCACTAACGCTCTTCAGTACTCTTTTACAATGGGGACTATTCCTGCTTCTTTGAAGCACGCTTTGTCGCCCCATCCTGAAAAAAGCTAATTCTGATCCCTTGGGTGTGGCTAATTATCGTCCCATCTCCCTTCTTCCTGCTATTATGAGACTAATGGAGGCAGAGATCACTCCTCAGTTTTCGAGATTTGTGGAAGACAACGATTGCCTACACCCATTTCAGTCCAGTTTCTGTCCCACTATGGGAACGGAAGATGCTATGATTTCACTATTGGACGACTTAGCTCTTCTTCAAGACCGCAGAGAGTCAGGAGTTCTTATTCTCCTTGATCTCTCTGCGGCCTTCGACACAGTGGATCATTATATTCTACTGACTCGACTGGAGCAAGCAGGGGTGGCAGGCTCCCTGCTGGCATGGTTCAGGTCATTTCTTGAGGGCAGTTCTCAGACCATCTCCTTTCAGGACTGTTTTTTGCCCACTCTAGGGTTGACCTGGGGGGTTCCCCAGGGTTCGGCACTCTCCCCCCTTCTTTTTGACCTTTATGTCCGCCTTCTTACCAATCTCATTGCTGAGTGTGGAGTCCTTTTTTAAACCCATGCTGATGACACTCAGTTAGTGTTTTGGCTGGACCCCCCTCTGACTGATCCTGCCAGAAAAGTTTGGGACTGCCTGGATAAAATAAGTAAATGGATGGCAGGTAATTGGTTAAAACTAAATGGCAGCAAAACCGAGGTTTTAGTATTCGGCCCACAAAGTGCAGATAACATCTAGAATGCCTAATACTGGCCTGACTCTTCAGGACCTTGCCCTGCTGCCTGTTCATCTGTTAAGAGCCTAGGGGTGAAGCTACTTCCTAATGGCTCACGAGAAGCACAGATCTCGGCAATATGTAGTGCATGGTTTGGCAAGCTCAAAATATTGAGGAAAATTATCCCTATGCGCCCCCTGTCAGACTACGGTGGTTACCTCCACTATAAGGGGGTCCTTGGATTAATGTAACAGTATTTATCTGTGTCAACCTAAATACCAAATTCAGCAGATGCAGGTTCTTCAGAACTCAGCAGCCAGACTGGCGCTAAAGGCTCCCTTGATGACCCTGTCTTCAGAGCTCTTACAGCGTCTTCACAGGCTCCCAGTGGCATCAAGGATAGAGTTCAAGACTCTTTGCATCACTCATCGAGATATTCATAATACAGGTCTATAATACCTCAAGAAGGAGTTTAAACGTTACTGTCCAAACAGACATTTACGCTCTGCATCACAGCTGCTTCTAAGGGTTCCAAGGTTTCAGCGGGCTTGCATGGGGGTCGGACGTTCTCAGTTTTGGCACCTAGACTTTGGAATTCGCTCGCAGCCTCGCTGCGATCTATTGAAAAGTATTTTCCTTTCCGCAGCGCACTGGAAACCTATCTTTTCTGACTTCCAATGTGTTCATTTCTAATATGTAGCAGACTTTTCTGGATTTACTGCCGCCTCCTTAGCGCCTAGACGCCTTTTCGGCCTTAGTCCGCGCTCTATATGCTTTTAAATGAATAAATATACTTTCCTTCCTTGTCTTTTCATATGTTCAGCACTTTGCCCCCTACAATTCTTTTGAAAGATTGTCGATACCCTTTTGGACTTTGATGCAAAGCAGCTTGAAAATTCCCTAACAAACTTTCCCAGTTGCAGAAAACTCAAATCATTCTCCAACAAGTGAATCTAAAGCAGCATAACAATGTCGGCAGTACATTTACACAATCTGTACCAAATCTTTCCCCTGACTGGCTCCTTCAGTCGTTTAACATTTCAGCTAGCTAGTGTAACTGAGCCACCCATGATTTCAACAACTCAACATTCCCTTGTCTTGCAATCGACTGGACGACCGAGTCTTAATTTTTCTGCCATTCAGTGATGCTCTTGGGATTTGCGGGCTAAAAAGGAAAGGCATAATATGAAATTCGACAAGATGACACACTTACACAAACACACGCATACACACGGGAAATGTGTACCAATGACCACCAAAGAATACCACGAATAATGCCTTTTACCAAATTCTTTAAAAAAATACCATAACATCCTGACGATATGTGCAATCCCACAAAGCCTTACCTCCTGACCAGCCCTCCCCATCACAGTGAGTTTCAGTAGCATCTATCCAGCCTCTGCCACCCTCGAGCCGCAACTTCAACCCCAAATATTCAGTATCATATCTTGATAGTGGACCCGCTCAGCATTGTTAATCCCAATGAATAACCTGCTTTAAACACCAAGGAAGATATCAAGAGGGTCCTGCCATTCATCAAATGTTCTCTCTTCTTCCACTTAACAAAACATACCAGCCCTTTTGGGTTTTGTGTGAGCTCAGATCATCCATTTAGTATTACGTCAGCGGTCCTTTCTTCTAACTTATATATCAGAGTTCTTTCCTCTTCCCTCCTAGCACATTTTCATCTAAATCAGCCCCCCTCTCTCATGCAGAACTGTTAAAACATCTTCATACCTTTTTCCAGTTTGTTCCACGAAATATACTATAGAATGTTACACAAGAGTGTGGGAGCCCCTCTACTGAGGATGAACATGGTTCAAATAACCGGTTGTTTGGCCTTTCTTCGAATCAGGAGGGTCTACAACCACGTGTTAGCTCACTGCACCCCTCACAGAGGGGGAATTTACCATCTGCATATAAGTCTGGTCACATCTGTAACATGCTGCCTAACCTCACAGCCATGTGACACCTGTAGCCCAGTGTCCACTGCACTCTGTGTTAATTACAGTGTCCCATACACATTAGTGCTGTCAAAGATTCTGCAAAAGGCAAGATCAGAGAGGTTAGTTTCTCTTTGAAAATGTATCTGAATGGGAAATCACAACTGAAACATTAATACAGTGAAGGACCCCAACAAATACCGTAAATATAATGCCATGGCTCTATCTAGAAACATGTTTAGAAATGGATAGGGGTGCCTCTGGTCCTGACCCCAGAGCATCTAAGCTCGCTGCAGGGTCCAGGTGGACCATGCTGACCCCTTGAAGGAGAGTGGATTGGCTCTACATTTTAGTACCAAGTTCACAGACCCTGGGATATCATGCGTGTCCCACCCTGAGATGGCATCATAGGAGTAAGCCCCTGCACAGTCTGGGAGGTACGCACACCATCCACAGGGAGGGCAGGCTTCATTGAATGGCAAGAACAGCATTTCTCTGTGAGGACACACCATTCCGCATTGATGGGAATAGAGCTTCCTACTTGCATCATGAAGGTGTTGCTATCCAGCCAACACTCTCAGCGCTGGGACTGGGTGACTGGGTGACAGTGCTAACTAGTGGCGCAGTAAAATAAATTACCAAATTGAGTATTTTAATCAGAGCAGTTACCCAAATGAAGACACGTTAGGATTCGTTTTCCAGAAAGGCGTCCTGAGCGAAGCTACTTAACCTAATCCCCACACCAAGTACAGAAACATAAGAACAACTGTGAAGTGAAAATTGCCATGGTCTCTATTCTCCATGTCCCCAAAGTCCACAAAGACGCCGTAGAGTTCAACATATCATACATGTATGCAGGGAATCCAAAACTTTTATTTTAAACACTGCATGAAAAGAATTAATGTTTTTCAAGCTTTTTCCTTTAATGTTTTCTTCGAGGGCAGGGGCAATCTGTTAGCCACCAAGTCCTTACTTGAATCATTGAAATGCATAATGTTGTCAGTCTCTTCCCACACAGCATGTGTTATATCTCTTACAGCCTTCAAAGCCAATTCATGTTTTTGAAAACGAAGGAACCTGCCTACGAGGGCTGTCATTCTTTGCCAGCCAGAGGGTTTGGGTGACAAAGATCTGTATGCCCTTTCCAAAATAAGATCTGTTCTCTCGGGTAGCTTTCAGAGAGTTATGAGAAGTGGTCTAAGGAATTGCTTGGGTTCCATATATCATATTCTTCAGGTAAACCTGAGATGTCTTGGTCATGTTGTTGTAGTTATGTTTATTTGGATAGAGAACATCCATCAAACACAAGCAAAATATATCATACAAACATTTCATAAACAGATAATAGATTGTGGATGCATCACTCACCAAAACTTGTTGAAATATTCTAAAAAGAAATAATGTTAAAACCACGCATCTTAAAATCTTAGAGACCAATTCATGGAATAATTGGGTGCGGAAATGTGTGGCGCAAGTGTGAAAAAGACAGCGCATGCTGGCGATTCGAACGGAAGCGATTCATGGAAGGCTATGCGCGTGGCTTTTCTGGGAGCTGTGCCAAATGCGCGGTAACCTTACACGTCACTGTGACTTTCCAAACGCTGCACGCGACACGCACAGCGAAAGCGCACAACTACTAGCACACAAATTCTAAAAAGGGGGCGGAACAAAGGGAATGGGGAACAACGCGTGAAAATTTGGGCTTAACGGGGGAAGTACCACTGGGAAATACACGCAACAGCCTCATGCGCGCAAACCACACATATTCATGGAATCAAATAGGAAAAACCTGTGCATGCCAAAAGACACGCACAAATACATCCACCACACGAAAGCAGGCAGAAGTGCCCCCACGCAGTATAAAAGTGTGGGCAAACAACAAACAAGCGTATACAGCTACGATGAATGTCTGATTTCTCGCAGCAGTGATCGTGGGACATTGCAGGAGGAGGAGAATAGCCAGGCCCGCATTTTCTTGCACAGGACCAGCCTTTTTTGGGATGCCTGATGACCAGGTATATGGCAGGTATAGGTTTCCACCTCATATCATCCTAAACCTGGTCACTGAGTGGGAGGATGACCTCACATCACCCACCTTGTGCTCCCAAGCACTGAGCGCCTTGGAAAAGGTGCTCAATGTCCTGCATTTTTTGGCAACTGGGTAATTTCAGCAGACAACTGCCATAGTCAGGGGCATCTCAAAGCCCACGCAGTCACGCTACCTACACCAGGTTTTGGCAATCATGACTGCACGTCCATTAGTCAGCAGGCACATATACATGCTCAGAACACCCACAGAAAGGCAGGCCTACAGGGTGGCACACTTCCCCAAAGTGCTCAGTGCCATAGATTGCACCCATATTGCAACCAGGGCCATAGTGGAGCGCACATTCGGAGTGCTCAAGTCACGCTTACGCTCCCTTCGACACCTCTGGCGGCCAGCTACTATATGCACCCTGAGTAGTGTGCAGGATCATTGTGGCAGCATGTGTCCTGCACAATGTTGCAACACGGCGGGGCATACCGGAGGACATGGTGGGGCCCCCACATCCCTAACACACGCACAGGTGCTGTCCATGGGAGGGGAAAGGGCACAGGGTGAGGCAGCCCATACCGAGCTTGTGGCCACATTCTTCATCTAAACTCCCACCCCAGCGGAGTGCACACAGGCCTGGGTCATACCAGGTGACAATCGATGATGAAAAAGGGACAGTCAACTGTCACAACCTTACCACCCTGAGAATCTGTCCATGGAAGTGCTACATTGTGTGCATCCCTAGCTACTTAAACATAACCAATCTCTTGCGACCAAAAGGAACCCATGCAAGGTGCATATCCCACCACCCCCCATGCAAAATAGGGCATGAAAATACTGTTATGTCACCTAAACCCTCCCAACCCCTATGACCCCTGTCCGCCACAAAATGCCATGGCATGCAACGTCAAAACAGCAAACCAAATGCACAACACATGACACAATTGTCATGAAGTACCACGTGAGAAATGTAAACAGACAGTACACAATTACACCTGACATGGAATGTGATGAAATGACTGACCAAAACCTCCCACCCATAAAAAGTGTGGCACAAATGCATGCCACCAGCGGTACTACCAACAAAAGTCAAAATGCCTGTTGCCATGCACATCGGGCAATAGAAATTTGCCAATAGAAACACTGTGTGCTGCGAGCGTGTCCCCTGCAACACACCGCTCACCAGACAGCACAGTGAGTCTGCTGTGCATTGGTGAAAGCCCTTGAGCATCATGAAAAATAAGTACAATCAACCAAAAGTACCCTGTGATGCATGTGCACGATCAAGGAATTTAAAGTGATCATGCACTGCAGGGACACAGCATGCCTGAGAAGGCAATCTGGGTGCACGTGTGTGCATGTAGTTGTCGTTGTTGGTGTGGGGGTGTGTTGTCTAAGTGTATGTGACAGTAGGCACATGCACTGAATACATGCACGTGAAAAGAAGTGACCCTCAGTGTTCTGTACACAGCACATGTGAACATTGACCCTGTGGACCCCGCAGTGTTAAACCACACCAATCCCCTGACACGTCAAAAGCAAACACAACACAGGATCATCCATTGAGCAGCAGAACACATCATGTACAGAGTACCCCACATCGACAATGTCAGACAGTGACCAATCACTGTAGCCCAAGTGTCCCAATGTGGCATTGTCACCACACGAACCCCTCCCATCATCAGTGTGTTTTGCAAAGCCAAAGGGTGCACGGTACAGCCTACAGCAGGAAGTGCATCAACAACATAGACAGGCAAGTCATAAAAAAACATCACAAGCAACATGATGAAATACATAGTCAACAAAATACTCACCAAAATGAAGTGCAGACATGCATTGGAGAAACCATCCGGAATACCCACTAGGGGTGTATACACAAGTAGCACTGCAGACTGGGCACAGATATGACGGAAGCCCAATGCCCCTGTGTAAGATGCTGTCACACCTAGCCATCCTTGCGAGCCCATGGAAAGGGGAAGCAGGAGTGGCATATGTGTCAGGACCCCAAGCCACAACCACATACATGAGACAAACCTGTATGAGCCCAGCTGGAACACACAGTGGATGCTTTCAAATGCCACAAAGCACCACAATGTCACATGAATGCACAATAGACAACAAAATGGCCACATACGACCCGGGGGGGACACCCAGGAGGGGGGCGGTACAGAGTGTACCTCAACTCACATGTGTTGTTGAGATTTTTAAAAAATCCTCCATGGGCTCAACGCCTGCAAGGCCTGACCTGTGTGAGAGATAAGTCGTCATCGTCGTCACCCTCTGGATATAAATCAGAAGGTGGACGTGGCACAGTTGCCTCACCACACCTAGTTGCAGCAAGAATGCGGGTCTGGTAAACCCGGTCCTGCATGGCTATGGCACAAAGGTCTGCATGCATCACATTACGTGATACACGTGCTTCCTCCTGCAAGGTCTCACATGTATGACAGAGTTCTGCTTGCATGGCCTCACATGACATACAGAGCACCTCCCGGTTGCACGGAGTTCAGCTGAGATGTTGTTTTCAAGCTGCTCCATCCTCTCCTCTATTAGTGTCCTCTGGGTCATCATGAGCACACCCAGAGTAGATCTGAGGGAATGGTTATCTTCCCTCAGGGCCTCCCTGTGTGTCTCTGCCTGAGCAGCAATTGCTGTGCTCAGATCCACCATTTCAGCCTGGCGTGCCCTGTCAGAGGCCGCCATGCCCAGCCTGAGTGAGCGGCACATGAACCGCGTTGCCTGCTGCTGGAGCTGCACCTGCCTCACAGGGGTGAGGATGGAACGGGCCACACTTTCCATGCCTTGAGCAATCATCTCAACTGCTCCCCCCTGTTGCTGCACGATGGCATACATGGCATGCTCCCACTCAGTGGTCACCAGTGGCGCACGGCCACCACGTTGCTAGAATCTACACCTGCTGGGCCCAAGGAGCCGTGGTCCCTTCTGGGTGGCACCGGCCGCGGCTGCAGGACTGTATCCCTCCGTCGACCTGATGCCCCAGGAACATGAACAACTGGCATGGAGTGTGACCGTGCGCCCGTAACCACCACAGGCTCCAACACTGCCTGGCCCCTCACTGCAGGTCTCGCGGACAGAAGATCATCCACTGCAGGATCACTTACCGGTGACAACACATCATAATACACATCCAACTCACCATTGTGGTCAGAGAGTTCATCAGAGCTTGACTCATTGTCAGACCTGGACATGATGGTGTGGAGAAAAAATGGGTTTTAGTGGTCTGTCACCCCACGACCAACACTGGTGCTAGGTCGGTGAGGTAAAACCACCACAGTGTCTAGAATCACATCCTCATCCTCTGCCTCCAGTGCGTCATCACCTGTAACGTAAACAAAGGATACGTAAGTACACATTTAAGCAGCACAAACCACACACATAGACATCACAACAGCGACAGCGAACACATGAAGCAGACATGTCACACACAATTCAAACTCCGACATGCATCCAGTGGCATTGCAATGGAATCCAGAAAGCAGAAATGGATGTGTATAAAATGTTAAGACTGCACATGTACTGCATGTTGCTTCTCACCTGCATCACACACAACCTCTGGCAGGCACAGATCCAAGCCAGAAATGAGAGATGGCAACAAAGAGATGGCAGGTAGCATAAGGATGGCGGAACACCCAAAAAGCCACCGCTGCAAGTGAAACCAAACACACCATGACACATGTAATATGCATGTTGACATGCAGCACTCAACAACCATCACCAATACAGAGTACATGTGTTACAGGATGCACCTACGCTAGTGCGTTTCAATACAGTGAAGGGATGAACATGGGAACATACATGCCAGGTCACTTTGACATAGCAGCATTGCATAGGCATGTTGATGGCCGGAACATGGTACAGAACTGGGTGGGTGCAGTGCACGTGTACCACCTCAACCTCCAACATCAACATGTATGTAGTGATGTCAATCTCTAAACATGACGGGAGTGTAAGGGCAAGTGCAGCCATCATATGCAAAGTGCATGCCCTGGGTTGCATGAATACAGTGAACCCCCCACCCTTTGGGGAATTGCAGGGAGGAAGTGCATGGCAATGAAAGGTTGAACAGAAAACAGTGCATTGGCAGACAGTGTGGGCATGCATCAATTGCATCTCGTAAGTCAAATGGCACTACAGCAGATAAGAAGTGGACATGAAGCAGGACACATGAGGAACCATGAATAGTACACCCATGCATGCAGAAGCCACAAAACCAGTTGAACAGAGGCAGGGGGCCTGTAACAGGGTGAGGACTGTGCACGACACAGACGAGGAGACCCTAAACATGTGCGTGATGAGGGACTGACCCAGAGTGAGTATCGAATGGATGGCCAAATACCATGACACTTAAATAATCCTGGAGACGTACCACAATGATCAGCCTGTCAAGGACCCATTGGGGCATACATGGAATGCACATGGAGCATGAATGGGCACTCATGTCCACGGGGAGCCACTGCCATCTGCACAGTCCGAGTGAGACACACTGCACCAAGGACAAAGTATGTACACCACGGTACGTGTTTTGCAGGTCTGCAGAGGGAAGTGTGCATGTACACAGGAACGGGGAACAGGCAATAGCAGTAGTCCAACATGTAACTCACCAGTGCCATGTTGAAATTGAGTGGCAGGGGGTTTGAGAGGCTAGGAAGCATTCCCATGAGGAGGACCACCTTGCAGGCTGTCCACACATACACAGCACTCATGTGATCAGATAGGCCAAGTGCTGAGTGCAACAACACCACAGGCCACATGCAGATATGTGAGTGTGCAGGAGCATGATATGAAATTAAATGATAATTAATTCATATTGTGCTCGGACACAGGTGTTTCAGAGCACAACCAGGCAAAGGGAGGGGAACAGGGGAGAAAACAGAAACAACAATGTTACTGGGCCCAGTGACATTGAGAGCGCGCAAGTGCATGGGGAGTGAAAGGGGGGAAGTGCATGGGAGGGGGGGCAAATTGGAGAGTGCAAAGCATAAGAGAGGACCAGATAAATAAAGAGTAAATAAACAAATACACATGGTGATCCAAAACAGTGGAAGTGCCGCCTGTGAGCCATTTTGGGCGATATTTGATACATGGTTTTATGTAATGACTATGGGTTTGGTGGGGGACATGAGTCGGGGCCTGCTGGCAGGTTGCCATCATTGGGAGTGGGGTGGGGGCCACAGGAGTCGGGTCCTGCTGGCAGGTTGCCGTCACTGGGGGTGGGGGCCACATGAGTCGGGGCCTGCTGGCAGGTTGCCGTCAATGGGGGTGGGTTGGGGCCCACATGAGTTGGGCCTACTGGCAGGTCGCCATTGCTTGGGGGGCCATGATTCAAGGCATGCCTGCTGCCATGGTCATGGGTGTTGGGGGGTCCGTTGTGGTGTGGGCTGCCTGCTGGCATGTGCACGGGTGATGGGGTCCTTTGTGGTGTGGGCTGCCTGCTGGCATGTGCACGGGCGATGGGGGGGTCGACTGTTGCGTGGGCTGCCTACTGGCATGTGCACGGATGATGGGGGGATCAGCTGTGGCATAGGCTGCCTGCTGGAATGTGCACAGGTGATGGGGGTGTCTGTTGTGGTGTGGCTGCCTGCTGCTATGGTCACAGGTGTTGGGGGCATCGGCTGTGGCGTGGGCTGCCTGCTGGCATGTGCACGGGTGATGGGGGGTCTGTTGTGGTGTGGCCTGCCTGCTGGCATGTGCAAGGGTGATGGGGGGTCAGCTGTGGGGTGGACTGCCTACTGGCATGTGCACGGATATGGGGGGATCAGCTGTGGTGTGGGCTGCATGCTGGCATGTGCACGGGTGATGGGGGTCGACTGTGGCGTGGGCTGCCTGCTGGCATGTGCACTGGTGATGGGGGGGGTCTGTTGTGGTGTGGGCTGGCCACTGGCATGTGCACAGGTTTTTTGGGGTCAGCTGTGGCGTGGGTTGCCTGCTGGCATGTGCACGGGTGATGGGAGGGGGATGGCTGTGGCGTGGGCTACCTGATGGCATATGCAAGGGTGTTGGAGTGGTCCGTTGCGGTGTGGGCTGCCTGCTGGCATGTGCACAGGTGTTGGAGGGTCCATTGTGGTGTGGGCTGCTTGCGAGATGCGTTTGCAGGTGATCCAAACATGCGTGGCCTTTTTCACGCGATTTGGCTGGCGCGAGCGGGGTATGCATATTCTGGGGGTGCGCGAGGAGTTTCACATGTGGTTGGGATGGCGTGAGTGGGGTACACGTATTATGAGGGGTGCGCAAGGAGTTTTACACACGATTTGGCTGGTGTGAGTGGGGTACGCGTTCCTCTCGCACCCCTCGGAATACACGTAACCCACTTGCGCCAGCCCAATCGCGTGTAAAACTCCTTGCGCACCCCTCGGAATACGTGTACCCCGCTTGTGCCAGCCAAATCACGTGTAAAACTCCTTGTGCACCGCTGGGAATACCCGTACCCCGCTTGCGCCAGCCAAATCGCATGTAAAACACGTTGCGCACTCCTCAGAATACAGGTACCCTGCTTGCGCCAGCCAAATCGCATGTAAAACTCCTTGTGCACCCCTCGGAATACGGGTACCCCGCTCACGCCAGCCAAATCGCATGTAAAACTCCTCGTGCACCCCTCGGTATACACGTACCCCGCTCACGCCAGCCAAATCGGGTGTAAAAGTCCTTGCGCACCCCTCAGAATACGCGTACCCCGCTTACACCAGCGAAATTGCGTGTAAAACTCCTTGCGCACCCCTCGGAATATGTGTTCCTGTATTCCAAGGGGTGCGCAAGGAGTTTTACACGCGATTTGGCTGGCGCAAGCGGGGTACGCAAGCTTTTTTAGCACTATTGTGTTGTTGGGGGGCTGTATGCTGGTCCACTGGCATTTGCGCCATATTGTGGATTTGTGTGCTGTTTTTGCCGCAAGGGGTGGTGTTAGGGGCGTAACTGGCGCTGCTGGGTGGTCGCTGCGCCACATTGTGCCATGGCTGGATATGGATGGGGAAATCCATGGATACCCGGTGCGTGGCAATGGGATTTAGCGCACGCGGCTGGCGCACGCTGGCGCAAGCTCCCTCTCTGCGCAAGCCGCATGCGCTACTTCTGTGCTGTAATCTATGAATTACCCCCTTAATGTGCAGCATCCTAACCTCATAAAAAACAATTTCTTCTGTACATAGCAGCCTTCAAGTAAGACATCAGAGCCCATGCCATCAATTCAGTCTCCGCCATCAGTAGAAATATCATGGCAGGCCTATACTGACGCAGATCCGTGCGTTTTAATAGGTCATACCTTTGGCTATAATGTTCTTTCTCAGACCATCTCAATGTAGCTTTGGCAAGATCTTGTCAGACTTCTTGGAGTAGTGTGCTTGCTACCCTGGGCACCAAGATGTGTAGTAAGCATGTTATGCAGAAGTCTGGGTGATCAGGCAAGGGTGCAGTGAGGATCACAGCGTACTTCTGCCATCCACATCCACCCGCAGTTCCATGATACCCTTTAACAGCTTTTTTCAGCTCTTCAAAGGACTAACAAATAAGCCACATTGTGTACTTTTAAATCACATAGCTTATAAATCAATGAACCGTGCGACGAAACGCCCCTATAGAGTATTTGGGATCTTAATAGTTGTTACACTTTCCTGTGAAGATACATTTAAGTTTGGGATCCGAAGGAAAGAGAAATGTTCCCAATGTGGCCAAAATATTCAGTTCCACTGAATGAAAATGTATCGAGAAATCATTGCCTCCCCAAAGTGAGCCTCCATTGACATGTTCATGCATTTACATAGTACTCAGAAGAAATTGTTAGGCTGTACACTGCATACATCACATGACATAGGCTTGGTAATCATACAACATAATTAGCTATCCCTCAGTCAACTCCTGCTAACCCCTAGATGCATCTACTCCTTTTTAGGGAATGAACATATATATGTCCATTCAATTTAACAAGTGGGAATGTATTCCAGCTCTCCATAGTCTTAAAGTATTTGTAGCCTCTACAAATACTGACTGTCCTGAAGTAAGGCAGCTAACCCTGCCAAATTCTCTTTGTGGCAGTAATGAACAATCATTAAATGTTTTGTTAGGTGTTTCATACCCTTTCACGCCTTCTGCCCGAAGATAGCAATTACCACTATGGTCATAAATCCTCACAGGGCTCAAGTGTAGTGTGGGTTGTCTTGCAGATCAATGTGGCTCCAGTCCTAGACAGATGCTTTAGGATTTATAAGTGTGTTCGTCCCCTACATTTGAGATGCCCTCCAATTTTGCTCATTGACTCCAGCCATTTAGAACATCTTGTTATCTTGGTACCCTGTTAGAAGAAATAACTCTGGCTATTCTACTTGAAGGCGATATTCTACCCTTATCAGACAGGATTTATCACTCTGTTACTGACAAGCCACCTGATGATGACTCATGGAACCTTCTGTAATATCTCTTGCTCTGGTGCATTCAAAATACTGGTGGTCAGCAGATCGATTTCCATTAGAGGAGCTTCCTGGATGACAAGGTTTCAGTTCGGAAATCATGCTGTACTCACCCACTGGCTGACTGATTAACTGACTCACTCACTCTCTTGATGATCATTCATCTGCTTCCCAAGCCGATCACTGACTTCCCGACTGACTGACCCACTCACACTCCTGACCATACTCACTTACTCCCTCAATCATACTCAATCGTTCATGCGCTCACTTGGTTGCTCATTCACCCCCTCATACCCTCACAAACATGCACCCATAGCAAACCACTCATTCACTCACTCATTTACTTACTCACCCTCTCCCCCGTGTAACCCACGATTTACCTGTTGGTTATATTTGAGGCAAGTATATGCTTGGAGGTTGGTCTTTATTTTGCCTTCAGCCTACCTCAGTACGTCCAGGACAGGAATGGCACCTTTCTGGACCTCTAGATGGGTGATTCTATTTCGAAGGCCAGTCACAGTCTGGGTTTAGTATGCGAGATGGAGGAGGAAAGTACAGCCATTTGAAGCAAGCCACGTAATATAGGTGATGCACGTTACTGCACAAGTAGTTTATCTCTGCCCTTAAGCTAATTTGCACGTGAAAACACGTGTGCATATGTGGTATAGTAAGGCCATTTACAACATGATGAAATGCCGTTCCTGTATTTACTTTATATTTTTCCTCTGCTGCCAAACTAAAGTTGTGTAATGTATTTTCAGAATCGGAGATTATTCTGACTAATTCAGTCTGACACAGCGTGAGATTGACCTCAGTCATACAAAGAAAAATAACAGAACGCCGGCAAACAGGGAAGGCGAATAATAAATTGGGATTAAAATGCTGGTCAACAATAACACGCTGACATTTACAAAGGGTGAATTTGAAGGAAATAATATAATTGGCACCTCACTCTTTACTGTAAACAGCTGTCAATTAGTGTTGCCTATGAACCGCACATTGTTGGACTTATCTCACCCCGAATGCTTTTTTATTGTTGTTGATCCAATTTATCCATATTCAATGGGTTTCAAGTGTGCTTGGAAGGAAAACAGCTAAGGTTCAGTTTTTATGTTGTGAAAGATTAGCTGTTTTCAGAACCATGAAATTGATTTTATCTCATGGTAATAGAGGACCGTATCATTTTTGTTACAGGTTGTCTTGATGTGACGTTTCACAATATGTCTAAACATGACCTTCTGTACTAATTGACTGTTGCAAATGGGGGATGCATATATATATATAGTCTGGCTTCCGTCCATGACATGGCACTGAAATGGTTCTATTAGACTTGAAAAATTAAAGGGATGACCTCAGAGACGCAGGCAAACCTGCGCTCCTTCTGCACCTTGATTTATCTGCTGCATTTGACCTGGTGGATCACAAGACACTATGCCACCATCTCGCAATGGCAGCTAACATTTCCCCCAAGGCTTGTGCTTGGATCACCTCTTTTCTACAGGAAAGGGCTATGAAAGTTTTCTCTGACTCAGCCTCTGGCACTCCAAGTCACATCAAATGAGGAGTCCCACAAGTCTCGTGCATTGCACCTACCCTATACAACCTATTCACAAAGCCTCTGTTCAGCATTCTGGATGCACTGGGCATCTCAAACACCAACTATGCAGGTGACACCCAGGTGCTTATCCCCCTCTCAGGTGATTACAAGTCTGACATGAACACCCTCAACTTCATCTACTCAATGATCCAATCATGGATGGCAGAAAATTGCTTATGCCTCAACAGTGAGAAAACGGAACTTCTGTTAATTGGATCCCTGGCCACCCTGGGTAAACTGGGCAAACAGTACAGATCTTTCGCCATTGATAATATACTTATCACGGTGTATCAAACTGTCAAGAACTTGGGTATCTATCTGGACTCTAATCTTACCATGAACTGACAGGTGAATGCCATTGCCTCCTCTTCAGCATACTACTCCACACTGCTTAATGGAGCCAGACCCTTCCTATCTCAACAGAACTGCCTTACCATTGCAAGGGCAATAATTAGATCAAGATTGGATTACTGCAACACCCTCTTTTTAGGGACCTCTGGTAAAAATTTTACTAAACTGCAACTGGTACAAAACAATGCCCTTAGGGCCACTTTCAGGATCTCCAAAGGGGGCCCACAACTCTGAGGTTAGGAGGCAGGTTCACTGGCTCCCGGTTAAGGAGAGAATTGTCTTTAAAACCCTTGCCCTTATGCATAAATGCATCCATGACCTGGCACCCCCCTACCTGGCTCAAAGAATAGCGAAGCCAACCTCATCTAGGCCTACTAGGATGGCCTACATCAACAGGATCACCATTCCTAAGACCCAGAGAGTTTGTGCAGGCAGCACCAGTTTCCCCTCCTTGTACGCCTTTCATTGGAATGATTTACCATCTCACATTAGGATGATTGACTCTCATATAGCCTTCCTCAAAGCAATCAAAACCCATATATTTGGAATGACTCTGTAGCCTGTACCTGCTCACATACCGTTGGTTCGCATTTTTTTGCCAGATGTTAACACTTGTGATGAAAATTACTAGATATTGCTCTGCACACTAATGCTGTAACTACCTATTGTAATTTTTAACTAAGAAACTTACTGTTGGGCTGCTTTCAATGTAACCCTGAACCAAGCCTACTTACAAACACCTGTAACAGCGCCTCAATGCCTCTGGGTTGTACCGCGCGCTACAAATCCAAAAAATAAATAAAATAAATATAAATTACACGCCCCGCAGTAGTGGCCGTGTAGTTATGGTGAAGTTGCTAAATGCATATGAAGACTTTTTGTGGGTGGCTTATAACTTCACTGCCCCTGGACGAATCCACACAAAACTTTGCAAAACAAGTATATGGCCCACTCTGAATTTGTATAGCAAATTTGGTGAGGTTTCTTCAAGGGGGGGGGGGGGGGAAAGTTATAAGGGTGTCCCAAAATTTGTATTTTTTCCATAGACTGAATTGAAGAAAACTTTGCCCACGCCAACAGCTCAAACCGCTGGACGGGTTCTCATAAAATTTGCAGCAGGCACAGAGGCTTGTCTAGAATAGATAGGTTTTGACCACCTTTCTGAAGGCAAGGTAGTTCGAATTGTTCTTTATCAGCTGCTTAAGATTGTTCCATAGAGCCGCTGCAGCCATGGAAAAAGCCCCACCGCCCATCCTTGTCCGTTTAAACTTTGGTACCACTAAACAGGCAGCCGAAGCTGATCGAAGGTTATGGCTTGGGAGATAGCGGGTGAACTTTGCCTGCAAATATTCAGCCCCCAGACAATGAAGAGCCTGATGGACTATACACAAAGGACATAAATGCAATCTGTTTGGCCAAAGGAAGCCAATGGAGAGTGCAGAGCACTAGAGTAATATGGGCCCCATAAGGGGAGCTAGTAGCAAACCGGACTGCCAGATTCTGCAGGCATTGTAATCACTGGATCTGGCCCTTGGGTTGAGCCAGATACAATGAATTGCAATAGTCTAATCGAGATAATACCATTGCCGCTGCCACAGGAGGATGTAGTGAGGCTGGGATCAAAGGAAGAACCTTTTTAAGAACTCTAAGCTGGAAAAAACCAGCTTGCATACTGCTGTGAACTGTTTGTCCATAGTCAGTGTAGCCGAAAGAATAACTCCCAGATTTTTTACTTTGCTGACAGGAACCATGAGGGGCCCAGAGATTCAGGCCAAAAGGAGGACACCCAGAGTGAGGGGTTAGGAGGACAGCCCACCACCATCACCTCCGTTTTGTCTCCATTTAGTTTGAGCCAATTGCAGTTCATCCACTCTCCCACAGCTGCCAGACACTCCCGCAGGCACAACGACACCGACTCTTGATCGAGATCCAGAAGTATTAGGATCTGTGTCATCGGCATACGAGTAGCATCTGACTCCAAAGGAGTGGATCAAACACACAAGGGCCCAAATACAGATAGTAAATAAAATTGAAGACAGGGAGGAGCCCTGAGGCACTCCACAACCGAGGTGACAGGGGGCCGATAGCAATGGCAGCATAGGGAGGGTCTGAGTACGGTCCACCAGGAATGATGTGAACCAAGCCAGCACTTGCCCTGATATACCAAATTGGGCAAGACGGGATAATAGGATGGAGTGGTTGAACGTGTCGAAATCTGCCGACAGATCTAACAGAATCAGGGCACCCACTCCTCCTATGTCCACCAGCCTGGCCATATCATCCTGGACAGCAACTAGCACACTCTCAGTGCCTCTGCCTGGGTGGAAGCCAGATTGAACAGGATTCAAGAAAAGTAGAGAGCAAAGGAGAAACCAGTGATTCAAGAAGTTTAGATAAGAAAGTGAGAAGAGAATTGGGCGAAAATTGGACAAGACTGTAAGATCCAAAGTAGGCTTTTTTAGAAGGGGGACAAACCTGGCAGTCTTCAGTTCCTGCGGAACCACCCTGGATTGAAAGGAGTCATTGATGGCAGTAGTGATCTGAAATAAGAGATCTGGGGCAATGTCCTTCATAACCCGTAGAAGGATATCATCAGATGGAGAGCAGGATTTGATTTTTTGAATGGCTGCCAGCTGGCATCAAGGACATACAGTTTACATTTTTGTGTGCTAATTGTTCCATGACATCAGTAGCACATGAGTTATGCCTGTAGAGCACATGGATGTTTATTTATCTAGTATTTAATATAGATTGTGCGTCTTTAGATAGTACACCAACCCTGATACTTTTAAAAATGTCGGCGTAGGTGAGGTATGCAGACTGATGTATGTTTTCATTTAGTTCTTTGTATTGGAAATGTTGCCATATATTTACATTTCCTATGCTGCCAAGAGTTTTATGGCACAGTGTGTGCCCTAAGGTTTCAAAAATAGGTTAATCTTTCACTGGTGTTAATTGAAGAAGATCTCTGAAAACAATAATGTGTTTTCCTCCAAAGAGTTCTTCGTAGTCCGTTTTGAAGACCTCTTGAAATCTGCGGTGAAATAAAGCCAACATTAGGTTGGAAACCATGCTCACCTCATCTATAAGGAGCATTTTCATTTGTCTCAAAAATCTGCGTAGTTCCATAGCAGCTTCTGCTGAAAGTTTTTATTAGTCTAATTAATTTTGGTGTTCTACTGAAAGGAATAGCTGTCTGTGTAAAGTGACACTGCTTATGTTGTAGGCAGCTATACCTGTGGGGGCAGATACAACAGCTGACAGTTTGTTGTTTGTCAATTTCTGGAGGAACTTGCTGATGTTTTTTATTAAGAATATTTTCCCTGAACCAGATTGACCACTTACATACTGCAATATAGATTTATAGTCTTGACAGGTACACGTTTTGGTTTCGTGCTGCCCACCATGTTCAATTTGTTTAGTTACTCCTAGGAAAATGCTACGCTATTAATTGTTTAATTGTTATTTGAGTATAGCAAAGTCTTTTGTAGAATTGTCATACTGGCACATGGTGTTTTCTACTTATGTCATGGCTAATTCTGCTTAATTTGCTATGAGTGGGTGTCCAAGTGATTCTAGGCTTCCTTTTAGAGAAGGTTGACTGCTGTCAGGATTGTCTATATTTAGTTGTGCCTGGAGTTCTTCTTCTTGTTGGTGTTCATTGTCCAACATGGTTTTGTACTGCGCAACATTTATATTTGTTAAAGTGCTTTCATTTGCTTTGAAAGCATCTTCATAGGAGGCATGGGTACCTAATAAATCTTCTTCTTTTCTCCATGGTTAAACAAGTTGCAGTAATGCCATGTAATACAGTTATTTATGTTGAGGAGCTTTTAATGATAGTTTCATATTGTTAATGAGGCTGTGTGTGGTAAGTTTAACTAGGCTGCCCTCGCAACCTTTGACTATATATATATATTTTTATCATTTGGTTTAATATTATTTTTGTATGTGAAGTTTTGGGCTATGTGGTATTGACAAAGCAGTACTCCTATTTGGGTAGTATGTGTCTAGTAGGTTGTTTTTCAAAATATCCTGGCTGTTGGGATAATTTTTGGCTATTGTTTCAATGTCTTCATATGATTTGAGAACTCTTTTTCTGGATTTAGCAGGACCAAGGATTAGCCATACTATGTTTTCAGGTTTCCCATGCAAGGCAGTGCCGGTTAAATGGTCTACGGCTTCGTAGTAGCCACATTCTCTATGGGAGAGCATTGTTATGCCACAGCTGTACAATTTCTATGACAGTGTTTTGTCAGATGATATGTCGTCCCAGAGGTCTTTCAGCTCTGTTTTCTCTTCTTTGGTTAAGCAGGCTGTGATATATTGTGCAACTGCAGTGGAATTGCCTGCAAATCTCTATTTGCATTCCAAAGAGGGCAATGATTGTGTTGTAATCATTGATGTACTTTGATCCTTCTGTTCTTTTTATGCAGTATGTGTTCTTAGGTGATTTGCCTTTGACACTGTGTCTAACTGAAGACATGAATTGTTCACTTGTCCTGTTGCTGAAACTGGTCTAGGGAAACCAAAGTGGCATTTGGTGTAGTATTTCCCTTTGTGTGTATATTTGCACCAACAATACTTGCCACACTTGTGTCTTTGAAATTGTAAAATTTGTGCATGTAAGTCGCTATGTGTAGTTTGTGAAGGGATTTCACAAGTGACATATTTGTGAATGAACTGCAAAACAATACTGTCACTGTCCTGACCATATTTAGCAGCATCTTTAATCCACAAAAGCATGTGGATGTGTGGTGCTCCTCTGGCTTGGTATTCTTTTCTACAAACGAAGTGTTGCACTTCTCCGAGGTTAGGAATTGTTTTATTACAAATTAAGTGCAGCATGGCAATAAAGTGATGATGGAAGTACCTTGATACTTTTACAGGATCAAGAGAGCAGAGTTCTCCTGGTGTTTTTATGTCTTTATTTGTTTTATTTTTGTTTGCTATGCGTAGGAAATCGTGCAAATCTTCCAATGCATACTCTGCACAACTTAATGTCAAAAACCATGTGGGTGGGCCAAGGATTTTTATTAAGAATGCTTTCCCTGAACCAGCTTGACCACTTACATACAGCAATATAGGTTTGTAGTCTTGACAGGTACATGTTTTAGTTTCATGCTGCACACAATGTTCAATTTGGTCATGGATCTCGAAAGCACTAAGTAAGAAGAGTTAGCCATTCAGAGAAGTTAGGGAGCCCACGGACCAAGTGCGGGGAGGAGGGACGGAAGATGAGACTGATACCATTGTAATGGGAAGTTGGAACACCAGAGGCTTCACCCACCTCCTGGCAGAAAGTGACGTCAATCTTGGGGAGTTTGATATCTTATGTCTCCAAGAGACATGGCTAACCCATAAACCCTTTTTGGAGGGATACAAAACCTTCCTAGCCCCGGCAACCTTTTTAGGCAAGGGTCAATCAGCGTCAGGTTTAATGACGGCCATTAGATCAGGTGTGGGAATCCAACATATAAAAACAGAAGTCTCTAACGCCCACTTCCAAGTATCCGTTTTAAGATGGACAAAAACATCAGTAGACATCAACAATCCAAAAAAGCGCAAAACACGAAATAATTGTCTTGATAAATACCTACTGGAATCCTGTGGCAATTAAGAATGAAGATTTTCTGAAAACAGGAAACAGCATATTAGAAAAAACACACTTTGAATGGGCCCCGAAATGTATTATTCTTTGTGGTGACCTGAACGGGGTCTGCCCTAAAACCAAAGTCGATAAGGGAAGTATGAAAAAAATTCCCCTAAACATGGTCCGAGGCCACCTATGGAAGGGGATGATGTCAGCATGGGACCTCCACAGTTTAGAAACAACGATGCTTAGTGATGGCCCACCAATTCCGACGTGGAAAAGAAACAATCAGAAGGCAAATTTAGATCACATATTTGTCTCTAATGAAATGCTGAGAATTATGGTCGATTTTGAGGTGGTAAAAACATCTAATAGTGATCACAATTTATAAAAGGCAAAATGGACACATATAAGGACTATTAGGCCAACAATGACTGCTGAGATTGAGGAGTGCAAAGGAGGCACAAGACTAAGAATGTCAGCAAAGGCAGTGGAAGAATTAACAACTACATATACTGCCATATGCAAATTAAATCGACAAAGTGGATCGATAATAGAAAAAGACAACATTGATTATCGTCCACTATTAAAAATCTATGAAAAAAAATGTGGCCCAATCGTGAGATAAAAAACCATATACACGAATTTAACAAATGCATTGTGGAGGAGAGAAAAAAACTAAGAAAACTTAACGTCTTTCAAGAAAAATAAATACCCCTGAAATGAAGAACCAAGTAAAAGCGGCAGAAAGGTCTTATAAAAGCTGGTTATGGCTTCATAGAGCAACAATTGCCCAGGCAGACGCTGCCGCAATGCTGAGGACGACATGTAGCAGGAAATCCAGAGATTTTTGGACCTTGATAAGAAGAACTTCGGGGACCCGAGCAAATGCAATAAATAATTTTGTCGGAGAAGAGGCCTGGACGAAACATTTTAGTAATTTATTCCAGAAAGTTGGATGGCAAAACACAACAACATCTGCTCCCTCAAACATCTCCTGGGTGACAACATGGGAGCGGGACGACATCATGAGAAAACGTTTAAACAACTCGAGGGCCCCTGGCCCAGACGGCATCACAAACGCTGATTTAAAAGAAAATAAAGAAGAATGGGTGGAATTTATCCATGAAGTGATATCGTGCTGATATATAAACACGGCCCTAGAGAGGAACCTAAGAACTATTGCCCAATAGCTCTCTTTCGATGTGGTTGGAAAAATCTTTGGCTCACTACTCCTGGAAAACTTTCAAAACTGGGCAAGAACCTCGGGCAATCAAGATCCACTTCAATCTGGGTTTGTGAAGGATGCAGGGACAGCTGTAAAC